>NC_135880.1:116633737-116966779 GCF_964194155.1 Cetorhinus maximus
TACATTTGGACCAGCTAAGTATTTTTCCAGCACTTTTATTCCAATAGAATAAGGCAGATTTCAATGCTTAAGTAACGACAAGTGCACATTATAAATTAACATTAAATTAAATATTTAACTCAAAAGGCAGATATGATGAACATAGCCTTTGGCAAACAAGCAAAGCACCATGGCTCAATGCTCTGGAACATGGCTTTGGAACACACCTTGGCATGCAGCTTTTAATTATGAATCAATGACTGTTCAGAACACACATTTCTGCTGCACAATGGCAAGGCCTTTTCTCCACACTGCAAACAAAACTGTTTCTGTTCCTTTTTGAAACTGCTGTAAACCTACAGCATTAAAAAATATTCTTGATGATCTCCTCCAGTAGTATGTGGATAAATGACCAATGAGGCACAAAGTCATGTCAGCCTCAGGTTCAAGTTAATTTCAACCAGAACAGCTGAAATTCCTTAGAGTCAAGAAATGCTAAAAAAGATAAATCAGCTGGCTTCCTTCCACAGTGACTCTGCAAATGTTTATGCCTGTGATCAGATAGAATTCAGTTATGATGCATGCCAGAATCAAATAATCCAACTAGGATCTCCGAGGGCTGACAATGTAATCATCCAGGGCATCAACATGATTCAGATGCTCTACGCATCGGCACAAGAATGAGATCAACTCAAATATTTTTCGGGCACTCTTGGGGCATAGCACCTGATCCACTAAAGGTGTCGGAGGAGAAGGCTGGAATTGTAGATGCCAGCACCCAGCGAAGAGACATTAGCTGCACAAGCATTACTCTATTGAAGGGGAAGAGAAAGGGCTGCAGTGCAGTATTTTGGACATTTCAAGCCAAAATGTGTAGGTTCTCAAACTGTGTAGCCTTAATGGATGTTTAGGACCATGGAGGCAAAAATAAATTCTTTCCTCCAATGGAATGCTACAACCATATTATGGGGAAGCCTCAAATTTATATTTTTGTTTTAATCAATATAAAATATTCTAAAAGATCCTTGCAAATAGTTTATGTGCAGGCTCCCAACGCTTTTTACAAATACTGCTCACGCTGGGATACATAACTGAGGCAAATCATTTGCCTCAGACCTCCACACGCAACACTATAACTGCAAACCACTGCAATATCAGCTCCTGAATCCACACAAAAAACACGGCTGACCATGAGTTTGTCCATTGTGACTAAGTACATATTCTGTCTAGAAACATAGAAAAATAGAAGCAGGAATAGGTCATTAGGCCCTTTGAGTCATTCAATATGATCAAGGCTGATCCTCTATCTCAACGTCATACTCCCGCTCTCTCCCCATATCCCTTGATGCCTTTAGAGTCTAGAAATCAATCTATTTCCTGCTTAAATATATTCAGTGACTTGGCCTCCACAGCCCTTTGTGGTAGAGAATTCCACAGGTTCACCACCCTCTGAGTGAAGAAATTTCTCCTCATCTCAGTCCTAAATGGCCTACCCCGTATCCTCAGATTGTGACCCCCTTCTTCTAGACCCCCCCAGCCATAGGAAACTTCATCCCTGCATCCAGTCGGTCCAGCCCTGTCAGAATTTTATACATTTCAATGAGATACCCTCTCATTCTTCTAAACTCTAGTGAATACTGGCCGAGTTGGCCTAATCTCTCCTCATAAGACAATCCTGCCATCCCAGGAATCAGTCTGGTGAACCTTCACTGCACTCCCTCTATGGCAAGTACATCCTTTCTTAGGTAAGGAGACCAAAACTGCACACAATGCTCCAGATGTGGTCTCACCAAGGCCCTACACAGTCACACCACGGAGTAATGGCTTCTTTGCTTTTTATTCAATTTATTATTCAGCAACTCTGAAGTCTCCTGTTATAATCGCAACCTTCTCTGGCCTGATTTTTTCATTTCAATTACACAGCTGCAGTAAGGCATCCTTGCTCCTGTACCCAAGTCCTCTCACAATGAAGGCCGACATAACATTTGCCTTCTTAACTGTTTGCTGCACCTGCATGTTTGCTTTCAGTGATTGGTGTACAAGGACACCCAGGTCCCTTTGTACATCAACATTTAAATAATACGCTGCCATTCTGATGCAGAAAAGATTTACAAGCATTGTTCCAGAGATGACACGCATCACTTGCGTGGATAAATTGGAGAAACTGGGACTGTCCGCCTTGGAGAAAAGCAGATTGAGATAGAGATGTTCAAAATCATGAGGAGTCTGATTAGATTAGATAGGGAGGAACTATTCCCATTGACAGAAGGATCGAGAACTAGAGGGCACCCATTTAAGGTGAATGGCAAAGGAAGCAATAGCAACATGAGGAAAAACTTAATTATGCAACAAGTGGTTAGTATCTGCAATGCACTGCCTGAGAATTTGATGGAGGCAGGTTCAATCATAGCTTTCAGAAGCAAGTTGGATAATTATCTGAGAAAAAAATTGGAGGGCAATAGGGAAAAGGTGGGGGAGTGGGAGTTCTTCTTGGAGACTGCTGGCATGGATATGATGGGTTGAATGGCCTCCTTTGGTGCTGTAACCATTCTGTGATTCTATGACTATGAAAAGACTTAATAGGGTAAACCATGGAGACAATCTTTCCATTTATACATATAGTCATTTGGGAGTACACAACTTGAATATTGCCGACTCATTCTGCACGGCAATGCCTTGACTAATCAGGGTCAAGCTCCCTGGTTTAAATTTCAAAAAAATGCTTGGCAATAATTGTCAGTCATCATCACTCGTGCATTCTCCATGGCAACACCTCTACCAATTAGAATCCACTTGCAATCAGCACTCTCTTCTCATACAGAATAAGTTGTTGCTTTCCTTTTATATTGGTAGTCTTGCAAAGTGTCCTGATCAGTGCAAGAGGAAAAGCTTCGACATGTCTCTTTATTCAGCAATATCTTTCCTCTTGCGACCGAGACTAGAACCAGCGGCTACAAGTGTAACATAGCCATTAATAAATCCAATAGAGAATTCAGCTGTATTTAAGGGGTAGCTATATAAATACAAGAAAGAAAGGAATCGAAGGATGTGTTGAGGGACTTAGATGAAATGGGTAGAGGGCTGCTTGTGTAGAGTATCAACATTGGTGTAGACCTGTTCAGTGCTGTGAATACTGTTGAATGCTTTGTAGTCAGTTCAGCGATGTCATCCACCCAGCAATGTGGAAAATTACCCTGGTATGTCCAGTGAACAAAAAGCAGGACAAATTCAACCCGGCCAATTACCACCCCATCAGTCTACGCTCGATCATCAGTAAAGTATTGGAAGCGTTCATCAACAGTGTTTTCAAGCGACACTTTTTTAGCAATAAACTGCTCACTGATGCTCAGCTTGGGTTCCACCATGGTCACTCAGCTCCTGACCTCCTTATCAGAGCCTTGGTACAAACATGATTAAAAGAGCTGAACTCCAGAGGTGAGGTGAGAGTGGCTGCCCTTGACGTCAAGGCCGCATTTGACTGAATATGGCCTCAAGGAGCCCTAGCAAAACTACAGTCAATGGGAATTAGGGGGAAATCTCTCTGCTGGCTGATGTCATACATAGCACAAAGGAAGATGGTTGTGGTGGTTGGAGATCAATCACCTCAATTCCAGAGCATCTCTGCAGGGAATTCCTCAGGGTCGTGTTCTAGGCCGAGCCATCTTCAGCTGCTTCATCAATGACCTTCCTTCCATCATAAGGTCAGAAGTGGGGATGTCTGCTGATGATTGCACAATGTTCAGCACCATTCATGACTCCTCAGATACTAGCAGTCCATGTCCAAATGCAGCAAGACCTGGACAATATCCAGGCTTGGACTAACAAGTGGCAAGTGACATTCATGCCATACAACTGCTGGGTAATGACCATCTCCAACAAGAGAGAATCTAACCGTTTCCTCTGGACATTCAATAGCGTTACCATTGCAGTCGACACACTCAACATCCTGGTGGTTGTCATTGACCAGAAGCTGAACTGGGCTAGCCACATAAATACTTTGGCTACAAAAGCGGGCCAGAGGCTAAGAATCCTGTCGCAAATGACTCACCTCCTGGCTCCCCAAAGCCTGTCCACCATTTACAAGGCACAAGTCAGGAGCGTGATGGAATACTCTCCTCTTACCTGGATGAGTACAGCTCCCACAACACACACGAAGCTTGACACCATCCAGGACAAAACAGCCTACTTGATTGGCACCACATCCACAAATATTCCCTCCCTCCACCACCGACGCACAATAGCAGCAGTGCATGCCATCTACAAGACTGCAGGAAGTCACCAAGGCTCCTTAGTCAGCACCTTCCAAACCCACGACCGCTACTATCTAGAAAGACAAGGGTCGCAGACACATGGGAGCACCACCACCTGGAAGTACCCTTCCAAGCCACTCACCATCCTGACTTGGAAATGTATTGCCGTTCCTTCCGAGTTAAAATCCTGGAAGTACCCCCCGCAACAACGCTGTGGGTTTACCTAAACCAAACGGACTGCAGTGGTTCAAGAAGGCAGCTCACCAGCACCTTATTGAGGGCAATCAGGGATGGGCAATAAATGCTTGCCTAGCCAGCAACGTCCACATGCCATGAATGAATAAAACAAATTTTTACATTCCTGCTTTAAAGCACTTAAAATGTAAATTTTTTACTGCTTAAAATTAATAAATGGAAGGAACACATGTGATTGCACCATTTTCTGATGTGTTCCCGAGTGTGTCAGCAATTTAGATGCTCAACACTTGCTCTTTAGTACACTTGTGGCAAGTTTGCCAACTTATGCATGATTTAATTCATCAATTTCTATAATCTATAGACTTGATGAATGTTGAAAAGTTCATCCTTTCTGAAGTTATCTAGTTTTATGCAAGAAATTCATTGTTTCAAAAATTAAGAGACTTTGAAAATGAACATACAGCTAAAATAAGAAAGAGTGATTAAAAATTATTGCATTCTACAAAGAATCTAACCATCAATGAAGAAACCAAAATCAAAGGTGCTGTTAATCATGCGTTTGAGCAGTTCATAAAGTGCAGCACTTAATGCATTTAAATAATTGCTAGTCTTGTCAGAAATAAAGCTTTGAGAATTTACTATCAATTTACAATCAGTTTTTTGGAAAAAGTAAGCTGATTGACACCATATCACAGGATGACCGGTCGTATCTTTCTACCTTTCAACGCATGTTAAAAGGCAGGTCATATGCTGAAAATATGTGCAAATTGAACATGCTCAAAATGCATAGATGTGATTGAAATCACTCTCCAATCTATCATAAGGTCTTGAGGTAAAAACTTCCAATTATTTTAAAAAAACACAAGATTAAATGAATAAATTTGATCATGCTTTTGTAGAATGTGTAAATATATAGAATCTATTTTAAAACATTTTGATCTTGGAAATTTTAGTCACTGAGCCAAAAGAAATGTAGTAATTTTGAATGATTTAAATGTTTCAACAACAACTGTATTGGGAGGTGTGTAGCTGGGTATTAAGTTAAAAGTTGACATGATGATCAGTTTAAATATTATTGGCTAAGGATTTAATATTGGCCAAGTCACAAGAGAATTCCCTTGCTCTTCTTCAAATATTATCCTGGGATTGTGTTCAACTGAGCAGGCAGGCGCGGCCTCGATTTAACGAAAGTTCACATCTACCCTATCAGTAGGTGATTATTTAAGTGCTCTTGAGTCATTCCACACATCTGGCCCTTCCATATGCTGTTTGTTGCATTTTTTTTATGTGGCAACATGACAAATGATGTGCAATGTACCCTTTCAGAAGTACAGTAAGGCAGAACTATAAACTTCAAATACATTTTGAAAGGACTCTAGCTACAGAATGAAGGTATATCATTTACATTAGAAACTATTACCATTCAACAATGTATGCAACAGCTTTGGTTCATTTTTACAAGTATTTTAATGAATAACTGGAGCACAGTCTGTCATGAATACAAGGTTACAAGCTGATCGCCCATAATTTTGCTCATGGTGGATGAGAGAATACGATTAAGATCAACAGGAGTAAAGTGACAGAATAAAGTGGGGCAAGAAGTTCCCCGAATTTAAAGCCTTTTTGTAAAACTGGACTGAAACTGTAAAAGGATAACAGACAATTGTACTGACTCAATAATTGGGCTGAATTAACTTTTGATCACTACCAAAAGGAGGTTTATAAGTTGCGTAATTAAAATTGTAAAAGTGAATTCTTTGCGAGTTATCGTCTTTGAAATATTACAGGAATTGGGCTAGAAACCATACTTCTGGTATTTGCGACTAATTAAAAAAAACTAATCTGATCATTCAACTACCTCTCCTGTTTCCCAAGGTAGCTTCAGTTGTTCCTCTCCTTCAAATCTACCATCATCACCCCTTTCCTCAAAAATCAACCCTTGACCCCAAAGTTCTTGAAAACTAATACCGAGTCCCCAATCTCGCTTTCCTCTCCGAAGTCCTTGAATATGTTATTACCTCACAAATTGGCATCAATCTTTCTCAGAGCTTCTTGTTTCAATCCCTCCAATCAGGTTTCAACTCCTGCCATAAATACTGAAAATGGCTTTTGTCAAAGTCACAAATTACATCCTTCCTTTAGATAAAGGTAAATACTAACCCTCCTTGTCATGTCTACAGCCTTTGACATGGTTGACCACACCATCCTCCGCCAACACCTTTCCACTGTCAGCCAGCTAGGAGGGACTACACTGAACTGGTTCTAATCTTACCTTTTTAATACAGCCAGAGTGTCATTTATAATAGCTCCTCATTCTGCACTCACATCATGATCATTTGGCGGCCCCCAAATGATCAAATCCATGCCCTCCCACTCTTCTATTTCTCATTTACATGCTGCCCCTCGGCAACCTCATCTGAAAGCACAGCATTAGCCTTCACAAGTACAAAAGCTGTTCTACCTTACCACTGCCTCTATCGACACTTCCATTGCTGCTAAATTTTCGAGTCCGAATGACCCTTCAACAGAACTAAGTAAAAATAGAAGAGAGGTGAAATATAAGCTGGTTTATCCAGCTCTTCTTGTCCCACCCCACCACCCCCCACCCCCCTTAAACCAGCTTATATTTCACCTCTCTTCTATTTTTACTTAGTTCTGTTGAAGGGTCATTCAGACTCGAAACATTAACTGTGCTCCTCTCCGCAGATGCTGCCAGACCTGCTGAGTTTTTCCAGGTATTTTTGTTTTTGTTCAAGCTGAGTTTAAGTTTCACTTTAAAAAGATGCTTGCATTTCTAGTGAGTTTTATGACTCCTAAAGAAAAGGTAAACAAACAAGGGTAGAAGAATTGGGCTATTGCCTAGCAAAAGGGGGCCAGAGAGGCAGGTCCCACCCACAGACATACATAGAAGAGGATAAACAGCAGTTTTGTTTTGGGAGCTGTTGGAGTTCAGTTGGTATGAAAAGACAGCTGTGAAGCAGAAGCAACCTATAAGGGGACAGATAGCCAGTCCCAAGCTAAGAAAAACCCCAAAATTCAGGGGAGTGGAAGAGAGGAAAGTCCAAAGCAGATCTTCTAGGCAAAGGAAGGACAGGAACCTGGAAAAAGTCCTGTTAAGTGAAGTTAAGGGTGAGGGGCAAAGAAAAGCTCCAAGCTTCAAGCTGCTGAAAGCAGATTTGAAGCAAGAACAGCTTGCAAGAGGCAAGAAAGTCCAAAGGTCCAAAGACTGAAGGTCTGTAACTCTTTGCTATGGGCATGTGAAGCAGTGGAACTGTTGACAGCTGAGTCGGTGAGAGAGAGTGCATGGAAGACAGCTTGAATGCATGTGGTGACTCAGGGAAGAGGAACAGCGGAAGGAGAGTTCGAAACCCTAGAGGTGAACCCTTGCGGAAGGCATCTGACGCAAAGCGCCAGTTTAGGAGAAGATTCCAAAGTGAGATGTTGGAGAGTGGATTCTGGAAACCTTCATGTGAAAGGCGGAGTACAGTGGGACTGGTTGGCTCACGGTGTGACAAGCATCTGGGGAGAGCTGAGGAGCGATCCATAGCATCTGGTTGAGGTAGCATCTGTCACTTGGTTTCAGAATGTGGTGTGTCTGACCACAGTGTGCCTATTGTTACATGGACTGTGTACTTACTGTGGACATTGAAGTATAAGATAGCTTTTGTAACTTATGTTATCCTTACAAATCAGTATATATCCGTAAAGGTATAGTTGTGGGTGAAGGAGCAATGTAATATAGTTCATCTTTTCTTGTTGAATAAATGTTTTAATACTTTCTTAAAAGTTCATCAGTTGACTCCTGTGACTCTGTTCAGTAGCTACTCTCCATGTATCTAAACAAACAAAAGTTAGGATCTATCAAGCTGGGTTCTGCCCTGGGATCAGGCTTCTCCAGGGGTAGCCTCAGTTGGCAATCGCAACAACAGGACAAAGAGGAAAGAGGGAGGATGAGAAATACATGCTCAGATTAACAAGTTCAAACTCCAAATGCACTGGAACATTGCGATAGAAACAGAGGAGAAAATAGAACACAATAGACTGACCAGGACTGTATAATTTATCTTCCTCCAAGTGATGAAGGTAGTCCGATAAAACATTTCTCTATTGAAGTGACTAGCGTTAACTTATTTTCTACTACAAGATGAAATAGAAAGAACACAAAGGAACTGATATATACAACCTAAATATGCACTTCATCAAATCATTCCACCATGTTGCTATTAGATTTTCTGATCCTACATTTAAGTAAGTGTCTCCTATTAATACATAATAATGTTATGAGCCTCATTGTTAAAACTATCTAGCAAAGGATAATGCAAAATGATCTATAGTTATCAGCCTCAAGCTAAAAGGTTGTTGATTCAAACCTCCTCACTCTGGATACCTGTGCATAAAATTTAGGCTGACATTTCAGTTCATCACTGAAGGAAAGCTGCACTGTCAGAAGTGTTGTTTTTTGTCCTTTAGCTCAGGTGGGTATTAAAGATCCCTCTGCACTATTCGAAGAGCAGAGAGTTCTCCTAGTGTCCTGGTCAAAATCTCTCATAATCAACACCATTAAAACCAATTATCTGGTCATTGTTCATATTTCTATTTGTAGGACCTTGCTGTGTACAAATTGACCACCAGGTTTGGCCTCAAAGTATTTATTGGCTTTGGAACACTTTGAGATTACCAGACGACAAAAGGGTTTTCTCTAAATGAAAGCCTTCTTTCTTTCACTGAATTCCAGAGGAATAAGTGCAGCAGTGAAGAGTTAAGTAGTAAAGCTCCCAGTCTCAGGTATGCTGCCATTGAGAGCTTCCAAGCATGAAAGGGTCAACCTCAGGCAATTACAGTTATACCCTAGTGACTGGCACAAAGTAGAACTTGCACATATTGGAAACAGGTTGACGACAGGATCTGCACGAACAGACTACAGTGAAAGTACAAACAGTTCCCCTGCTTTCAAAGTACTTTAATCCACTAACTCAACAACAAATCAGTTGTAGTGTAATTTAAGAACTGTACAAACACCGTATCTTAATCTAAGCCCAATGTTTAAATTGTGCTATAACTTGAAATGTTTCCAGTAGAATTCATCAAGCCTGAAACCATGTTCACAACACTGTCCCTTTAAATGAACACCCCTAGTAGAATGTAGAACTGGAATGTACAGTCTGTTTTCCTTTAATGCTGTTAATTCAAGTTAACAACTAACTCAATTTTCTTAAATACCAGATTCCACTTTATGTTACTGACATTCCTTAATTCAACATGTTAGAAAATATAACATTTGCAGTACAGAATATGACTTTTGAATCATTAGTAATAAGCTGTATTATAATTTTAAAATTAAAATTCAATATAAATACATTAGATATATTCAATATGGGACAGGGAAAAAGTAACTCACTAAGGCCTGCAAGTCTCAAAGTCAACTCTACCAAATTAGGTTTGTTTAGAGAAAGTAGAATCCATTTTCTCCCCTCCCCATTTTTATCCCCCACATCTCGAAATGGCAAAGAATCAACACGTTGCAGGAGAACTGCAATACCATATTTGAGTGCCCTCACATGCAAGGCTTCACAGTGACTATCACCAGGTGCATCACGATTGAAGTCTTTTTTTTATTCATTCACGATTTGTGGGTTTCGCTGGCTGGGCCAGCATTATTGCCCATCCCCAGTTGCCCATGAGAAGGTGGTGCTGAGCTGCCTTCTAGCACTGCTGGAATCCCTGTGGTGTAGGTACACCCCCAGTGCTGTTCGGGAAGGAGTCCCAGGGTTTTGACCCAACAACAGTGAAGGAACGGCGATATATTTCCAAGTCAGGATGGTGAGTGATTTGGAGGGGAACTTCCAGGTGGTGGTGTTCCCATCTATCTGCTGCCTTTGTCCTTCTAGATAGTAGTGGTCAGGGGTTTTGAAGGTGCTGTCTAAGGAGCCTTGGTGAATTCTTGCAGTGCATCTTATACATGGCACACACTGCTGCTACTTTGCATCAGTGATGGAGGGAGTGAATGTTTGTGGATGGGGTGCCAATCAAGTGGGCTGCTTTGTCCTGGATGGTGTCAAGCTTCTTGAGTTTTGTGGGAGATGCACTTATCCAGGCAAGTGGGGAGTATTCCATCACACTCATGGCTTGTGTCTTGTGGACAGGCTTTGGGGAGTCAGGTGGTGAGTTACTCATCGCACGGTTCCTAGCCTCTGACCTGCTCTTGTAGTCACAGTATTTATATGACTAGTCCAGTTCAGCTTCTGGTCAATGATAACCCCCAGGATGTTGATAGTGGGAAATTCAGTGATGGTAATGTCATTGAACATCAGGGCGTGATGATTAGGTTCACTCTTGTCGGAGATGGTCATTGTCTGACACTTGTGTGGTGCGAATGTTGCTTGCCACTTGTCAGCCCAAGCCTGGACATTGTTCAGGTCTTGCTGCATTTGAACATGGGCTGCTTCAGTATCTGAGGAGTTGTGAATGGCACTGAACATTGTGCAATCATCAGCAAACATCCCCACATCTGACCTTATGGTGGAAGGAAGGTCATTGATGAAGCAGCTGAAGATGGTTGGGCCGAGGACACTATCCTGAGGAACTCCTGCAGTGATGTCCTGGAACTGAGATGACTGACCTCCAACAATCACAATCATCTTCCTTTGTGCTAGGTATGACTCCAACCAGTGGAGAGTTTTCCCCCCAATTCCCATTGACTCCAGTTTTGCTAGGGCTCCTTGATGCCACACTCAATCAAATGCAGCTTGATGCCAAGGGCAGTCACCCTCTCTCACCTCTGGAGTTCAGCTCTTTCGTCCATGTTTGAACCAAGGCTGTAATGAGGTCAGGAGCTAAGTGGCCCTGGCGGAACCCAAACTGGGCATTGGTGAGCAGGTTATTGCTAAGCAAGCGCCGCTTGACAGCACTGTTGATGAACCCTTCCATTACTTTACTGACGATCAAAAGTAGACTGATGGGGCGTTAACTGGCCGGGTTGGATTTGTCCTGCTTCTTGTGTACAGGACATACCTGAGCAATTTTCCACATAGACGGGTAGATGCCAGTGTTGTAGCTATACTGGAACAGCTTGGTTAGGAGCACGGCAAGTTCTGGAGCACGAGTCTTCAATACCATTGCTGGAATATTGTCAGGGCCCATAGCCTTTGCAGTATTCAGTGCCTTCAGCAGTTTCTTGAAATCACGTGGAGTGAATCGAATTGGCTGAAGACTGGCACTTCCAGCTGAAGGTTGTTGCAAGTACTTCAGCCTTATCTTTTGCATTGATGTGCTGGGCTCCTCCATCTTTCAGGGTGAGGATATTTGTCTAAAGCTATCCTTACCTCGCCAAAGGCACGCTTTCCAGTACAGATCACTGGAAAGCAATCGGAAACAGGTACTTGGGCTGATTTTTTTCTCTAGTCTTGCAGTCAAATATGCTTGTAAGGAAAATATTCGAAGAGCAATAAGCACTAGGATGAAAGCAAAATACTGCAGATGCTGGAAATCTGAAATAAAAACAAAAAAACAAATGCTGGAAAAATTCAGCATGACTGGCAGCATCTGTGGAGAGAGAAACAGAGCTAATATTTCGAGTCCGTATGACTCTTCTTCAGACCTGCTGAGCTTTTCCTACATTTTTTGTTTTCATTCCAAAAGGTAATGTTTGTTTTAATTGGCATCAATCAAATCACTAAAATTGGACTATAGTGACCGAGTCTTGGCACTCCGCACCATGAGGTACTCAGCTGTGAATAATCTTTATCTGATGTCAAAATTTGGCATCTGGATTCAGAATTACACAAAACTGTATGAAATCAATCAAGAAAGAACACCTGAAGTCACTTACGTGATATTCGTTATGGACAAATTCAAGCGCACTGTATTTGAAATAAGAAAAAAGTTTTAGCTCATTATAAAGCTTACTAAAGATTTTACTAGAGTGATAAACAAATGTAAGGTAATCTTTCAGGAAAACAAAGTTACCCTGATATTTTTGGCCATTTCATTAGATTACATGGCCGACTGAACAAATGGGAAAATATAGCATGAAACAGGTTGCTAGTATCACCACAATATGGCAATAAGCTACTGTAGCTTCATACTCTAGTGAAAATGACCCTTGTTGCCAAAATGTCAAATAAAAAACTGATTCAATTTGAAAACAGTTTGCAATTTAACATTAGGGCAGCTGAATTCAGTGATTTGTATCAAGCGGTATCAGTAGAAAAATTCTTAGAGTTTGTGATCAATGCTAAATATTGCCAAATGCAATTTTGGAAACAACAGTATTTAAATGCTTGGACTGGATAGCCGTGTGAGATATATGCACTCCCTCAGAACTCATATTATCACATTCAAGTATGGGACCCTACTAGGAATAATATTCAAATTTGAAATTAGCACCAAGATCATCTTCAGAATTGATCAGGCCTTCTGGTTTTGCCATTCCAAACAGGCAAACTCCCACTTATTTTCTGATTTTTGATGCCTGATCTTAGATGCCTTTTTTTAAAAAAAAAGTGACCAAAGTTTCTACTCAGTCCAAAACGTCTTAATAAAGCTTGGTAGATGTTAAAGCATCAATAAAGCATTAGGCATTGATAAGGTCAATACAACACAAATACAATATTCACAAAGAATATTAAGACCACATTCACAAATATCAGAAAGAAAGGATTTCAGGCATATGTTGAAGTATACGTCAATTCAAAAGGTGAATTTAAAGCAATTAACCTGATTAACACTCGAGAATGGGTAGACCAGAAACATAGCTGCTTAAATATTTACTGCTGCACTTATACTAGAGGAATTCAATGAAACAAAGCTTTCATAATCAGATAGTCCCAAATTTCTCAAAGCTAATAAATACTTCTGTTGCCAAACATGGTGGCCAATTTGCAAATAGAAAGTCCCATAAATAGCAATGTTAAAATGCCCAGATAATATGTTTAAGTGCTATTGATTTAGGCCAGGGGATGTTAGCCAGAGAAGGGCTCTCTGCCTTGAAATAATGCAGTGGAATCTTAAATATCTGCCTGAACTGGCAGACAAAAGACAGCACCCTCTGATGATATAGCACCCCTTCGGTACTACACTGAAATGCCTTGCAAATATCAAAAAGTCAATGGGGCTGTATTTAATGGAAGGCAGCAGAGGTCTTGCGCACTGGCTGGACAACCAGCAAGAACACCGTGTTGCCGATTTTCAGGAAGGCCCAGCATGTTAAGTACCATTCAGACACCTAACTGGACAGTGGCAGGCCTTCCCTGGGACCCCAGGGAAGGAGATCTCACCCACCAAGACCTGCCAGCTACTCAGAGTCAAACAGCTCTATTGAACAGCAGTGCCACCAGGGAGATGGTGGGAATCCTGGCTACAGGTGAGTGATGGCAGGATGAGGATTGTAGGGGAGTCATAGGGGAGATGGGCTAGCAGCATGGGCATGGAGTTGGCTTTCAGCAGGCCCCCATTTTCTGAAACTAGGTCCCCCAATCAGGCACTTTGTGCCTTTGAACAAGGGACGCCAACTCTGCACCACTAACTCCCCTTCCACCAAGAGCCTGCAAGCAACCTCACATGGGTTTTCTTGTCGCACTCCTTGCATGGTGAGCCCCCACCTGCCATTGGATTAATACCACTGGTGGCAGGGTAAGGCCTGCAGGTGGGCATTCTGCCACCTTCCTGCCAGAAACTTAATTGGAGTGGAGGCAGGAAGATGGCAGGGTGTCGACCGGTCACCCTCCCACCTGATTAAATGCCCTCGCCACCAAACTCGCCAAGGGAGGGGGCATTAAATTCTGCCAATGTGTTCATATTTAATATGTGTTCAATTTAGTATTTTTATTCCTTGAATAACATTGTTGTACATAAACCAGAGAAATGTAAAAAACTTCAATTAGAACACAATTCACAATATTTTCTTAGTAATTAATTATGGTTTATAAATGTATACTTTAATGATAAATTATTTTTGTACACTAATAGAACATTAATAAAATATTTGGAACATTACCAATATGGTTGCATTTCCATGATTTTCAGATGTTCCTTAATTAAAAGGCAAAATTTAGGTCAGAGATACAAAACCTCAGTGAAACAGTCCTATTCTTCTAGCTTATAATTAGATCAACATCTACAGCAAATCTGTGCAGTCTTGCTCAGAAGTAAACAGGATGTAAACCTGCTTTCCCTCACAATCTTTCATTAATCCATTTAGTCTAATCTTCTTAAGGAGCTATTATGTTAGAAAATTCAGAGAATGCAAAAATGAACAGATCTACAACTATGACATGTAACAATTTAATATTTGCATTCTTTTAGCAGACAAAACTTAATCTCTATCTCCAACATTTCAAGGATTTAAACCAGAATATTTGAATTAAATGCTACATAGTGCACCCGAAAGCACTATGTAAGTAAGTAAGAAGCAGTTTTAAGTACGTCAAGGAACAGCGCCTCCAAAATATCAATTTCAGATAGCTGTATACTTATGTCAATAAACAGAAAATGTAAATTGGAATCAGATGTGAGCTAGTGAAGAATGCCTTTGTGAGATGAACGGAAACAGAACTCAAAAAGCATACAATACCAGCTAATCAAAACCATACGAATGCTGGATCAGAAAATTTCATATTAGCTGAAATGCTTTTTCTTCAGTGTAAAGTTAAACTTCAGAATATTAAGTATAAACTATGCTCCCAAGTAATTCTAACAAGCTCCTCTTTAAAACTTCTGCCTATTCATTATGTTTCAACTATAATTCTATGCTTGTTATATTTCAGCTCCAATTCTGTCTCTCTGCCTTAAGAGTTCTTGCCAATTGTTTCATCTAATCTCTGTTGCTATTTTCTTCAACATTTAACCTTCAACATTTCACTTCTAAACTCTAACTATATACCGCCACATGCTGGAATAAGCTTTTCAAACTTGAAACTTGGAAATTTGCACTAGTATCTTTACTGCTGTGCAGAGTCTACCAACGTTGCATATTTTATTTTGAAAGCACACTTTAGATAATGTTTTTAATTAATTTGCTGTCCTTGAGAACTATGTACTATGGTGTTGAATGTATTCAGGAACAAAAGCACCAGACAGTACTGTGGCAAGGATTGCTGTTCAATTCATTTTATCAGCCAGCTCCAGGAAATGACATTGTGTGGTGCACAAACTTTTGCTGGTATCCAATCTATTGCCCTGCTACAACTTTTTAAATCATTAATTCCAGCATTTTCCCATTGACAGATATTAGGCTAACTGGTCTATAGTTTCCTGCTTTGTCTCCCTCCTTTCTTAAATAAAGGTGATAGATTTATAGTTTTCCAATCCGCTGGAACATTTTCAGAACCTAGGGAATTTTGGAAGTTTGTAACCAATGCTCCATTATCTCTGCAGCCACTTCTTTTAAGACCCTAGGATGCAGGCCATCAGGTCCAGGGGACTTGTCAACCTTTAGTCCCATATTTTTCCTGGTATTTTTTTCTCTGATGATAAGTGATTGTTTTAAGTTCCTCCTTCCTTTTTGCCCCTTAATTTTCTTTTTTCCTTATTGGGATGCTTTTTGCATCTTCTAATGTGAAGACAAATACTAAATAAATAGTCGTTTGGTAGTACAGAGTTGAGTATTGCTGAAAAAAGAGACATGTCGAAGCTTTTCATCTTCCACTCATCAGCATGCTTCACATGAATACCAATACAAGGGGAAAACAACAATTTATACTATATGAGAAGAGAGTGCTGATCCTGAGGGATAATGGCTACCCTGATCAGGTCATTTCGCACTGCATATCCCACAAACTCATTAATGGGCCTAAGGCTGTCACTTTCGGCCCTGAAAAGTACCCAGCCTACCTCAGATTACCCTGGAAGGCAAGGTATCTCCAAATTTGAGCAACAGGTGAAGCTAGCTGTTTCACTACGCAGTAGCAACACAAGTGGTATTTGCCACCAACAGGATGCTGCCGTCAAGCCAAAATGACGTTCTGCCCGTCACACAAATGAATAATGTGGTATATGAATTTCAGTGCCAGTGTGATGCTAGGTATGTAGGCCATACATCCCAAAGACTGGTGGATCATATCAAACAGCATGTCCCAGCACTGTTCGCAATGGGCAAGGTACAGACCATACCCAACCAGCCCATACTTGCACAACTCAAAACACAGGGTTCAACATTAAATGTGATTTAACGATTGGACAACTTTTGCTAAATAATCCTCAATATGCTAAGAATTACACTGACAACCAGTTTAAGATTTTCAGTCGGGCTTGCAGTGTGACGCATTTGCATGTACTGGAAGCTACATATATTAATCCACAGGACCCTGTTCTTTGCAGACAGAAAGAACATGTACACACATTGCGCCTGTTTCAGCTAAACAAAATAAGCTACTGCTATTCACTGACTCATTCCTCAGGGCATTGCTTTGACCAATCAGGTCAAACTGCCTGATTTAAATTTCAAACAATTCTTGGCAGCTAACTGTCAGTCACCATCAATTGCTGCATTCTCCATGGCAAAGCCTCTACCAATTAGAGTCACTTTCAAACCAATCAGTGCTCTCTTCTCATACAGTATAAATTTTCCCCTTGTATTTGTATTCTTGCGAAGCATCCTGATGAGTGTAAGATGAAAAATGTGGATGTCTTTTTTCAGCAATACCCAAATACTAAACACTTGTTTAAAGCCTCTGCATTTCCTAGTTTCCCATTATTAATTCCCCAGTCTCACCGACTAAAGGACCAATGCTCACTTCAGCCACTCTCATTTTTATGTACTCGTAGAAGCTCTTACAGTCTGTTTTTATATTTCTTGCTAGTTTGCTCTCATATATGAATTTCTCTCTATTAGTTTTTTTAGCCATTCTATGCTGGTTACTAAAATTTTTCCAATCTTCTGGTCTACCACTAATCTTCATAGCATTATAAGACTTTTATTTCAATTTGATACCATCCCTCACTTTCTTAGTTAGCGACAGATGGCATATCATTCTTATAGAGGCTTTCTTCTTCAATGGAATATATCTCTGTTGAGAGTTATGAAATATCTCCTTAAATATCTGCCACTGCTTCTGTACTGTCTTACCTTTTAACTATTATCCCACAGTCACCATGCCTTTGTAAATGCCTTTATTCAAGATTAAGATATGAGTTTCGAATCAAAGTGTCAAACTGAATGTGAATTTCCACTATTCAATGATCACCCTTGCTTAGAGGATCCTTTACTATGAGGTCATTAATTAATCCTGTTACATTCTACATTACCAGGTCTAAAATAGCCTGTTCCCTGCTTGGGTCAGAATGTATTGTTGTAAGAAACTGCCCTGAATACACCCGAAAAACTCATCCTCAAGGCTACCTTTGCCAATTTGATTCGTCCAATCTATAAGATGATTAGAATCACCCATGATTTTTGCAGTTCCTTTCTTATAAGCCCTCATTATTTTTTGATTTTACTTTGCCATACAGTGAGATACTGTTGGGGAGCCTATAAACTGCTCCCACGAGTGATTTTTTTCCCTTGCTAATTCTTATTTCCACCCAAATTGATTGTGCATCTTGATCTTCCAAGGTAATTTCTCACTATTGCACTGATCTCATCCTTTATTAATAGTTACCCTGACTCCTTTTCCTTTCTTCATATCTTTCCAAAATGGCAAATACTCTCAAATATTCAGTTCTCAGCCTTAGACATCTTGCAACCACATTTCTGTAACTGGTACCATATCATACCTATTTATTTCTATTTGTACTATCAATTAATCTACCTTATGAATGCTGCATGCATTCAGACAAAGAGCCTTTATTTCTGTCTTTTTACCATTTTTCCATACTCTGATACTGGTGCACACTTATATTTGTACACTCTGTCTCTTCCTGTCACACTCTGGTTATCATTCCCTGTATTGTTGACCTGTCTTATTGCCTTGTCCTTTCTTATTAGCTTTCTAACTCTCCCCTACATGAGCCCTCCCACCTCCCCCCACCATTTCAAGCCATTCATTCAGTCATTTTATCTTTAGATCACAGACTCGAGCAATTCGCTGACAACAAATGTTAGGCTAACTGGGCTCTAATCCCCTGGTTTCATTTTCCAATCTAAAAGATTTGAAACTTAGATAGAGGTACAGAGCCGTATATCTAAGTTTGTTGATGACAGTAATTTACGTGACACAGTATTTAACACAGATGGGAGCAGAATGTAGCAAAGGGAAATTGATCAAGTGAACAGGAAAAACCATGGAAGATGAAGCTCATTGAGAGGAAGTGTAAAGTCATCTACTTTGGACACAGAGATAGATCAGAGTATTTTTTTTAAATAGCAAGAAGTTAGGAAAGTTAGTGGGCAGCCAAAAAATAATACAAAAGGATAATGGAGTGTCAGCCTTTATCTTAAGGGGGACGGAATGCAAATGGATCAAAGTTATGCTACAGCTGTGTAAAGCTTCGATTAGAGCCCATCTGGTGTATTGCATCCAGTTCTGGATACCACACTTCAGGGAAAATGTATTGGGCTTGGAGGCAGAACAACACAGATTTACCAGGACTAAAAATGTTAAATTATGAGTACAGGTTGCATGGGTTAGACTTGTATTCTCTTGAGTATAGAAGATTATGGGGTTATCTAATTGAGGTGCTCAAACTGGTTAAATGATTTGATAGGGTACAGAAAAGATAAACTACTTCCTCTGGTGTGTGTGTGTGTGTGTGTGTGTGTGCGCGCGCGCGCGCGGGTGCGGGCGCGCACGCTCTCACACAGGAGTCCAAAGAAAGGGGACATAACCTTAAAATTAGAGCTAGACCATTTGGCAGCAGCGTCAGGAAGCACTTCTTCGCACAAAAGGTAGTGGAAATCAGTTCACATTGTTCAAAAGGCTTTCGAGACTGGATTAATTATTAAATTAAAAACGCAGACAGTACCATTACCTAACAAAAAATTATCTAAGGGATATGGAACAAAGGTAGATAAAAGGAGTTGCCTGATCCAACTAAGTGGGAGAACAGGTTCGAAGGGCTGATTGGTTTACTGTCTCTCTGTTTGACCAAGTCCCAAGAGGTCCCAGCCAAATTACAAGGGGGATTTGGGGTAGGGAATTAATGCCCTGCAGACACCTATCCAAAATCCCTTCCTTAAGTTTGCTACAGCTACAAATGTTTGAAGTGCCCGTGGATGGGTGAGGGACTGTTAGCTGCTCATCAGTACCTGGTGCACTGATGCAGTAGAGTTGCCAACACTGGTTGGAGATATCCTTGGAGGTTTGATTACATAATGTTCTGACAGGTAACATCCAAAAATGTTATTGGATTTACCTTGTAAAGGTTGTGTACCTTGTAGTTGAACATCTTTATCTGTGGTTTTCGCAGCTGTATTGAGAGAAGTTCCAGGAATCAGGAGGCAACCAGTGTGCAGGCATAGAATGGAAACTGAGGGCGGTGATAAGGAGAAACCGTTCTCTTGACCTCTCCCACCAGCTCCTCACTTTCACTTTCTCCCACTCCCCATTCCACAGTCCCCATTCCTGTTCCCAGCTCCCAACCTGAGACCCCAGAGATTTCAAGATCTTTACACCCCCCCCTCCAACTCACAAAAATTTCAAGGCTCCTTTTCTGGAATTGAGTTCCTTGCCCAGCATACACAGTGGCAGAGAGCAGGAGCATTCTGTCATGGAGATAGAATGCTTTCTCACCATTCTTCAAAAGGTGTTATCTTCCCACCTGATGCCACATCATATTAATCTGCCTATCCCATACTTTAACTACAAACTGGCTTGGTACATTGAACGAAGTTCATATTTTATAAATGTGCTAGTGTCCGAGGTTTCAAGGTGCAGCTTCTCTCCATCGCAATGCAAGTTATTCAGGACAGTCAATAAGTTTCAATTTTTTGCAAATGTCCATTTGTAAAACTTCCACTGCATTTCCGTTTTCTTTCTGAAATTGCCAACCTTTCAATTCTTTGCAAATTGTCCTTCAGTTGCTTTCTTTAAATTTTTTATACTGTCCCTCTCAAGAAAATTTCCCAACTCCACATTTCTTTATTCTGGAAAAGAGTTATCAGGATTTCCTTGATTTTGAATATATATGTAAACCTCTCAAATTCCAAATGGAATCTTTCATCAAACAGAACAAACCAGAGCCTGTTCATATTGGAAAATCAGTCATTAAGATTCTCTCTCAAGCCTGTCAGCAAGGAGACAAACAATACCAATTTGCAATATCATATCGAGATAAGCCTGATATAAAACTCCAGCTTAGCTGACTAAGAAATTCCAAAGTGCAATAATTGAGTTTAAAGAGATATTCACCTAATCAAAATGTCAGCTATGGCTCTGTGGCAATATTCTCATGAGTTAGAAGGTTGTGTGTCAGTAACTGCAGCACAAGTCTAGGCCAACACTCTAGTCCAGTACTGTGGAAGTGCTGTTCTGTCAAAGGTGCCATCTTTCAAATGAGATATCAGACTGAGCTCATCTGTCATCTTAAGTGGATGTAAAAGATCCCATGACACTATTTTGAAGATCAGCAGGGAAGTTCTCCCTGGTGTCCTGGCCAACGTTTATCCAAAACACATTGCTGATCATTATCGCATTGCTGTTTGTGGAGCCTTACTATGTGCAATTTGACTGCCACATCTCCTACATTACAACAGTGACTACACTTCAAAAGTACTTCATTAGCTGTGAAGCACATTGTGAAGTTTTGAGGTTATAAAAAGCAAGTTCTTTCTTTACTCATAGCATGGGCTTCCAACCTTCAAAAGGGACAATAATCAGAAAAGAGCAAGAAGGAAAATTCCAAAGTACAAGTAAGATTCCAAGGTACAAAGAAAGGCTCATAGGACTTAACTGATTTGTAGAAAAAGACTGAAAATTGATGTAAACCAGGTCTTTAAAGTACTGACAAGAGAGACATAACATCAGGCTACCAACTTGGACTGTCAACAAGAAAAAGGAGATACAAACAAAAACTTGAAAGTTTCGAACAAAACTAGAGATTAGAAATTCCTTCTGTGGATTTGGGGACACAGGAACAGAAATAATGCAAAGAGCGTGCTAATTACTTCAAAAGACAGCTGGAAAGATAACTCAATAGCATCGGAGGCGAAGGTTAGAGAGATATGACTCGACAGAAAAGATCAAATACTCCATAGAACACAATGATTACCATATGATTAGGACTGTAAGAGTATCATTTGGAAAGAGCAAACAGCCAGTTTGAGGTATTCTGTAGTTTTACGTGACTACATTTGGGGCAGAACTTTTGCGTAAGATTGCCTCAGGTGGTTAAATACAGGAGATAAATTCCATAGTATAGCAAACTATACTTATTCTACCACAGGAATGAATTTAATTGCCTTTGGTCATTTCATGATTCATATTCTTCTACAAGCAAATCTTGATTGCATCATTGTTAATTAATTTTCTCCATTTACCGGTAGACTTTTTTACCCCTGGTGCATTAATAGTATAAAAAAGTATTGCCCCAAAGTAATTTTAAAAACAATTTAACTCTGCACCCAATTACAGCAGTTAAAATTTAATACAATAAATTCCTGGACACAGCTCTGAGACATGAACAGCATATATTATCCAGTGCATTTGGCTCACATTATCCAGAAATGCTTTCCAACAGTCTTGAATGAGTGGGATTAAATTGTTGCTTCTATGAAGTAATTCAATGGACACAAAATGCTATAGTTATTAGTTCCCCCCGCCCCGCAAATACTAATAAGCCTCCACAAGGGACTTCATACAACTGGGCTGAAAAAAAACTTGCAACTAGATTATTCACTTTTTTTCTTGCTGATTAATCCCTTGAAAGAAACTGACAGCTTAGTCTACCTCTTATTCTCATTTTACATAATTTGAGAAATCAGTTTTTCGTTGGAGGACTGATTACTTTCTCTGCCAAACTGCGCAGTTAAATAAAACATTTTTTTTCAATTATCATGAAAGTCAGTAATTCAATCAAGCAAAAAGCTGTTCACAAGTGGAAATAATAAATAATTTAAATGCACTTTGCTGTCAGTTTTCTTAGCTTCAATGTTTTACAGTTAAGTATAAAAGAGCAACATATGAAGAATAGAATTGCATCTGTGAACTTAAACTAGAAAAGGCACTGTATGCACTTACAAAACATCTTATTAAAAGAGTTGTATGTATAATTGGCAATAACATTCTTGTTTTTTACTTAAATAGAATTGCACATACATAAAACCATATGGTTCTGTTCAGTGAGTTATGTACACCTTATTATAACTGGTTATAGGACAATAAATAATTTTTGTCAAATGGGAACTTGGGGCAAAGGGTGGGTGGGGCAGAGAGAAATATTTAAATCCTTCTGCTCTTAATAGGCCATCTATGCTTGCTTCTTGTCCCTAGCAGGGAACATGTAATGGTTTGCACCATGGATTTTCCACCAGTCACTATTACATTCAAACAAGAGGCACCCTTAACATGAGAGAATGGTATCCTCAATAGTTTGCTTCTATTCACTTCCCCCACCTCACCTGTATAGCTCAGCTGAAGATTTGCATAGCAACAATATGCTATTGAGCATATAGTTTAGGTCTGGTTAAGTATTTTGTATTGATAAGTTACCAATTAAATATCTAATAAGGAAAAAGTACCCCACAAATATGCTAAAATGAATTGTAATTCTGCTGATTTTCCTGAGCAGCATAAACTTCACAATTAATTTGCCATTTGGTGATTCTTGCTCACTTGTATAGAAGGAATTAGAGTTCTACAGACAGGAAATACAAAGCATTGGCCCAGATTTTTGCACGATGGAAAGCCTCTCCGTCATGGCGAAAATGGCGTAAGTGGCTGAAAATCCTAAGTCCTGCCCCCAAACACAGCAATTGTCATTTTCAGGAGAGAGGGTGGGGGACAGCCATGTTTCAAGTACGCACATTTTATAGGGGCCATTTAAATCATCAGCTGCCTCTACTCAAGTGGAATTTTGGTAGCTTTGCAGTGTGAAACCCAAAGTTTGCAGATTAGATTTGGTAAGAGCAGATCTGAACTTTGTGGATTCATTTTGGATAGCCAGAGTATCTGTTTGAATCTGGTCCTAGACAGCTTTGGGGGAGGTCAGGTGTCCTTCAGGTTCAAAAGTAGGCATAAATGTGCATAGGAAGTGCAGAAACTCATTACTATCAAGTTTGTTGGAATTGTCAACAGACCTGTCAAAATTAACCGTCAAAACTATCAGAAGCACCTGTCATCAGGACCTGTCAAAGAAGCAGTTAAAAGTGTCAGAGAATCCATCAAAAGCACCTGCCAAGAGGATCTGTCAAGGCATTTAAAAGTCCTGCCCTTTAAATCTTCACAAAAAATGTCTGGAATGTTGGAAAAAATGATTGCTTGCTATTTCACACTGTCTGTTGACATAAGCAATTACTGATTTTCATTACTAGAACTGCAACAGCTCCAGTGGACTATTACAACTGAATTCACAACCTGGGTTGCTTGCCATTTCACATTTTGTGTGACAGCTACAAGTGGTTATAGGCTCTTTGAAGTGGGACAATGAATTCCAATGTCTGTTTTTATGAGGGGTCGTGCACTTGAATGGAATGCTTTTCAGTATAAGGCTTTATTTAGTTGAACAAATATAAATGTAGTAAATGGGTTTATATGAATGAGAGTACCTTTTTTTCCCCCAAAATAGTGAAGTCTGCAATAGATACTTAGAACTTTATTTTATCTCATCTCTGCATGGGTCCAGAGGCTACCTAAGGGAATCAAATACAATATTTCTATGCTTGCTGATGACACAAAACTGGGCGGGGTTGTGAGGAGGATTCAAGGAGGCTTCAAGGCGATTTAGACAAGTTGTGTGTGTGGGAAAACATATGGCAGATGCAATATAACATGGATAAATGTGAAGTTATATGCTTCAGTGTGAAAAACAGAAAGGCAGAGTATTATTTAAATAGTGATATATTAGGAAATATGGATGTACAAAGGGATCTGGGTGGGCTTGTACGCCAGTCAATGCAAGTAAATAGGCAGGTACAGCAAGCAATTAGGAAGGCAAATGGTATGTTGGCCTTCATTGCAAGAGGATTTGAGTTCAGAAGTAGGGATGTCTTCCTGCAGTTATACAGGACCTTGGTGAGACCACACCTGGAGTATTGCACGCGTTTTTTGTCTCCCTACCTAAGAAAGGATATACTTGCCACAGAGGGAGTGCAGCAAAGGTTCACTAGGCTGATACCGGGGATAGCAGGACTGTCGTATGAGGAGAGATTGGTTCGACTGGGTCTGTGTTCACTAGAGATTAGAAGAATGAGAGGGGATCTAATTGAAATGTATGAAATTCTAACAGGGCTAGAGAGACTGGATGCAGGGAGGATGTTTCCCCTGGCTGGGGAATCTAGAACCAGGGGCCACAGTCTCAGGATATGGGGCAGGCCATTTTAGGACTGAGATGAGGAAAAATTCCTTCACTCAGAGAGCGGTCATCATGTGGAATTCTCTACCACAGAAGGCTGTGGAGGCCGGTTCACTGAGTATTGTCAAGAAAGAAATTGATACATTTTTAGATATTAAGGGCATCGAGGGGTATGGAGAGAAAGCAGGAATATGGCGTTGCGATACAGGATCAGCCATGATCATATTGAATGGTGGAACAGGCTCGAAGGGCCGAATGGCCTACTCCTGCTCCTAGTTTCTATGGTGGATACTGGGTGTGTTGGCATGGCAGGTGTAACGGCAATGGATGGTGGGCATGAGTTAGCACTAAGTTGGCATAGGAGCTATAAAGGGCCATGGGGTGGGTGGAGGGGCATAGGTTGACATGGAGTTTATGAGAGGTTATGGGTTGGGTGTGGGGGGGGGGGGGGGGGGGGACAGCTGGCATGGCTTGGCATGGATAAGGCATGGGGAATGTGGGCTGGAAAGATGTTTCATCTGTAATTCTTTATTTTAAAATTTTGGACACAGTGCCGGATACCTGAAGCAAGCGTTCCACCCAGCCTGACTCCGCTTCCTCAGTTTTTACAGGGTTACCCCCACCTCCCCCAACCGAAAATCTGACGTCTGCATAGCCATTTTTAAAGGTCATGTTTGCAAAGCAGGGAATTCTCCCAACTCTGTGCACCCAGCCCAGGTTCGAGAATCCGGGCCCTTATCTCTGCAGGAGACACTGTGAGCACCTGGGTATTCAGTTTTGAAGTACATAAAACAGAACAGCCCAGAAGGTGGTCATTTGGTGCCTCGAATCTGCATCAATTCTTTTTGAGAGCAATCCAGTTAGTCCCGCTTCCCTGCTCTTTTCCTATATTCCTGAAATTTGTTCTCCTTCAACTGGTTATCCAATTCCCCTTTGAAGGCTGATACTGAAACTGTACCCAGCTCCCTATTAGGCAGTACAAACCAAAACCCACAAACTTGTTGCAAAAAGGGGTTTTATCTCATGTCGTCTCTGGTTCTTTTGCTAGAGTCTAGGCATTTAAGTGTAGACATTCTTGTAATTGACCCTTCAGCCATCGGAAACAGTTTCTCTTTATTTATTCCATTTGAACCCTTCATGATTTTTATCACCTCTATCAATGCTTCTATCAACCTTCTCTGCTCCAAGGAGAGCAACTCCAGCTTCTCCAGTCTGTCCAAGTAACTATAATCCCTCATCCCTGGAACCATTCTAGTAAATCTCTTCTATGCCCTTCAAACCAGCTCACCTCAGCACTCAACACGCCATCTAGGAGATGCTTCCGGGGTCGGCAGGCCCAAACTCCATCCCACATCCACCCCCAGAGAAAAAATTGCACATATCGGGATACTTTTTACCAAGGCAGATCGAGAGAGTCAGAAAATATCCCGATTCGAGCTACCCACCTTGGTAGCCAAAATTCAACTCCACGTGTCCAAGTAATAACAATAAGGAGGAACCCAAAGCGCATAAAACTTATGTTTCATTTCATCAAAACTCGGTTTAATTCTTGCTGAAGGACCATGAATTTTAAAACTATTCAAAATACTGATCTAAGAAAACAGTTTAAATTTTAATTTGTTTTCATCCATGCTGAACCTTTGCTTTTGAATGATCTTACTTCTTAATACACAAAGTTTTGTAGTTTTTGGACTGAACTAAGTCTAACACGCATGTTATTTTTCCTATGGTCATATTCCATATTCCATACGCTGGTGATAAAAGATTGCATTGTTAGGTGTCCCAATACTCTCAATTACTTGGCACCTAAGTAGTGTTTCAGTTCATAGGAAGTGCATGCTTGCCTATGGCAGTTGATCTGTTTTGTTCAGCATGAATAGGGAGCCCAAATTGTAACAAGCAATTGATTGACTTTTTTGGCCTTGGAACAATATATTTTCTTTCAGTTCAGGTAAGGCAAACGGTGGCTTGTATTCATATTTAACAAAGTGGGGTGTGAACACAAGTAAAAGCAGCTCAGATGCCCTTCTCTCTTTTGTGGACATGCTTGCAACTTCTAAACTCATTTTTGATGCAATAGGTTTTAGGGTGACATTATTCTGCACAACTGAACAGCAGGGACAAATTCACATCTGGGAAGAGTGCAGTTACATTGTGTGGCACTTTTGGCTACAAACCACACTTGTACCACCATGAAGTGTCTCTGCTCTCAGTAGTTAACACAGATAGAAGTGTATATGTTTCCAAAATATTTGTTTAAGTTTATAAGTGAGCGACTAATCCCAAAAGCGTTTTTTAAAGCTGACTCAATCTTGACTTTTTTTTTTAATTCATTCATGTGGGAATAGCTGGCTAGGCCAGCATTTGTTGCCCATCCCTAACTGCCCTTGTTCAGAGGGCATTTAAGAGTCAACCACATTGCTGTGGATCTGGAGCCAGACCAGGTAAGGACAGCAGATTTCCTTCCCTAAAGGACTTTAGTAAACCAGATGGGCTTTTACAACAATTGACAATGGTTTCAAGGTCATCATTAGACTTTTAATTCCAGATTTTTATTGAATTCAAATTCCACCATCTGCCATGACAGGACTCGAACCTGGGTTCCCAGAGCATTACCCTAGGTCTCTGGATTACTAGTCCAGTGACAATACCAATACGCCATCGCCTCTAGGTTTTGCCAAGTCTAATTAATGAGGCACAGACACCATGAAGGGGTCACTCCAAGAATACAGAAGAATCATTTCAGAGTTTACCCCAGAAAGAAAAGGACTTGCATTTATATAATGTCTTTCATGACCACGTCTCAAAGCACCTTATATCCAATCAAGTACTCCTGAAGCATAGTCACTGTTGTAATGTAGAAAATGTGGCAGCCAATTTGCACACAGAAAGCCTCCCAAAAACAGCATAGTGGTAATGACCAGATAATCTGTTTTTATGATTTGATTGAGGGATAAATATTGGCCAGGACATCGGCAATAACTCCCCTGCTCTTCTTCAGAATAGTGCCATGGGATCTTTTCCATCCACCTGAAAGGGGAGACAGGGCCTCAGTTTAGCAACTCATCTGAAAGATGGCACTTCCAACAATACAGCACTCCCTTAATATTACATTGGAATGTCAGCCTTGATTCTTGTGCTCTAGCCCTGGAGTGGGTCATGAACCCACAACCTTGTGACACAGAGGAAACCTTTGGGGTATTTTGATTTAGAAAAATATGAAACAATCCAGTGTCAGAAATACAGATGTAAATCTTCTTTGACTGTAGTTGGGACAATGGCCCAAATCTTACGATGAGGGTTGGAACCCTCGTTTTCGACCCTGGTCAGACAAAAAACTATCCACCTACCTTCTTTTAATTTTCTTGGCCAATCTTCCGATGGAGGATCCTGCAGAACTCACTCAGCACAGGAAACCTCAGAGGGAGCAGGGGAGAGAATCTGTGCAGATGCCATGACCCTTTTTATGACACTAGCTGTCATATTCTCATAAGAGTTTAATTGCCCCAAAGTGTATTCGTGAATGAGCACAGGGTGAGCGAATGGGTGATTTAATGGGTAAATGTGTGGCTGTGTAAGTGGCTAGGATAGCTGATGCAAGTGGCTAGGACGGCTGAGATCGGGTCGGGGGGGCTAGTCAGGTCGGCTTGGGGAGGGTCAGGGAGATTCGAATGGTGGGTGCTAGTCTGATCAGGTCGGGGAGGAGTCAGGGGTCAGGGGAGTCAGGGAGGAGGGCAGGGTTGGGTGGTAGGGGGTGGTCGGGTCAGGTCAAGAGGGAGAGAAGGGATTGAGGGGTATTTGGGAGCTCAAGAGATAAAATTGACAGGGGAGGGTCAGTTGCATAGTTACCCAGGAATTAGACAACGATTTTTCTGTCTAACATTTCCTGGGTAACTATTCAGGTAAGTCAGAAGTGTCCGAAGTCTTTCTGGGAGGGTCCCAGGGAGCAGGGGAATTGCCCGTGGGAAATTCAAACACCCCAGAAAATTCCCATGGAGTCATCGTGCTGGGACTTCTGAAGGGTCCTACAGCGCATCTTGGGGGAGTACATCCAGTCTCTCATGATCCAGAGCGCAGGAGATTTGGGCCAATACCTAAACTAAAAGCTAGAATGGAACAATTAATCCTTGAAGAGGGAGAAGATTTAAAGACTTTTCTGACAAGAGGCCACCAATAACTGATAATGACACAATTACAATGGAGTTATAGCATATGTAGAAAACTGAAGAAGAAGTTTGTTTTCTACCCACACATAATGCAAAAGCCAAGTCAATTAAATGCGTTTATGCTCAGCCCACCCCACAAATTTTCCATGTTTCATACACCTTCCCTTTCAGATTCAACAGAACTCTTTTGACACTCATCAATTAGCCAGATTCTATCAACTTCCACGGCATGGAATGAACAGTAAAGCCCAGTGCCATTTTGCAAAAGTGTACCTCAGTATCGATTCAGAAGAGCTGCCACTAGTATAATATTTTTTTTCTTTTCCCACACTAGTAATCCTGTGAATACTAAGCAACAGTATTAATTCTGTGCTCAATCAAGGGAACTTTGATGATATTGAACTAAATGAGGATGTCTACATTAGGCATACATATATCAGGCAGACTAAACTTCCTGCCCACAATCTGTAACCTCATGACCTGGCATATTCCTCACTCTACCATTAACATCAAGCCAACAGATCAACCCTCGTTAAATGAGGAGTGCAGGAGAGCATGCCAGGAGTAGCACCAGGCATACCTAAAAATGAGATGGCAACCTGTTGAAGCTACAACACAGGAATAACTGTGTGCCAAACAGCAAGAAATAGACATAGGTAAATGATTCCACAGCCAACAGATCAGATCAAAGCTCTGTAGTCTTGAATGCTGGAGGACAACGAACTAACTAACTGGCGGACAAAGCTCCACAAATATTCCCATCCTCAATGATGGGGGAGCCCACCATTTCGGCCTCCTCCTGAGGTCCCTACCATCACAGGTGCCGGTCTTCAGCCAATACAATTCACTCCATGTTATGTTATATCAAGAAACAGCTGACAGCACCAGATGATGCAAAAAGGCTCTGGGTCCGGACAACATCTCAGTAATAGCGCTAAATACTTGTGTTCCAGAGCTAGCCGCACCCCTAGCCAAGCTGTTTAGTGCAGCTACAGCACTGGCATCTATATCACTGTTCCTTCATTGGCACCGGGTCAAAATCCTGGAACTCCCTCCCTAATAGCACTATGGGTGCACCTACACCACTGAACTGCGGCGGTTCAAGAAGACAGTTTCTCAAGGGCAATTAGGGATGGGCAATATATGAGGCCTAGCCAGCAATGCCAACATCCCATAAATGAGTTTTTAAAAAATCTACCCAACAATGTGGAAAATTGCCCAGGTATGTCCTGTCCACAAAAAGCAGGACAAACCCAATCTGCCCAATTATCACCCCATCAGTCTACTTTCAATCATCAGCAAAGAGATGGAAGATGTCATTGGCAGTGCTATCAAGCAGCACTTACATAACAATAATCGCTCAATGATGTTGAGTTTGGGCTTTGCCAGAGCCACTCAGCTCCTGACCTCATTACAACCTTCATCCAAGCATGGACAAAAGAGCTTGAACTCAAGAAGGGAGGCAAGAATAAGTGCCCTTGACAACAAGGCAGCATTTGAACGAGTGTGGCATCAAAGGCCCCCTATAGCAAAGCTGGATCAAATGACAATCAGGGAGAATACCCTCCACTGGTTCGAATCATATCTAGCACGAAGGAAGATGGCTGTGGTTGTTGGAGGTTAATCAGCTCAGCCTCAGGACACTGCTGGTGTTCTTCAGAGTTGTGTCCTAGGCCCAACTATCTTCAGCTGCTTCAATGACCTTCCCTCCATCATAAGGTCAGAAGCGAGGATGTTCATTGATGATTGCACAATGTTAGAGGATTTAACTGTTTCCTCTGGACATTCAATGGCATTACCATTGCAATCAACACATTCAACATCCTGGGGGTTGCCACTGACCAAAAACTGAACTGGACTAGCCATATAAATACCATGGTTACAAGAGCAGGTCAGAGGCTAAGAATTTTGCATTGAGTGACTCACCTCCAGTCTCCCCAAAGTCTGCCACCACTGAATGAGTGCAGCTCCAACAACATTCAAGAAGCTCAACACTATCCAGGACAAAGCAGCCCACTTGATCAGTACACCATGCACCACCTTAAACATACACTTCTCCGCCATTGATGCTGTGGCAACAGTGTATACCATCTACAAGATGCATTGTGGCAACATACCAAGCCTCCTTCGACAACACCTTCCAAACCCATGACCTCTACCACCTAGAAGGACATGGGTAGACAGACGCATGGGGATGCCACCATCTGCAAGTTCCCCTCCAAGCCACACACCATCCTGACATGGAACTATATCACCATTCCTTCACTGTCACTGGATCAAAATCCTGGAATTCCCTTCCTAACAGCACTGTGGATGTACCTGTACCAGATGGACGGCAGCAGTTCAAGTAGGCAGCACACCACTACCTTCTCAAGAGCTGTTAGGGATAGACAACAAATGCTAGCCTTGCCAGCAACCACCACATCCCATGAAAGAATAAGTAAGTCTGGGTCTATTTCAACTCAATTCACCAAGTCCCTTAAAAAATTTAGAACTGAAACTATATATTGCATTGTTTTTATGTCCTTCCCAATCACTTTACAGAATCTTAACAGAATCTTATACATAACTATAAGGACACAAGAAATAGGAGTACGTCATATAGCCTTTCAAGTCTGCTTTGCCATTCAATAAGATCATGTCTGATCTTCTACTTCAACTCCACCTTCCTGCATTACCCACATATCCTTTAATACCCAAACATCTATTGACCTGTTTCTTGAATATACTTAACAGCAGAACATCTATATCTCTTTGGGGTAGAATTCCAATGAGTCACAACCTTTTGAAATGTCCTCTCATCTCAGTCCTGAATGACCAGTTCCTTACTCAGGAACTTACTTTATGACCCCAGGTTCTAGATTTCCCAGTAAAGGGAAACTTTTTCTCACCATTTACCCTCTCAAGTCACTTAAGAATGTTTTAATATTTCAATTAGATCACCTCTCATCCTTCTAAATTCCAGGTAATATAGGCCCAGTCTATTCAATTTCTCTTCATAGGACAATCCTCTCATCTCAGGAAACAGTCTAGTAACCTTTGCCGGGCTTCTTCCAGGGCAAGTATGTCCTTGCTTAGGAAATAGGCCAAATCTTTGAGATAAGAGGTTTCTATTTTCATTAAAATAAATATAAAACCAACAGAAACACAAACATTAACAATCTGCATGAGACTGGTGTCAACCCCACACAAAGAAAGAGAAGTACAGCACAGCTTTAGGCTGCAAACAATACCCACCCTGTACAACACTTGGATCATAAGAACATAAGAACTAGGAGCAGGAGTAGGCAATTCAGCCCCTTGAGCCTGCCCTGCCATTCAATACAATCATGGCTGATCTAATTTCGGCCTCAACTCCAATTTCCTGCCCTCTCCCCATAACCTTTCAACCCGTTACTAATTAAAAATCTGTCTATCTCCTCCTTGAATCTATTCAGCATCCACTGCACTCTGAGGTAGTGAATTCCACAAATTCATGACCCTTTTGAGAAAAGTAAATCTCTGATTTAAATCTACCACCCCTTAGCCTAAAACTATGGCCTCTCGTTCTAGAATGCCCCACAAGGGGAAACATCTGCTCCACGTCTATTTCGTCTATCCCCTTTAGCATCTTATATAGCTCAATCAGATCTCCTCTCATCCTTCTAAACTCTAGCGAGCATAGGCCTAAACTGCTCAATCTCTCCTCATAAGACAAGCCCCGCATCTCTGGAATCAATCTAGTGAACCTCCTCTGAACCACCTCCAATGCAACTACATCCTTCCTCAAGTAAGGGGACCAAAACTGTGCACAGTACTCCAGGTGCGGTCTCACCAATGCCTTGTCCAGTTGCAACAACACTTCCCTATTTTTATACTCTATTCCTTTAACAATAAATGCCAAAATTCCATTTGCCTTCCTTATTACCTGCTGCACCTGCATGCTAGCTTTCAGCGATTCATGCACAAGGCCACCCAGATCCCTCTACACTGAAGCATTCTGAAGTTTCTCTCCATTTAAATAATAAGTCGCCTTTTTATTCTTCCGACCAAAATGGATAACCTCTCAATTATCTACGTTAAACTCCATTTGCCAAATTTTGGCCCATTCACCTAAACTGTCCATATCCATTTGTAAATTTCTTATTTCTTCATTGCAGCTTACTTTCTCACCTATTTTGGTGTCATCTGCAAAATAGTACCTTCTATTCCTGAATCCAAGTCATTAATATAGATTGTAAATAGTTGGGGCCCAAAACCGAACCCTGTGGCACCCCATTAGTTACAGCTTGCCATCCAGAAAAAGACCCATTTATCCCGACTCGCTGCTTTCTATATCAAAAATTATTTAAAAAATCAAAACTTCACACTTTAAATATATCAATATTTTGCAGTGCAGAGGAAATTTTTTTTTGCATTTAACATAACACTCATCTTGCAAGCCAAGGAAACAGAAATTGACTGGCAAAAGGACCAAATATTTAACTAACACACACACAGCAGCAAACAGCAAGCAATGCTTTACATGCCAACGGTAAAAATCAACAGTCCTTCAACGAGAATATGTGGACCATATGAAGGATGCCTCCCATATAGCAGAATGTTTTGTGTAATACTTGGTATCCCATATGACTCGGGACAGTTCCAGATTATTGCCCATCCAGTATCATGGTAGTTTATTCATTTGCGGTTCCACTGATAGCTGGGTTTAAATTCAATGGTTGCCAAACACCCTCCAGTTATTTGCCAAATTCTGTTTTCACCCAATGTCCATGCAAATGCTCTTTCCAATAAAGGTGAAAGGGTCTGAAAAGGGAGCACAAACTCTTTCTGATTATTCTACAACTTAAAGTCTGGAGCTGGGAAGCCAATTATAATGCCTTCATTACCAACATAACCAAAATCAATAACATAGAACTGTATTCATACCTGGGAGCTACCTGGTATAGCAGTTTTATAAGGTGCAACATATTTATTAATGATGCCATCAGTGGAACGCAGTAACATTTTAAATTTTATGGGAATTATAGGTCATAGAAGTTAACAATGTAAAATTAATTACCACAACAGAAATAGATGTAATGTGCTACTTGAAGTAAGTTTATACTAATTTTAGAAAAAATGTCAGCAAGACCACCGTGGGCTAACTAAGCTTTCTTAAATGATAGTTATGCCAGTGGTATTCATTATCTGCAGATTTTATTGGCACACTTTACTGCAGTTAAACTTCAGGGCTTGAGCAGTTTTATTAATTAAAACCTTTGTAAATATTTACTACTGCTTACGTAGGCCATTTTAACTCATACCTTTCAATCAACTGTACATCTTAATGCCGTACAAAGTCTTATTTATTTGCCGTTTTGTCAATGACAAAATTGAAAATGGTTACCAATTAATTCTTCAGGATTGCATTTCAGTGCATTTCAAGGGCAGATAAAACAACACATTTCCCATTTGGCATATTTTTACTACACTTCAAAATCACATGAACACCCCAAGTTCAATTTTCCTGGAGAGATTTTATTATGCCTGCTCAGTGAAAATTAGACATTTTGTTGCAAAATCTGGAATTCATCTAAACATTTTAATATGCGACACAGACCATATGTTCAGTGAATACACTCGTGTAGAGTTGAGAACTCGCTCCTGCCAATCAAGTATAGCAATTTAAACAGCATCCAAATTAATACTAATTAGTGCATATTATTTACCAAATATTACAGCTCCTGCAAATGAGTGACCTATCTCCAATGAACCAAATATTAAATTTGGTAAAGTAACTATTTAACAAGACAAGTGTAGCAGTTGTACAAGTGTGCAAATTAAATTGTATTTTACTTCAACTATCAGCACACTTTTTAAAAAAAGTGCAGGTCAGGCACCAACAAGTGAGATTTGGTAGTCATAAAGTAATGTAGTCACATAATTCAATTCCATTCTGCACACCTATTACATTTCTAAAGCTAACAATTCAAAGAAGATTGTTATGGTCTTCCTGCAATCAGTGAGGGAAGATCTGGCAGTGCTACAGGGGGACCACCACTGCAGTACCCGGAGGCAAGAGGTCAAGTTAAAATAAGAGCTCTGGAGATGTCAAGCAACTTTTTAATGAAGGCCTCTGCTAAGACCAAGGCCATCAAGCAAGTAGGTTACTGGACTGAAATAAAAGGAAAAATAGCCTCAACTAGTCCTCCTTCTATTTACAAAACCCGGGGCTATTAACACCATTAGTGCTGACCTACCTCCACCGTACAGCAGGCAGCCCCAGGGAAATGGGCTGCAGATCACTTACAAGTAGCAGCAGGGAAGGGGCAGCCAGGAACAAGAAGGGGAGGAGTTGTTCAGGTCAGGGCGATGGTAATATGCCTAGTTATCCAATTCTGTCCTGTTTTCCATTATTATTCTACCCAATTTTGGGTGGTGTCGTGAAAGAAAATCTCTTACCATTAAGTTGACTGTTGATTTCTGGTCCATTAGTTCACAACTCAATTACTGCTTGATAATGACAATAATAATCCTAATAAAATCACTATTTCAATTAATAGTTGATTCTACTATTTTAGTACACAAGGACTCTAATACAGGAAAATTCAAATTTTTCTGTCTCGACATCCTTAAATTCATGCATACTGGTTTGGTGCATGAAAAAAAATCTCAGCAACATAATTTCTCAAAGACATGAAATTTGAAGCGCTAGCGAAAAGGATGTCAATAGACCAATTTAAAAATTGGATATTCTTAATTCATTCAGGGGAATAAGTTACGCAAAACAACAGCAAGTCAACAAAACATTAATAGCCCCATTACAGTGTAGAACTGCATCGATTTTAAGCAGTTTTGTAATATTTTGGGCTCTCAGTTCTATGCAGTTTGCATTGCTTACATTATGTAGTCAATTTCCTAGCACTGACAATAAAGAAATAGAACACACTATTTAAACTTATTTTCTTGCCCCACAGGTTCCTTGATGACTGAGAAAGTTACATATAAGCTAGCAACAAAGAAAACTGCACTGCTGGGCTGAAAGGGTAGGCTGAATGCTCAGTTGGTTAGAAAACAACTTGAGATGATTGCCCATTCCTCTAACAGCTGTAACCAATGATTCATTATTATATCGATGTTGCTAAATTCAAGTGCATCATAACCAACAGTACAATTTTGCATGAAAATCCATTAAATCAAGGTCACGATAAAAGGATAAACTGCTTTGTGAGCAGAAATGAACAAAACATGCAAAAACTGCAGACTTACTTAACATATAAATGTACAATGTTCAAAATAAAGTTCAACAGCATTTGGAGAAACAGTAAACTTGTTAAATTGCTGAACAACCTGGCATGTATAAATCTACATTAGAACAAGAGCAAAATACTGCAGATGCAGGAAATCTGAAATAAAATCTGAAAATGCTCACCAGGTCAGGCAGCATCTGTGGAGTGAGAAACAGAGTTAATATTTCAGGTTGATGAAATATTTGCAATGGAAAAATCATGGAGAGACCGTGAAATGAATAATATTCTTTGTGCTAAGCCTTCCTGAGAACCTCATTGTAGTCAAACTATAAGGGAAACAGGTTATTAATTTTCATACAATTTTCCATCTCTCCAGTAAACAAATGATGGCTGATGATGGGTCCAGCTGATACATACTTACCCCAATCCAGTTCTTCCCCCAAGTGGCCATCTGGAGGCACTGTATATCACATCAGAGCCCGATCTGGTCCTTATCCATCATCCGAACATGCCTATTTTCCAGCTGGGGTTACTTGTTCCAAGTTAAGTGCATCAGCTAGAGTGGTATTACAAGTGATACAACCAATCTCCTTGAGCTGGAAGGTGGGGTGGTAGGAAATACTAAGTCAGGGCACCTGATGTTCATCACTATCTAGTGACTTCTGTTAAACATTCTACATGTGAAAATAGGGCAACTGAGTAGGATTTAAAAAGTTGGAGATAAAGGTTCATTCTGATAAAAGTTTACAGCAGAAATACTCCTATTCAATGGGCAAGTACAATGTTCTACTTTGAAAACAAATGAATTGACATAGAATGCTATCCATTCCTAGTAACATTAATAAACACTATCAATGTTGCTTTTTATGAAAAATGATTGTAATTTTACATCAGCAATTGCACAAAATAGTGCAAGAAATTTTTCCAGGTGGGGTTGTAAATGGAAAAATTCTGAAAACCAGACCCTAAATATTTCTACCTCCCTCCCCTCCTTAAAACCCATTTCATTAACCAAGCCTTTTTAAACACTCTTCCTAACATCTCCTCCTATGGTTTGCCATTGTTTCTTGTCTGATTACACTTCTATGAAGTGCCTTGGGATGTTTTTCTACAATTATTTATGGTTACTGTTGCAATCATTGGACAGTTAAGTGGTTTTAATGGAACGTGGGTTCCAGGAAAGGGTGAGCGAGATTTGCCAGATGGAACCATCCTTTGCACTCAACTTGTTAAAAAAGAGTCATAAGCCAGCCTTTGATAGCATGAAAGGCACAAAAGAAAATCCCATTTGGCAGGATGACTACAACGCAACATAGCAATAACAATTTTTTTTTAATTGAAAAAAGACATGCCGAAGTCTTATTTCTAGCCCCATAAGCAACACTCTATTCAGATTTGAAATTATTGTGTTGAAGTAATGAGTTCAAGACTGGACATATGCATAATCTTAGTACCTGGGCGCTTAATGGTCTGCTACCCAGGTCTGCTTGAAAAAGAACACCTTTTCTTCAGCTTAACTAAAAAAAAGACAAGATAGATGGCAGGATTTTTAACTTCAGTTCAGGAAGCGCAGGTCAGCCATTTCCCAATGCTGTGTTCCCACTCACCTGTTTTTTGGTCTCCGAGTGTTGGGTGCAGGATGAAGTCGGGGGCACCGCCTACCCAGGCAGGCCCGAGGCAGCATCGGAGGCAGGCAGATGGTAAGGCCAGCAGGTTAGAAGGCCTGCCTCCATTTACTAGGACATCTGTCCAGTTCAACTCATGGTTGTTAGGCCCTCTAGCCTGCAACACCACCCAACCCCACTCCCTCCATGCCCCTCGTATTTTTCACATGCCCTCATGTCTCCTGTACATCCGCTATCCCTACTCACCCAGCATCCACTAGGTACAGAACCAATGGGCCATATAATAATACTGGCAAGTCTTTGAAATGCTCATGAATTAAAATAAAAAAATCAGGCATTCAACATTCCCTTTGAAGAAAATTCCCCCTTTTACTTTCTCATAAAACTGTCAAACACAGCCAGTGAAATTTTAATTGAAGGAGCCTTTAACTTTGGCCAAGTAAACATACAGGCATTGAGAAGCCACCCCAAAGATTAAGACATTACTAGGTAATAACACTGCTAAACAAAATTAGCAATGCCCTTTGTAACTGTGTGAAAAATACCACTGCCATGCTGAGTCTGTCAGTCAGTCTTGGAGCTCAGTCAAGTATTCATGATGAGGCCATCTGACAAAATAGACACCTGGCCATCTGTTCAGCCTGCTTCTGTTGATACAGTTGCCAGATGTACTCAATATGAATGCCTGGCTGAGCTCCAAGAATAACCAATGGACTCACCCCGGCAGAGGTTTGTTTACACAGTTGCCAGGGGATTGCTAGCTTTGTTTGACTGACATATTTATTACCTTTTCATAACAATCTTTGTTAGGTGTTTTTCTCAATGCTTTTGCGTTTATTTGGACAAGATTAAAGGTTCCTTCAATGGGAATTTCACTGGCAGCGTTTGATTGACAGTGGTATGAGAAAGCAAGAGGGGGAATTTTCTTTAAAGAGAAAGCTGAATGCCATGCATGATTTTTAATTTTAATTCACAGGCATTTCAAAGATTTTCCAGTGTTATCAGTGTTATAATATGGTTCATTGGTTCTGTACCTAGTCCATACACAAAGAGTGCTTCAAAGACACAGCAGATGCCAGGGCATTAAATCAATGTGAAAATCCAAACACTTCATTGAAAACATGCTTAAAGACATCATAAACCATTGCATTTTGACAGATGAAGTTGGCAAGAACTATTAAAATGACCGGTCAAGATCTTCCCAACTCCACACCAGGCTTCCTGGAAGGGTCACAAACTTACCTGGCATGGTTTCCACAGACTTCAGAAACTCACCACCTACACAAAAATATCAATGGCAGGGAAACAGTTTTGGAGCAGTGATTTAAATAGCGAATCCGTCATCACTTTAAGTGAGCATCAGGTCACGGCCTGTCACGCTTCCCGACTTGACAAAAATGGCAGGCAGCAGCAATCGGAGGGGAAATTTTAAAATGTGGTCTTCCAAGCCTTCCATTTCATCCTCCCGACGAGCGTTTGCTAAGCATCAGCTGTTGAAAATTCAGCCCAGAGTCTCAAAGCAATTCAGATGTAGTCACATCCAACAGGTCATTAAGATATGCTTAATAGTGCTAGTTATTTATGACACACCCCTACAATTTATATTCTGCATTCTGAACTAGTTTGTCATTCATGTATTACTGAGACAAAAATTCAATCTTTTACAGTAGATACACACACACACACACACACACACACACAACATATTGACAGGACAGTTACTCTAGTCCAGCAAGTGAGCACATTAGGAACATTGTTTTCCATTTAATGCGCGTATTAGTCATATTGTTTTATCTTCACGGAGGGTTGCTGGCACTGTGATTAGCACTAACATAATTTGTTTTATATCTTCCCTGCTAAAACCAAGGCTACAAAGGCTTCACAGAAGGCAGCCATTTGGTCAATCAAGTCGGTGACAGATCTCTGCAAGAGCAACTCAGTCCCACTCCCCTGCCCTGTTCCCTTTGGCCCTGCAATTTTCCCTCTTCAAGAACTTATCCAATTCCCTTTTCAAAGCCAAGATTGAATCTGCCTCCACCACACTCTCAGGCAGTGCATTCCAGGTTGTAACCATTTGCTGGGTAAAAATGTTTTTCCTCATTTTGCCTTTGATTCTTTTGCCAATCACCTTAAATCTGTGACCCCTCTCATGGAGGGATTTAATAGCTTTCTGTATCGCAACTGTTGTCTATGAAAAACTTGTTTAAAATCTGTCTGATTAAAAAAACAAAGAATCTGGAAAAAAATTAAGAATATTTTTTAAATGATTTGACCACTATATCATTGATTATCTAATTTTAATTGTGCTGCTGTGGAAGTTTAAGGCTGGGATCCTCCTCACGGGTTTGGACAGTAAAATATATCACAAGACCACAGCTTTGTGCCATCTGATCCTTTGGCCAAAAGCAGCATTGGCAGAGGCCTGGATCAAATTGCCCACTCAATCTCAGCTACAGTGAGACAAGCAAGAAGTTTTACTGAGGGAGTATAGGGCAAAATGAGAATTGAAACAAAGACAGCAATTTGTTTTTAAGTTTAAGGTATTTTAATGTTCATTTTTGTTGTTGACCTCCTCCCAATCCAATGCCTAGGACAGTCTTCCACCATGCAGCCAGAATAATCTTGACAAAATCCTGTTTCAACAATTTCAAAGAAGGAATGAGCAACTACACTCAAATGTAACCATTCTTAGGTAATTATAATTTCATGACTTTGCTATAAAAATAAACAGCAAATACCAAACACTCAAAACAAGTGCCAGGGTTACTTTGGAAACACTCCATTTCCCATTAAATTCTGTAAGGAACACAGAGCTCTTGTTGGCAGCAGCTCGGTGGTGTAATAGTGTCAGACACATTGGTGTTACATTCCAGACAGCTACAAAATCCCTACTGGAACTTTTAGCCTAAGATTGATATTACAAAAATGCAGTGTCAGGGTTTGCTGAATTTGTGCACATTTGCTGCAGATGATTTCAATGGATCATGGAAAGGAACAGCACTACCATTTCTGAAAGGACAGCGGCCAACCTTAAGAGGTGTCCATTTTTTATATGTGGGTGGGTTGAACTGTACAAAATAAATTTGCAGCTTTTACCGGCTATCAAACTTAATTGAAGGTAGCAGGACCAATTTCATTGTGCAAAGACAATAGCACAAGAAAAAGAAAGGATTCAGCTCACAAAATGTTGTACTTGGGGATGGAGATGACCACTCCTCAATAAAGCAGAGCGAAGATCTTAAGGGGATGGCGTTCAAGGTATTTTTGACCTGTTGGATGACAACAATCTTTCAGTTGAAGCATAACAAATGAGGAAAGATATTTGCTGGATGAAAGACATCAGGACAAGGCATCAGTTATGCAATTTTGTGCATGTTCCATTGATGAAGAGTGTTGCCATAATTCAAGAACACTAATTATTAGTTTAGATATGCCTAACTTTGGTATGGTGGCTTTTAACTAACTGCTGATAGTTGCAGTCCAGAATTTTGTACACTTCAAAGCCAATTTCTCCAGTAAAGTAAAATAGATGTTGTTACACATCTATAAAACCTCTGCAGCACTTAATTTTTGTTCTAAACATCAATACATCAATAATAAAAAGCAAAAAAAAACTTGTTAACAATCTAAAAGTAAAACAGGGAATACCAGAGGGGAATTCACACCTGAAACATCAACTTATCTGTTCGCTATCTAGAGATGTTAACTGACCTCTATTTTTTCCAGGATGCCCTGATTTTATTTGATTTTACATGTTACTTTGCTAACTTGGAGTGCATTGACACTACTCCAACTGGTCTTGGACCACCAGCTGCTGTTCAGATTCCAGTCAGACTGTTTATGCAGTCGGTTCCTTTCTGGCTGGGGCCACCCTGTTAAGTAGGGAGCTCTGTTAGGACCTCAACACAGTCATGCAGAGTGTTATTTCCCAAAAGCTAAGACTAATAAAATCCAAGCCAGGAGGAAATAATCCCAGCTCATTTCCAGACCTAAACGTCAGGACCCCGAATACATCCACAACCAGGTTACCACACCATGGCATTTATGCTCCCATGCAAACCAAAGTAGTTCAAAATTACCCTCCCAGGCACTCAACCTGTGTCCTGACACGAGATATGCATTGCTATTTTAACATCAGTATAGAGAAATCATTTCATATCAATGTCATTTGTGCATTAGGATTTCAGAAATTGTTGTGCATTTGGGTGCAGCAATCATCTAAGGAACATCATCATAGAATGATATGGCATTGAAAAAGGCAATTCACCCCGTTGTATCTGTGCCGGCACTTTGAAGCTATCCAACTAGTGTCACGCCTCAGCTCTTTTCTCATAGCCTTGAGGATTTTTCCATCAAGCATTTATCCAATTTCCTTCGGAAAGTTATTACTCAAGCTGTTTCCACCATGCTTTCAGATAATGCATTCCAGATTATAACTCACTGCGTAGGGACTTTTCTCATTTCGCCTCTGGTTCTTTTGCCTATCAGCTGAAATTTGTGTCCTTCGGTTACTGATCCTTCAGCCACTGGAAATACATTCTCCTTAAACATTTCATGATTTTGACAACCTCTATCAAATCTCCTTTACCTTCTCCTTCACTGATCCATGGAAGACAACCTAGGTTTCTCTAATCTCTTCACTTAACAAAAGTCTCTCATCCATGTTACCATTCTAGTAAATCTACTCTGTCCGCTCTCTAAGGGGTGACATCCTTCCTACAGTGTAGTACCCAGAATTGGATACGATATTAAAGGTTTACCATAAATTCCCTGTTTTTTGTACTCTATTTCTTTACTTATCAAACCAAAGCTCCTGTATACCTTTTTAGCAGCCTTTATAACTTGTCCTGCCATCTTCAAAGACTTGCTGCATATACCACTAGGGCCAGAATTTTTGGCTCGGCAAGCAGGCCCCGCTCGCCAAGGCGTAAAATGACACGGGGTGACGTCAGGCGTGCGTCCCAACCTCACTGCGCATGATTTAGATTTTCAGTTCGGCTGCGCGCCCGCCAAACTTTCAAAGGCCTATTAAGGCCACTTAAAAACTAATTAAACTAATAAACTGAGCTGCCCATCCAACCTTAAGGTTGGTGGGCAGGCAAAGAGCCCAGGCGGCCTTCCTATTTTTCATCCATAGGCGGGGTGAGGTTTCATGAAGCGTTTATAAATTGAATAAAAATTTTTATAAAAATTCACTGACATGTCCCAGCTCATGTGACACTGTCACATGACGGGGCATGTCTTAAAATTTTTTCTTTTCTTTATTTAGATTTTTAAAACTTAAATTAATCTCCCTGAGGCACCTCCGTACCTCAGGGTGATTTCTGCGCTCTTTTGCCCGACCGCACAGGGAGCGCTCAGCACTTCCGGGCGCACGTCATGCTGGGTGGGCCTTAATTGGCCCGCCCACGTAAAATGGTGGTGCGGACCCGATTGGGGGCACCAATTGGGTCCGGGTTTGCACCCGCCCCTGCCCCTGCCCCCGCAAAACCCCCCAGCAGGGGGGGGGAAAATTCTCCCCTAGGTGTCTGTGCTCCAACACGCCCTTTAAAATTGCACCATTTAGTTTATGTTGCCTTTTCTCAATCTTCCTGTCAAAATAATTCACTTCACACTTCTCTGCATTAAATTTCATCTGCCACGTCTGCCCATTTCAGCAATCCATGTACTCTGCACATTTGTTGCTATCCTCCTCACTAATTACTATGTTTCTGAGTTTGTTATTAACAAACAGAAGTCCCTAAATTGCTAGCCCATTATTTTCATTAGTTTTTATTGTCTTTGGCTACATTGATGAATTTTGAGTATTTTTGCTGCTAAAGGTGGAGCTTACAGGATTCCACATACACAGTGCTTTTCATGCAGATGAAGATGGACAAATGCATCTATATAGAGGCTTTTTTCACACTGATGAAGAATTATTTTGAAGTGCAGTCAGTATTGTTACTTAGGAAAACTCTGCAGTCAGTCATTTGTGAAGAGCAAGATCCCACAAGAACAGATGCGAGATAATTGACATGTTAAGATGTTTCTGTGATGCACGTCGAGTGATAAATGTTTGTCAGGACAACCTCTTGCTCTTCAAATAGTGCCCTGGAATCTTTTTGGTCTAAGTCAAGGAGATATAGCCTCATTTTACTGTTCATCCAGAAGAACACGCCTCTTAAAAGGCAGCACTACTTTATTACTGCACTGAAGTGCCAGGTAGAAGAAAGGCAGTGAAGGCAATAAAAAAGAAAACCGATGAACTGTACAAAACATTAAAAGTTTATGGAGCATTGTAGCTTTAATGTTTAAACTAATTTTGAATTAATCTGCAAACAGATTACTAATACTATGAAATAAACCAAATATGAAACACTACGAGAGTACAAGAGTACATGCAGTGATACAGAAAACATTATTTAAAACAAAACCGTATTGCTTATATAGCCAATATATTGATCAAGTTAATGAGAAGCATTTCAGGTACAAAGGAAAATCTTAAAATGTTATTTGCAGTAATCAAGAGCTCTCAAGATTTTTTTCAATATAAATTCAGTCATTGGTAATACCATTGCACAACTTAGAAGATTTCATCAATTACTTCATAGGAAATCTGATTTTAGATCAGCTTTCTCCAAATCGTGCCCGATAATAATTGTAATTCTCCATATGTACTTCAGGTTAAGTGCTAGAAAGGGTGGTTCAACACTTTCATTGAACTAATGACTATTGGGAATGAACAGCAACACAAAAATGAATTGTATTAATGCTATCATTCACTGATGCAAATCACAAGGCATCCACAGTATGCATCTTTTGACTGCTGCAATCAGAAAACCCAAATTCACACACCTAGTTTCCACGATGACCCAGAAAGTCATGCATCATTGCAGAGAGAATATAACAATTTCCCCATGACATTCAACGGCATTACCATCACTGAATCCTCTTCTATCAACATCCTGGGGGTTACTATTGACCAGAAACTGAACTGGACTGGCCATATAAGTACTGTGGCTACAAAAGCAGGTCAGGAGCTAGGAATCTTGCAGCGAGTAACTCACCTCCTTACTCCCCAGAGCCTGTCCACCATCTACAGGGCACAAGTCAGGAATGTGATGGAATACTCTTCACTTGCCTGGAGGAATGCAGCTCCCACAACACTCAAGAAGCTTAACACCATTCAAGTCAAAGCAGCCTGCTTGATTGGCACCTCATCTACAAACATTCACTCACTCCACCACCTATGCACAGTAGCAGCAGTGTGTACCATCTACAAGATGCACTGCAGGAAGTCACCAAGGCTCCATAGACAGCACCTCCTGAACCCACAACTACTACCACCTAGAAGGACAAGGGAAGCATATAGATGGGAACACCGCCACCTGGAAGTTCCCCTCCAAGCCACTCACCATCCTGACTTCGAAGTATATCACCGTTCCTTCACTGTCGCTGGGGCAAAATCCTGAAACTCCCTCCCTAACAGCACTGTGGGTGTACCTACACCACTTGGGCTGCAGTGGTTCTAGAAGGCAGCTCACCACCACCTTCTCAAGGGCAATTAGGGATGGGCAATAAATGCTGGCATAGCCAGCGACACCCACAACCCCTCAATGAATAAAAAGAAACAAATGCAACTTCATGATAAAGCAGCATTTTCAATGGCTAAGATGTGCCTTCCCATTTTTCTTTTCTCTATTAAAGTCAAAAGTCAACATTTAGACTCATCGTTTGAAAAATTTTGATCCTGTAAACCAAGCTTCCTTTGCTCCCCACCATCCCTTCCCAAGACGATGGGGGTTGTGATTTATTAGAACAGGTAACATTACACTACACACCAGCAACAGAGCATGCCTCACTCAGTACACAGAGGCCTGGATTCTGCAGTAGATAAATATCAGTGCTGACCTTTATTGAGGAATAAATCAGACAGCAGGTTACGTCATCCACATATATGCAGTTATAACATAGAAATCAGGACATTGCCATTCAATTTGCCCAGCTTCAAGCTTCAGTATGCTGGTAACGGACTGAGAGGCATGGCATTCAAACACATGAAGAGTGTGAAATTGCTATACTTGCCACTAGACACCTATTAAGCAGATCAGAAAAATTTTAAGGCTTGTCCATTCAAGTTCAAGTGATTTTTTTTTAAAAGCATAAGTGTTAATTACTTCCAAACTACCTCTCTGGCACTGAAAAGATACTTATACAAGCGTGGAGTGTCATTCCTTCAGATTTAAGTTATTGCAATGTTTTAATTTTTTTTAACATCTCTTATCCAGCTGTCTTAATCCCATCTTTCGCTTCCTGTCTATTTTGTTTTCTGAATCTGATTAGATAGAGGCAAGTTCTGTTGCCTGAACAACAGCAGTAGACCAGTTGAGTTTTGTGACAGCCCGGTAGTTCTTAGGATGATTTAATCATGCTAATCCACAAATGACAGATTATTGAATTCAGTTTCACAACTTTCCATTGTGAAATGTGAATTCAAGACCTCTGGATTGCTAGTCTATTATCATACCGCTAGGCTTCTACTACTGTTAACAAAAACAAAAATACGTGGAAAAATTCAGCAGGTCTTGCAGCATCTGTAGAAGGGAGCACAGTTAACGTTTCAAGTCCGCATGACTCTTCAACAGAACTAAGGAAAAATAGAAAAGTGGTGAAATATAAGCTGGTTTAAATCTCCTCCTTAAACCAGCTTATATTTCACCCCTTTTCTATTTTTCCTTAGTTCTGTTGAAGAGTCATTCAGACTCGAAACGTTAACTGTGCTCCCTTCCACAGATGCTGCCAGACCTGCTGAGTTTTTCCAGGTGTTTTTGTTTTCGATTTCCAGCATCCGCAGTTTTTTGCTTTTATTCTACTACTGTTAAATAGCTAAATTATTTTCCAGTGGCTTTAAAGGCTTATGACTGTCAAATGTTTATCAATGCCATCTTCTCTCTTAGAACTGAAGTCCCTCATCGGTGGTACCATTTAAATCTCCACTGCACTCACTCCTGACATCACCTTACAGAAGAAACGACCTTGCAGAAGGCAAGGAAGAGACTGATGGGAGATAAACTGCAGTGTAACAAAGAATTGAGCTGGTGGTAGAAGCAAATGCATGCATGGCCTCCATCCTTCGAACAAGAATGGATTGATTCATGGAAATAGTGATTTTCTTCCTTCACCTCCAGCAGGTTCCTAGAAGGAGGGAAGATTTGGCCGAGAAGGGGAAGGAATGATAGCACTTGACCTGGTTAAGCCAGGTCTGAAAATGAATGAGTAGGCCAGTCATTGTCCAGGTGCACTCCAGCAAATGGCCATCATATTTAAGGGAAAAAAGGTGAGAAACATATCAAGCAAGGGAGAAAGTACATAATTTAATAAGAAAGAGTATCAAAGGCAAAGACAGAGAGAGGTGAGCTAGCAGTTGAGCAGGTCAGCAACAGCAGAAGTGTTTATGGAGTTGGAAATTGAATTTGTGGAATGGATAGAGAGGGTGGAAGTGAAAGTATGACTTGATGACATACTATGGCTCACACGGAAACTCAGCTACACATACACAAGAATTGGCTTTCGCATGCTTTTAACTTGTTCCATCTTACTATAAGCGTAACAAAAGCATGGCTATGGGAGAGGGTGTCACATCTCCAACTTTGGTCACACTAAATAAGAGAAATCAGAAAAATACACACGATTTAATCTACTCTGCTATTCGTGAACTCATTCACTATATCAAACTATCAGCTGGTCAGCAAAAATCATGGCATCAGCATATCCCTGAAGATTATTCCTGCAGCACACATCAATACTGTGGGAATATAGGCATGGAGGAGAAGGTTATTCCTTTAACAACATACTTTCAGAACTTGACTCTTTCACCAGTACTACTACAGCAAAAGTGAAGTGCACAAGGTTAAAAAATTCTATCAGTTGACATGCATATATTTACTACTCTTTGAAAAATGATGTGTTCTACTACATTCCATTGAGGAACAATTTCTATATTCCTTATGGATAGATAACTCTCAAACAAGTAACAGTTTACCTTGAGTAATATATGGATTTGAACCAAGGTTGTATCAAAAAGGTTGCTTTCTTTGTCTGACATTTTTTACACGGGTGCTTTGTGTCTGTACAAGGCAGTATTAATCTATTAAGTGTCTTTGCCAAAGACTGCTACCTCATGTAAGTGGTCATTTAAAAATTTTCAAATTATGCTTCGTTAACAGAGTCAACATTATTTTCATGCAAAACTCAAATTCAGTGGAAAAATCTAACTAGATAGCCCGCAGCACTCTATTTTGTATCAAATATCAAAATGGAGCCCAGGACATGAGAACAATTTTCATTTGATATCTCTGCCAGGAATAGAGAGATCTTTCAGTTCCTTCTCTGCATGCCAAGACTTAATTGTGTCCATGAGCTGATTAATCATATTTTAGCCATTTGGTAAAAAGGAAAAATATACTCATCTACATCCCCATGAATATGACACTAGTATAGGATAAATGTTTTATTCTTGTTCTTTAGAATATTAAACAGATAGTCAGTGTACAGCTTTTAGTCACATCCCTCCAACAAAACTTCTCGTGGTCAGAACTCAGTGGAAAGAGATTTAATTGAGTTAAATGCTGACAGAAGATAAAACGGAGAGTTTGGCCTTAATAGGAGCTCAGTGCAGAGACATGGTCGGCCTTAGCTAGAAGACCAAGCCGGTAAGTGAAAATTAGTTGTAAGCAAATTTTATTTTGGATTCAAAGGATGGCAAAGCCAGCATTTAATTCCTTTATGCCCATCCCTAATTGCCCTGAAGGTGGTGGTGGTGAGCACCTTCTTTATGACTATTTAATGGCTTGCTTGGCCTTTTCAGAGGGCAGTTGAGTCAATCACATTGTTGTGGGTCTGGAATCTCAGAAAGACCGGGTAAGGATGGCAGGTTTCCTTTTCTAAAGGACATTAGCGAACAAGATCAGTTTTTGTGACAATTCGGTACTTGCATCATCACCATGATTGACACAAGCCTTTTATTCTGGATTTATTTAATTTTCTGAATTTAAATATCTCAGCTGTCATTATGGGATCTGAACTCATACCTCTGGATCATAAAATCAGATCTCTGGATTACTAGTCCAGTAGCATAACCACTATGTTACCTTCTCAAATAAGTCTGAATATTGGAGAAATTAGGAGCATAAAAGTGGTTGATAAACTGTAATTAACAGGTTTAAGTTAAGAGCATGGAAATGGCAGCATCAGAAACTTAGACTAGTGATGTGCGCAACATGCATAATGCCCCTGCATCTGTAAAATTCAAATTCATGAAGTGTCAGTTGTGTTACCCTGGCAGAGGAATGCTGGTTATACTTCATCGCATATGTGGAGGGGGAAGCTTTTCAGTAGATACCCCACAGATGGAGAAGAATAGTGAAGCAAAATAGAAGAAACAGATGAATGCCCATAGAAAGAGTAAGAGGAACCGGCATAGGGTAAAATAAAACAAGTTCAGGTTTATCCAAAAGACACACAGTACTTCATAACTATGAGGGTGGAAAAAGAGACACAAGGAAGGGTAATCCAGACCACAGCCCTAAATGGAATTCCCCATATATAACAACACTTGCATTTATATAGTGTTTTTCCATGATCTAAGGACGCCCCAATGCTCTTCACAGCCAATTATGTGCATTTTAAATGAAGTCACTGTTTTAAAGAAAGGAAACAGCAAAGAGAATAATAACCAGACAATTTGCTTTGATCAAGGGATAAATAATGGGCTACGGCAGAACTCCCCCACTCCTCCTTCAATAGTGCCGTAGCATCTTTTAGGTTCATCTGAGGTAACCTCCTCATCCGAAAGATGGCACTTCAGACAGTCCCCTAGTATTACACTGAAGTGTAAGCCTAGATTATGCATTCAAATCTATGGAGTGGGGCTGAAACCCACAACCTTCCATCTCAAAGGAGAGTGTGCTACCAATGAGCGCTGGTAGCTGGCATTGAGTAGAAAGGCAGTATCCTTGAGAAGGGGCAAATATTAGCTGGTCCAAATTAAGTATCAGCAACAACTTAATAATAATGAAAAATCAGCAAAGCCAAATAATGCATAGAGCTCCACAGTTTTGGGGCAGCCATCAGAAGTCCCAAATGTATGCTGCATCCTAAGTAAGGAATGTAATAGAAAATCCAGAAAAACTCTGAAAGGGAGATCAAGTACATGAAACTGATGCTTCAACTAGGAAACAATGACCTGGGAAACAGTAAATTAAATGGTGTTAAATTTTAGATTAGGTGCAAGTCTTTGAATGTACTGATCTTCAGATTAAAACTATTGCCATGCACTGGATGAGTTATGGAAGTGGAACAAACGGGGTAAGTCAATATATGGCTGAAAAGCAAGGAATGGCATTATCAAGGACATGTCTATAGCACTAGAAAGGAAATGTCTTACTGACACTGGTGCTCAGAAAAAGTACACCTGGGTTTGATGAGAAATAACAAGAGATCTGTTGCCAAAATGGGAATACATAATAGATCACCGTGTAATGGGAGATAAGATTTATAGGTAATTGCAAGGCTTGAAATAGTATTAATTAAAATAATAGATAGTTTTATTTATCCGGAGAGACTGAAATAAGACAAAATGTTCTCAAAAATGTAGAGTATTTAGAATCTATCCTTAATCAGAATGTTGCATGCCCAAAAAGAGAAGTGCCACAGCTGAATCTGGGTGCAAAGCAGAAGAATTAATTGACCTGAAGGTAAGAGAATACTTAAGAAATAATTACCACATCCTAATTAGGCTTACATTGAAATGTTAAAAATAAAAAGAATCAAATATATTGGAATAGAAATTAAATAATACACTGGGATCAAAGGGAACCTCGTTCATATTAACTGACTGAAAAAAACATCAGGTCAAATATTAGGCCAGCAGTGGGAGCTATTTAAACAGATGATATGAAATTTTCTTCATTGTATACAGAACACAAATTATGTATATTACAACATTCATTCATAACTTTTCCAACTGCACAATAGTCAACTGCACACACTAAACTTCTCACAAACAGCAAGTGAAATTAATGAGTAATTAATCTGTTGTTGGTGATGTTAGTTGATGGAGCAATCTAGCCAGGATGAAGTACTGGTTAAATGTGTTCTGATTAGAAGCAATGGGGTTATGTAAAAGGCTGATGCTCCATAGACAAAAAAATTACCTTTAAAGAAAACGGAGGTTTAAAAACTAAGCATGAGATAAATATATGGAGGAGGATAATACAGAAAACTCCTAAGGGAAATACTAAAAGTACAGAAAGGTAACAAAAAGGATGGTTATGAAGACTGAGAGAATAAGAAAAAAGATTAGTTAATATTCAGGTAATCAGCAGAACCTTCTCGTTCTTGAGAAGTGCAAATGCATCTGCTAGTGGCTAGTTATAGATATGCCTGGGAACCAGGAACCTGCACACTTTTTTATATCAGGAACCAGTGACCAAAAAAGCAGATTACTAAATGGGTTTTAAAAGTTATCAAATGCCTGTTTTTTAAAAACTGTTCATAGCATAATTTGTAGCAAAATAGGAGATCTAGGAAGGAGAAAAATCTAATTAATTATGCATCTATGAACACAATTACCTAAAAAGGTAAAGTATTTTTTAAAATCTAGAGACAGATAAAACATTTAGATGTTTCTTTGTTCAAAATTTCCTTCCCCTCTCTGCAAGTTAATGTTGTGGGGGGGCGTAGGGGATGAGTTGCTGGAAACAAATTAATCTCAGAGCTTCTCCACAGGTTCAACAAGCTTATCCAAAGAATAGTTCAGCCGTGTAAAGTTGAAGGTTTGATCCCTTTTCTTAATGGAGTTAGCTGAATTTAGCAGAGGGATCAATAAGGCGCTCTCACTGCCTCTGGATTAGGAGCACATTCAATCTTCTCTGGGTCCAGATAAGGTATTTTAAATGAAGGTATCACATTCCACCCTTAGTGAGAAGTAGGACTCATAGGTCATATCTAATGAACTACTGAAGTAAATAGGTGACTACCTCAGGACGAGAAACGTCTGGTCATGGTATTCCAATTGTCTTATTCCCCCATCCTTTATAGGTAAAGTGAGAAAACTCAAATCAGAAATACACATTTTTCCCTCAACTCTGCTCCAAATATGTCCTTCATCTCTAACTTCAAAAAACAGATTTTATCATACTTGTCATCTTTTGAGCTTTACAGGCAGTTTAAATTTTGTTAAAATCTGTGTAGTTTTATACTATGACCCAACAATCAGTAAGATAAGAATTGAACTTGTCCAAAATTATTCACATAGGCACTAGAAATTTCTTCAGGGGCTCTGCTGATGTGCCTCCATAACTTTGTGAAAGATTGGTGCAAGCCCCAGAGACAAGCAAGCAAGATTTCCACCAATCTTCCCTTGAAGTTATAGCAGCCAAATAGGAGAACTCGCAAGGAAAACGCCTGTGAATATCATTGCACTGAGCAGAAAGAGACTTTCATCCCAACAGTCTTGGGTAGTTTTAAATGTAGAGTATAAGAACAAAATGCAAATCAACCTTACCCAGTACTTTTACCACACAAGCACTGCAGGACTCCATCGAGTAAGCACATTTTGCCTTCCTATTTCCTACCTTCATCAGTAACCTAGCAGATGCCATTTTAAAAATATTAATACCATCTATTTTTAAAGCATCTACTGAGAGCAGTAATTATACAAATACATAATTTATCTTTAGCACAGACAAGGCTAATAAAGCTTTAGCATGATGTCATCCATCAGGCACTGCTTCACAGTGGTACTAAATTCTCTTCAGTAACATTCAAATATGTAAATGGTGATTAAGCAAATCAAATAAGTGACTAAAATGGGTGAAATGCTGCTGGAGGAAACTTAAGCTCAATTTGCTAGTCAGTGGTGTTTTATAAAGAAATCATCGGCAAGTAATGGGCTATTGAAGCTCTTCTAATCAGGATGCAGAACATCTCTCTCTTTCTCATGAATTCAGATCAAAGGTCTTGATGAAGATAGCACAGTCTCTCGTAAAGTTCAAGTATGACAGCATGTGGTCAGTCTTCCAGTCTTTAAAGATGGAAACTGGGATAGGATCGCAAACTGCTCCCACTTCTTTAGCCAGGTCTTTATTTTCATGACAGAAACATAAGGCCTATTGCACTTCAAAATCCTACAACAATCCAAAGCCTCTGCATACAATGCCAAAACTTCAATGCACTACTGCTCCAGCATGCAGTGCCATCCTCTGAAACTTTGTAATGCATTAGTTTAAAAAAAAAGATTGCAATCACAGCATTATTTGGGCACCAAAGCATAAAAATTATGAGATGTTAAGTATCTGCTGGATATTCCTGCTGCTTTCAAAGATTCTTGTGCCAGCAACATTTTGCACTTTTATTGTCATATGTTGTCCCAAGGCCCACAGGAGAATACAAGCTAGTAAAAGAATTAGGGCAAATGTATTGAAAAGATATGTTTTAAAGGAAACTTTCAATGATGGGGAGGAAAGTACCAAGGTAGGACCCAAGCAGTTGGAAGTTCTGCCATTAGTTGACAAGTGCTAGAGTCAGAAGAGCACAGACACAAGTGTGGATTTGTAAAGAAGGACAAAGACTTTGAAATAGAAACAGAAAATGCTGGAAAAACTCAGCAGGTCTGAAGAGGAGTCATAATAGACTCGAAACATTAACTCTGTTTCTCTCTCCACAGATGCTGCCAGCCCTGCTGAGTTTTTCCAGCACTTCCTGTTTTTATTTCAAATCTCCAGCATCTGCAATATTTAGTTTTTATTATAGTTACAAAGACTTTAAATCTGGTGCACTGGGAAACAGGGAGCCAGTGGACTCCAGCAAAGCCAAGCGTGATAGAGACAGAACAAGGTGGACGTTGTTCTGGTGTTGGCAGTAGCTCAAACGATCAGTGATGAAGGCTAACAATACAAAATCTCTTTAAAAAAAACCCATATTTTTGAAGCATTTCTCTCACAAAAACAAGAGGAAAAAAATTGAAATTGATTTTAAAATAAACTTTTTATTATAAACATTTTTGACAGAATGTCTAGGTCCTATTTTCCAGAGGGAGATTTTTGCATAAGAAATTAAATTAAATGTGGTGCCCATAAAGGATAGCAGAGGCTTTGGATCCAGAAACCTAAAACAATCAAAGCCCTAGAGATCACGTAGACACCTTGCCTCAAAGTATACAACAGCAAAAGGAAAAAAGTTAAATTAAATTACGTTTACCTTTTGTTTTATAGAAACATGCCAAACTTGAGAAAAAGAGTCTTCATCAGTGAAATGGGGTGCTCAGAGCTTACTCTTTCAAACTGAAGTCAAACTGCATAGATTCAGAAGTAAAGTACTTCAAGAATCAATGCGCAGAACGTCTCACTTGATCTTGACTTATTAAACAAAATGAGGCAAAATCTCATGGTCTCGACACAATGCAGAAAATTGGCAGTGCTTTAACCATCACTTAAAGAAAGGTTCCTGCAGCAAAGTTTGGTCAAGGAAAACATTGCCTTTTATGGTTTATTTACATCTTTCTGTGCTCTCAGCAACCAGGTATTAAATAGACATTTATCTTCATCACAGTTCATCTACCTCATAAGGTTAACTAAGAGTAAAGCAAAACTCTTTAGCTAGTAAGAGGTGTGATCCAAATAGGGCAAGCCATTAGGCTACACTTTTCCTTGAGATAGAGGACTATTACGATGCTTTGTGATTTAATTATCTCATTCAACTGACATAAATGAATCCAAGTGATAGGAAGTCAAGAACAGAACTTGAGAAAATTTTGGCTGAAAGCCATGTTCTGCCACATAAGCTATCTTGAAAGCCCGAAAGTGGTACCAGGAATAGTCTCTTGTCAGTTTCAACCACCAGTATTTTCATATTGAAAATTAAATTCATGCCAATGTAGCAATTAGACAGTGGACAAAACCAGACTACACTGATCACAAGGTTATACATACAGACTTCTACTCAAATCCAAGAACTGCATAAGTCTCGCAGTCACACTGGCAGCCACTGAACCTTTACAACAACTGGCATTATATAGCTCCTTTAAGAAAAAAAAATTGATGCTTTATAACAGAAATAGCTAAGGAAAAAGAGATACAGAGCCATGAAAGGTATGTTTATGAGAGGTGACTGAGAAGGTCAACAAAATTGGTTTTGAGTAGACTTCTCCTTCCGTTACTTTGCAGATGATTGGAAGCAAAATGGTGGGCAGTAATTGGCCGAGTTGAATGTGTCATTCTTTGTTGACGGGGCATACCTGGGCAATTTTCCATACTGTCTGTCAGATGCCAGTGCTGTAGTTGCAATGGAGCACCATTAGCTATGCTTCAGTCTGTTATGGGGCACAGTCTTCAGCCCTAGAGCAAGGATATTGTCAGGCTCTGCAACTGATACATTGTCCAGTGCACTCAGCTGTTTCTTGACGTCATGTGAAGTAAATTGAATTGGCTAAAAACTGGCATCTGTGGTAGTGAGCACCTCAGGAGAAGGCCAAGAAAGATCATTCTCTTGTTACACCTGGCTGAAATTGATGACTCTGAACATTTCATTTTTTTTTGTACTGTCATGCTGGGCTCCACCATCACCGAGGATGGGGATGTACACATGAAGTTCTTCCTCCTGTTAGTTGCTTAATTTCCCGCCGTCATTCACAATGGGATGTGGCAAGACTGTAAAACTCTGACCTGATCCGTTTGTTGTGGGATCTCTTACTTTGTTTGTAGCACGCCACTTCTACTGGTTGACATGCATGCAGTCGTGTGTTATAGCTTCATCAGTTTGGCACCTCATTTTTAGGTAAACCTGGTGCTGCTCATGGCGTGCTTCTCTGGACTCAATGAGCCAGTGTCAGTCACTTGTGTTAGGGGTAATGGTAGAATGAAGGATATGCCAGACCTGGAGATTACAGATTGTAGCCATATTCAGTTCTGCTACTGCTGATTGTCCAAAGCACCTCATGGATGCCTAGTTTTGAGCTGCTACATCCATTCTGAATCTATCCCACTTAGCACAGCAGTTGAGTCACACAACACAATTAAAGGTATCTTCAGTGTGAAGACTGGCACTAACATGGACTGGCTGCTGGCTGTTCCTACCATTGCTCTCATGGACAAATAGATCTGTGACATCATTTCATGAGGATGAGGTTATTCCCCCACACTGGTTCTCTCACCACCTAAGCTAAGCCTAGTCTAAAAGCTAGGTCCTTCAGAACTCTGAGGGTGTTACTGAGCCATTCTTGCCATTGGATACTGATGTACTTTGGGTGCAAGACTTCAATGTCCACTGCAGCACATCAATATCTTGGTATGGGACATAAAGTTAGGGAATGTACTCTTGTAAGAATGTGATTCTGTGTAACAAAAGGGTATTAGAAGTGAAGGCCCAAAGCATTCACAATTTTTGTTGAGCCTGCTGGTAACTTCTACCGTATTTAACAAAATTCAAATAAAAACCTTATTTTAACCTGGGCAATCCAATAAGAAAACAAAATTGGCAAACTGGTGAATAAAAGTACACTCGACAAGAGCAAAAACAAGTTCACTTTTCTATTTTAAAAAATCTAGAATGATAGCCTAGTTGATGCCAAATGCCTTACATATTCTTCAACTTATTACTCTAGCAGTATATCTTCGTTATCCGCTTTGGCGCAGTTCATTCCTCTCCTCCAATGCCCTTGTTCCAAAGATTGCCATGGTTTCAGCTGCTTCAGTCATTCTTCTGGTGCTATAGGAGGACAAACCGATACTCCCCTACAGCAAGTAGCAGTGCAGAGAAGTTAATGAGTCAGTCAGTACTCTGGACCACCGCCTCACCAGCAAGTTGCTTCCGTAATAGTCGGAAGTAATTGAGAGTGAATTTGTTCAGTCGATGTATCATGTCCAAGGTGGCAAATGGATGGTACTTGGTTCTAATAAGAACAGCGTGCAATCCCAAAGGTTCCTGATAGGGTGAGGTGGTAAATAACGAAGAGTCAGACTGGGAACAGCACCATCTGCCACCCTTACTCAGTTCAGCCTACATGTGATTCCAGATCCACAGTAATGTGGCTGACTCTTAACTGCTCTCTGAAATGGCCTAGCAGGCCACTCAGTTCATGGGCAATTAAGGATGGGCAACAATTGCTAGCCTTGCCAGTGAGACCTCACATCCCATGAAATAATTTTTTAAAAAACCTACTGATGTTCATTATGCCCATCAAGCATTTAACATAGGAAATAGTGGGAGTAGGCCATTCGGCCTATGGAGCCTGCCCCACAATTCAAACAGGTCATGGCTGATCATCTATCTCAACACCATTTTCCTCCACTATTAATCACTGTTTATCACTGATTTAATGACATCCTCAATATAGGCTGAGATGAAGCTGAATATATCAATGCCTGTACAATACACATGTATACACACCAAACTATCATTTATAAAAACACCAATTGATAGACAATGTATTTTACTGGCTCACCTATTTCCTCCTTCATTTGTCTTCAAGCAACGCACTTGTTGAGGGTTAACTTTAGAAGTTTCATTTACACAATGAAGTTTCAGTCTTGATGAAAGACATTAAGATACAATAGAATGTAGTTTCTACAAACAGATAATTCAGATGCTTCACAAAAGATTGTTATACACTCTCATGCATACACTGTACAAACACGCCCTTTTCACCCTGAAACTTATCAAAGAATACATCTTTGTTTGCATGGTATCACAGAATGGAATCATTAAAATTAAATGAATTTTAATCCCAACACCAAGTATTTATTAAGCTGTGTTAATATGAAAGTTTTGCACTCATTTCCATTTCTCAAGCAAATCTGTAACAATTTAAATAAAGCCTCCAAAGGATAATACTCTGTTAACTATTATATCTACATCTCATATTGCACGGCACTGAAACCTACTTAAATTCTATCTCTCACTTGACCCAGTGCAAGAAGATGCCTAGAGGCGGCAGGTCAGCACAAAAAATTGAATTAGTTTGGAAGCTATATACATTTTTTTATTCATTCACGGGATGCGGGCGTCACTGGCCAGGCCAGCATTTATTGTCCATCCTAATTGCCCCTGAGAAGGTGATAGTGAGCTGCCTCCTTGAACTGCTCCAGTCCGTGTGGTGTAGGTACACCCACAGCGCTGTCATGAGGGAGTTCCAGGATTTTAACCCAGCGACAGTGAAGGTAAGGCAATATATTCCCAAGTCAGGAAGGCAAATGACTTGGAAGGGAACTTCCAGGTGGCGGTGTTAAAAGTTTTCAAGCTTTCCTCTCCTTATTTTATCAATGGTCCACACAACCTTAGATAAGCAAAGCCAATTAAGCTGTCTAGAATGATTCTCACAACTTGTAGATGTCAATTGTTTAATATTTTCCTCAAATGGTTGGTCTGGTTGAATACTTTAATAAGAACAACCCACACCAGCTGTGGAGTGTAAAACTCATGCAATAAGTTAACAGTAAACATATACTCAGCCTTCAGAAAAGTCAATCTTTCTACAGGTTTATTACAACTTTTCCTAAAAGTCAGAAAGCATAACCACTAAAGCAAACCTAACGAATGGCTTCTCCGGCATAAATCAAACCTTTTTAAGGCCTCCTTCCTCCACAAACACACTCAAGACATTCTCAGTTCAACTTGATATCAGATTACAAACTGCAGAAATCACATTGCAAAAGGAGAAAATTAGGTTAGAAATAGGCCAGGTAACTGAGGATTTTATCCAAATTGTGCATTACATAGTGCTCAGTTCCACTGCCATAGCAGTACACATTTGCAATCCAACAATTTTATCCTCTACGTATATCTAATACTTTAAAAAGCAGTCACATTATACCTTGGTGCAGGCCTGAAATAGAAACCTTCCAAATTGGCTTTTAGAAATGAAATGTGTATTTCTGCTTTACATTCATGTTCCCTCCCAGGCCCATCAATCCAACCTTATAAGTGTGCAGAGGGAGACGCCTGGCTGGAAATTGACTCATGGGAAGTCCAGGTTTCAAGTAACAAAGTTTCACTGTAACATATGTATCACCAATACTCTCTGGCTGCTATCAATAGCACTTTTTGGCAATCATTGGAAGCTGCACTTCTGACAAAATAAAAATGCTCAGTCATTTCATTTTATTTAAAAGCCATTGGAATTCTTGCCTCCTTCATCATTACTGCTTTACCAACTTAACCACAAATGGATTCTGTACGGACATTTGATATTGATTAAACTAATATTAAGAAAATTAAGTACTCTAAACTGCCAAATAATCTGTCCCAGTTCCGTGCCATCTCAATTTAAAACAATGTTTCATGGAATAAAGTAGGTTCTAAATAACTTACCTTTCAATTGTTCCAAATGTCCAAAGAATAATGTAGCTTGTTTGCTTTTTTTTTAAAATGAAAACATTTAACTCAACAATTTCAAATACTTAGGAACCCTCATGCAATAAAACTAACTTTTCTTTAAAAAAAAGCTTTGTTAAATACAGCCCCCAATAAAACTTTATAGAATGGGATTAATAATTCAGATTAATTTAACACTTGTTAACTTAGATAATACAGTACTTTAACTAATCAATTCCATGAATGTAAAAAAGGATTTTCTTTTTATAACCCATCCCTATACCACACAAGTTTTTTTAGTGATGGAACAGGGAGAGTTAAAGTGAGTATATATGGGTTTTCAAAAGGCATTTGGCAAAGCAGCACATCATAACCTTGTTAGCCAAATTGAAACCATAGGATTAAAGGAACAGTGACAGTGTGTATATGAAGGTTAAGGCACAGGAAGCTGAGGGAGTAGTCGTGCGCAATTGATTTTCAGACTGGAAGAAAATGCGGGTCAGTATTAGGACTACTGCTCTTTTTGATATGCTGTATATTAATGACCTGGACTTGGATATACAAGTACAGGATTAAAAATTATGCCATGGCACAAAACTCAAAAATATAGAAAACTATGAGGAAGGCATTTACAGACTTCAGAAGATAATAGAGTGGTTAAGTGGGCAGACACTTAAATTTAAATTTAACACATGTCGTGATACGTTTTAGTTGGGTCAATGAGGACAAGACAATACAAACTAAATTACACAATTTTAAAGGGAGTACTGGGAGATAATACAGTACTTTAACTTTTACAGTACACAAATCTTTGGGAGGTAGCAAAACAAGTTGAGAAGATGTTAAAAAAGCATATGGGACTTTGACTTTATTAACAGCAGAATAAAGTACAAAGGATTGGTGGTCCTGTGGCACAGTGGGTAAGTAACCTGAGCCAGAATTTCTGGGTTCAAGTCCCACCCCAGGACTTGCTAGCCAAGGAAGATGCATTTGTTACACAGCCAAGCAGGTTGAGTATCAACCTGCAATTCCTGCCAGTGGCAGGTGGTAAGAGGGGAGAGATTCCTGGTCAGCCAGGCGATGGAAAGTTGGAGCCTTTACCATCACTATTCATAGCTCCAGGCCACAAAACGCATGTAAAAGTGTATGTTGTCACAGAACCTCAAGATTCCCTCAATGAACTGTAACACACCACCACAGAGTACAAAAGGCAGGAAGTTATGCTAAATCTTTAGAAAACACCGATTAGGTCTCAGTTGGAGAAATATGTTCAATTCTGGATACCAATTTCAGGATGTCAAGGCCTTAGAGAAGGTCTAGGAGAGCAACTTCAGTTATGTGGAAAGACTGGAGAAGTTGGCATTGTTCACCTTAGAGCAGAGAAGGTAAAGAAGAGATTTGATAAAGATGTTCAAAATATTGAAAAGTTTTGACAGTTTTTTCCTATTTACTCTGTTTCCTGTGGTTAAAGCATCAGTAACTAGAGGACACAGATTTAAGGTGATTGGCCAAAGAGCCAAGGGCAGCAAGAACCACCTTTATTTTAAGCACAAAGTTAGTGTGAGCTGGACTACATTGCCTGACAAGGTGGTGGATGCAGATTCGATAATAACTTTTAGCGGGGAATTGGACAAGTACTTGAAGGGGGGAAATTTGCAGAGCTATGGGGAAAGAGCAGGCAATGGGACTGTAATAACACAAACTGAAAAAAACTAGAAATGCTCAGCAAGTTTGGCAGCAACTGTGGAGAGAAAGAGTTAATGGCCCAGAGTCTCCATGAACCTTTAAAAATGACGGGCGGATCCCAGATCCAGATGTTCTGCCCCCATTTCTGACAGATCCCATTTTCGTCAGTAGTGGAAAGGGAGTTAGGTATGACTCATACATGTGGGAAAGTTGAACTCAGCAGGACCATTTGAACTCAGTGCGGAGTTCAAACAGATCTATTTTCACTGTAGCAAGGGCCTTAGCCTGCAGTGTGGGAGTTAGAGACTTTTAGAGCAGTCGGAAAAGCTCCTGAAGGATAGATAAGGTCTGCAGAACTGTCAAGCTGTTAAGTTAATTAAATCTCCAGCCTTTTAAAGTTAAAAAAAAGCCTGTCTGTGTCAGAGAGTTGAAAGAAGTCTAGCACAGCAGTCACAATAGCTGTTTGTTGACATTATCCCAAGGACTATCATTATGGCATTATTAATGCTTGGTTGCTTTTGAAAACCTATCATTATCGCAGTAGGAGATTCCAAATTCAGTTTGATTAACAGCTCAAAATGGTCCATAAAGGATTAGCTGTCTTTGTGGCGTTATGAATATATGTCTGTTTGTTTTTATAATGGATTTTTACTTGATGGGATACAAATGTTTTGAGTGCGCTTTCATAAATAGGGGTGTCTTTTAATTATAGGAAGGGAATAGTAAATATTTAGACTTTTATTTTGTTCCATCTCAACATGGCTCCTGAGGTCTGGCCATGGTGGATAATGGGTGAATTTGTATGGGGGCTATACAGGGCATGAGGGTGGCTGGGAGGGCATGAATTGGTATTAGGTTCGCAAGGGAATGGGTGGGGCAGTGATAGAGTGAGGGTTGAGGGCTAGTAGGTCTCAAATTTAACAAAACAACCGGGATGAAGTTCCAGAGAACCAAGGTGGGCCTTTTAAACATCCCCACTTGGCACTCGGCAGCTCAAGGCTACCTCTGGGGGGGTGACAGGCCACACTCTAACCTGCACCCACCCCCTTCCTCCCCCAGAGCAAAGATCCCACCATTTGGGGGAGTTTCTCCCAAATCGGGTGTGGTGAGCCAGGATATATCCTGATTCACACTACCTTGGGAGCAAAAATCCAGGCCAATGTTTTAGGTCAATGACTCTTCATCAAAACTTTTCCCTCTACAGATGCTGCCAAACCTGCTGAATATTTCCAGCATCTGCAGTATTTTGTTTTTATGTTGAGATAGTGGAACCACTTGGGCAGCTCTTCCAAAGATGGGCACAATGGGCAGAATAGCCTCCTTCTTTGCTGTTTCATTCTATTATTCAATGAAAACTAATTAAATATCTAAAAATGCATGCACAGCCAATAAGGGAAAGCAGTACAAAGCCACTCACTGAAGCCTCTTCAATTTAAAAATTAGTACAGTAATTCTTTCTTTTCACAGACCAGTTCTTTTCATTCCATATACTCATATTGCTGCATACAACTGAAAGTCAGCTGGCTATTCAATTCACAATGTTCAACTTTTGTCATCAGCTTCTAATTAGACGAGTTTTTATGTCTCGATGTATGGGTATGGACATAGCCGTGCATGATGCGATGCATCATGTGCAAACAGTAATTCTGCCACAATACAGTAATATCTTTATGTCCATTTATGCCTGTTTTGATTACAGCAACCACTTCAATCACTTCTACATAACATAGTGGTCTGTTCAGTCTAGATTGTTTGATTTAGTATAACTCATACTTTGTGCAGCCTTTAATTTCTCATGAGTTTAAATGGATCGTGGATATCAATATACAAACTATGTAGTGAAGCACAATTACAGAAACATATACTGCTGTATTTCCCAGTGTAATTTTATCAGCTCTCTATCACTCAAGTTAAGTAAATACTGTTAAGTAATAAAGGAAGAGGGATTTTGAAAACAATTTGCAGGGTTTTTTGAGATGGATGGTTACCACATTAAAGGATTTGAGCTTTTGAAAAGTCTCATGTGTCTGTGCTACCTACCTTAATTTAATGTTTAGCTTATTCACACAAGGGTGGCAATTATTTGAAAACGTTTAACTCACTAAGCCATAAAGATTCATCCTATGCAAATCAACGTTTTCTTAGAGCTTGCTTGCGTTATGGTCTATTGTTGAAATGACCAAAAATACTTAAGTCAACTGACTCAAATATTAAACCTGATTACTTTAGCATTGTATTTCAACCAGATCAAAATGTGAAAAGACATTACAAATGTTATAGAAACATTTGATTTATGTGATGTATTAAGTAACTAAATTACAGCAGAAATAAAATGTTACTTTTACAGAATAACTTTATTTTATTTCACCAAAGCATTAAATGCTTTTTAAAAGATACATTTGAGAAATTATATGAGACACAGAAATATAGGTCAAACACTAAATATATATATAAAACTAGCAATGTAATTGTCTCACTGCTTCATATAACATCAGTCTTCAATGGAACCAACAGTTAAAAAACATTTTGAAGTTTTAAAACCGGTTATATTCCATTCAGACATTCCTTTTAGCACACCTAAGATACTTAAATATTGCCAGATGGGATCTATTAAATTAATAAAATCCTTTGCAGCCACGTAATTCTTCATGCCCCTCAAGAAGAGGACAAAAGAATCCATGCCATTACAGGAGTTTTAGCATGATGTTTTCGTTTAGATACAAGAGAATATAAAATCACATTAAATCTGATGATGTGGAACTATACACATCAACAGTACTATTTAGGTATCACTTTCTTCAAATTCAAAACTTCGAAGTAGAGATTTGTTGAGAAGCTTGCCATTTGATTGCCCATCCTTAAATGATAAAAAGCAAGCTTAACTGCTCTGTTTTAAAATTTAAATCCATGTTAGCGAACATTATGCATCTTCAAAATAAGTTGTTCATTTTTAAATTCATAAACAATCAAGCTCAAATTTCATTTCTAATTTCAACTGGTAAAGGCCTCCTCCTGTGAATAGCATGCCTAAATCAAAAGCAGCCATCACCTCCTCCATTCCGTCCTTTGCCTCCCATCACTGCCAATTCGTCAGCCTATCTCATTACAAATGCATTAAATACAGTCAACAATAATGGATTAATAAGCACTGGTAACAATTGCAAACTCAGGAGCTCGTTAGCTCCATGTGCTGAATTATAATAATTGTCTTGCGTACCTCATGAATAAAAATACCATAAAATCTTTATAGCGAAGGTAAAAATATAACAAATGCCACAGAAGGCAACCTTTGCACGCCATCTAACATATTCCCCCCTGCATTCAGGTTAAACCTAGAACATACAAACCTTTGTTAACGCTTTCAGAACTGGTCATAATTAATGCACAGAACAAGATCGCAATTTTGGTTCTTCATATAAATATAGTTCTTTATGAGCCCAATCAATTTGCATCAGCAGTTTTTGAAATTTAGACTTGTATTCTGCAATTATTTACAAATTGTTGGCATGCTATACAGTGTATATAAGCATCCAATCTATGCAAGTTCCCCTAAATGTCGCACACCAGCCTGACTTGGAAATATATCACTGTTCCTTCATCATTGCTGGGTCAAAATCCTGGAACTCCCTCCCTAACAGCACTACAGATGTACCTATGCCACATGGACTGCAGTGATTCAAGAAGGCAGCAGCTTCTCAAGGGAAATTAGGGACAGGCAACGAATGCTGACCTAGCCAACAACACCCATCCCATAAAGGAATAAAAAAAACAGTTCAATTAAATAGATAAGTGAAGGGAGCAGCTTATGCTTGACAAACTAGGATGGCTGTGGAATTACCATTTACTGCATTCTTGCACTTTGTCACAATGTCTGTATACATTTGGAACATTTGGCCTGTATTATCATAATTGAGAGTTTCTAAAGGCAGGTGGATTTGATGCCATCTCCCTTGACAGCACCTGAGCTATACAGATACTGCCAGCTTACCAGCTAGTCAGTGTTAGTAGACCAAAATAAGAACCAGATTTAAAACAATTTCTCTGGTTTAGTCCCAACAAATAGATTATTTATTCCAAATTAGGCTATTTTCTACAATGTCTCAATCAATATTAGGACAACCCACATGCCACCTCTTCAGTGGAATGCAATATTAAGCTGTGGAAAAGGGGAAACCCAGGATGTAGCCATGTGTCTGCCCATCGTGACCATTACAGGAAGGTAGTGTTTTGGATTTGGTTCAATTATGTTCAATAGGTGATCTTTTTGTCACTAGGCTGGATCTCTTTGCACAACCAGAAAAGGTAACACAGCCTGCCAACACATTGCATTTTCTACAAAAATTTGCTGAGCATCATGAATCTATTTATGCAGGTCAGAGGAAGTGTGGTATGCACAAAGGTTCATTTACTTTACTTTGCAATGCTACAGGTAGAAAATCTCACAAATGGATTCCTTTACATTGTAGGTTAGAGCCTGACTCAAATCGTTCTTCCCTACAAATTCTGCAGTATTCCCATTGACTGGGCACACTGACATAAAGACAGCATATCCTTGAGAATATAACTAGGCTTTGACTGAGGAAAGGTTTCTAGGATGGCGAGTGCAGTGACTCAAGGTGAGTTAGGCTTAATTGGATTTTTTTTTTTTAATTCTTTCATGGGATGTGGGCTTTGCTAGCCAGGCCAGCATTTATTGCCCATCCCTAGTTGCCCTTGAGGTGGTGAACTGCCTTCTTGAACCGCTGCAGTCCATGTGATGTAGGTACATCTACAGTGCTTTTAGGGAGTGAGTTCCAGGATTTTGATCCAGCAACAGTGAAAGAACAGCGATATACTTCCAAGTCAGGATGGTGAGTGACTTGGAGGGGAACTTCTAGATGGTAGAGGTTGTGGGTTTGGAAGGTGCTGTTGAAGGAGTCTTGGTGAATTCCTGCAGTGCATCTTGTAGATGGTACACACTGCTGCTACTGTGCTTTGGTGGTGGAGGGAGTGAATGTTTGTAGATGTGGTGGCAATCAAGCGGGCTGCTTTGTCCTGGATGGTGTACAGCTTCTTGAGTGTTGTGGGAGCTGAACTCATCCAGGCAAGTGGGGAGCATTCCATCACACTCCTGATTTGTGCTTTGTGGATGGTGGACAGGCTTTGAGGAGTTAGGAGGTGAGTTACTCATTGCACGATTCCTAGCCTCTGGGATGTTTGACTTAAAGGGCATTTTGTTTAAGGCAGATGTGATGAAAATCCAGCTGATTCTACAAGTGGGCAATCCACCCCACCAGATTAACACCCATGGGCAAAATTGAAAATTATCCCTATGTCTCAAATCTCAGGGGCTTCTGCCTTGCTAGAACCTACACTGAACAGCTTGTGGGATATTCTGGTTGCAGCATTTTCTAATGAACACACAGTTTTAAGCAATTCTTCAAAAAATGTCTAAAAAAAAACAGAATTTCTTAATTGCTAGAAATTGCCTATACTTATTAGAGTTACAAAGGATGAGGAAGCTCACTACTGAAACATAAAAGATTCTGAGGGGGCTCGAGAGGGTAGATGCTGGGAGAACATTTGCCCTCATGGAGGAATCTAGTACTAGGGGGCACAGTTTCAAAATAACAGGCCTCCCATTTAAAACAGAAGTGGGGGCCAAGAATTTCTGCTCTCAGTGGGTCATTAATCTTTGGAATTCTCTATCCCAGAGAGCAGTGAAGGCTAGGTCAAAATTCAAGGTTGAGTTAGACAGATTTTTGATCTACAAGGGAGTCAAAAGTCATGGGAGGGGCAGCAGGAAAGTTGGATTAAGGCCACAATCAGATCAGCCATGATCTTATTGAATGGTGGAGCAGGCTCGAGGGGCCAAATGGCCTACTCCTCCTCCTATTTCTTATGTTCTTATGTAAAACTAAAACAAGAAATTGAAGCTAAAACACTTATATGTCTAAAAATGATTCCACATCCAGTACCTGAAGTATTTTACTGAAAAAGCATTTACCAATGAGAGTTTCACTTCATAAAGACAACTGTGTTATTCAACTTTTTGAAAAGATGGCAAATAAATATTCATTCTTGGAAGTATAAAAACTTATATGCTGAAGCACAGCATTACTGAATTTAAAAATTAGTCTCATGAACTATTATCTAAATTTATCACTGTATGAAAGGAACAATGAGCTGCTTTACACTGGAACAACAATGGCCTAGATTTTTCATGGTCAGTGGTGAAGCAACAGCACTCGCTAGTGAGCTCTAAGAAAGCAGATTTAACAATCCCTGTTGCGTGGACTTGTCCTTACCTGATGGCAGTTAAAATCTGATGCTGTAGAGAGGATTTCCAAGCATACAGCAGCATCGATATCAGCAAGCAGGGTAAGCAATCACATTAAAGTACTCTCAGACACAAAAATCACAAAGCTAAAACCACTAAATCCTTTACTTTCAATTTACAATTGCAGGTAGCGAAATAAATAATTGATGATTGGATTAAGGAAAAAAGCTAACAAACTTTTTTTTAAAATGTAAGAATGCGGAAATTTTATTATGGGAAACTTTAACATTCCATAAATACAAGATGAGCTTTTCAGGGCCATTGAGAGTGTTTAGTAGTAATTATGAAGTTTGTACACCGTTACAAACCAAGTTACACCTCATTCAACAAGATTAACTTTTTCAAGGCCTTTTGCAGTGAGAATAATAGCATAAGATTGGAAGCTCTTATCAGTTCTTAGATCTCCCATTCATTACAGTCAGGAGAAAATCATGTCAACAGCAGACACTAAGATAAAAACAAAATACTGCGGATGCTGGAAATCGGAAACAAAAACAGAAAATGCTGGAAAAACTCAGCAGGTCTCACAGCATCTGTGGAGAGAGAAACAGCGCTAACATTTCAAGTCTGTATGACCCGGAAGAAGTCTCTGAAGAAGGATCAGACAGACTCGAAACGTTAACTCTGTTTCTCTCTCCACAGATGCTGCTAGACCTGCTGAGTTTTTCCAACATTTTCTGTTTTTGTTTCAACAGCAGACACTCTGGATAAGCACTGAATCCTGATAACAACTTCTGGTTTTGTGTTATTCCGTGCATGTACCGACCCTGAAATTACTGTCAGTTTCTGTGGAGTAGGAATGCTGACAGGTTTGCCATCAATACATATGCAAAATCTGGGCCATTAAAAATAATGTTTTAATGCATTATCACTAATCTACTCTATAGGACCTGCTGGAGAAGACATAATGAAATAGAGCTACAGAATAGATGACTGATTTTATATACAAATATTTATATGCACATTGCCAGTTTCAGCCACTTGCTTGGAGGCACGGCCTGTCAAATGGCATATTAGAGTGCAGGAGAGGCTTGAGCAAAATAGTCAGCATGTTTTCAGGTAAGACAATACAAAGTTCATCATGAGAATAGGGAAGGACCTTGTTTGAACTTCTGCTCATTTACATAGCTATAAATTAATATTAATCTTCAGCACAAACATTGTTGGATAGCTGTTGTTCTATGGTGCACTTATCACCTAGAAATAATTTATCAAAATGCTAATACTGTGGCAATATGGTACCAAAGGGATTAAAAATAAACATTAACTGAAGACGTTAATTGATCCCACAGATGCTGCCTGATCTGCACTATTGACACATTCCCTGCGTCTCCAATCATTGGCTTTTAATTCATAAAAAATAAATATATTTCAGTGAAAGCTAACACACATCTACACTTCTCAAACTACTACAGTAATTATCCCCTTATGCATGTAGTTCAGTATCACTGGTGGGCACTTCAGTATTTGATCTCTTCTCGCACGCCTTCCATCCCAAGAAATGGTGACCCTTATCACGCATTATCTTCGTACATTCAAAAGGGGATAATAAAAGCCAATTGAAAATAAATTCCATCGAAATTGTACTAACTTGAGAGCTTTTGGCTCCCCCACCCCCCATCAGTGGTACCAAATGGCAGAACCCAGCAAACTTGCCTTTGAACAACAGGAAACCTAAGCATCTGTCACCTCCCGTTGAGAAGAAAAATGGATTAGAGGGACCGACAAAGAATTCGCCAGGAAGAGTTCCCCCTCAATATGCAATTGATTAACACATGCAGTTTAATCTGCAACATCATGACTCTCCCCTACAGTCAGCTGCTGGGCAGAAGCAATGCGGTTTAATTGAATACTTATCGTTATCTGACAACAAAAGTGAACATACAGAGACGTCCAATTAAATTAGTTTACTTTCATCCCGTTTTCCAACACATACAAAAATATTGTACCAAAAAATATTTCTTCAAGTTTGGAAATTTGTTGCTGGCCAGCAATAGTTTATTTGATACCCAGAACTGAGATCCCCAAACATCACAGCACACAGACGCAACGTTGCTCTCAAACATTAAGGAACTGTGTACTTTTCCCCCCCTTTCTAAACCTCTGGTCGCAATGTCCCTTCAACGTCTGCATAGTTGAATAAAATACAGGAAATCACTCTACCAAAATTAGCCTCAAATGAATGCAATCACTTCATCCCTTGGGTACTAAAAACTTTAGCAACCAAATTGAAAAAGGAATACATCAGAAGCCTGTTCTTGCAGTACAAAATGGAAATCTGGTGAAAATGTAACTCAGAAACAGAGGTCAAATGTTAATCACCGAGTTTAGCAACGTCTAAAAAACAACTGCATTGCTTGTTAACGTGAAGCGTGATGCTTCCTGATTCCAAACATGCATTCGGCAAGGCACACAGGAAATGAGAAGCGTTTATTCGAGTTTACCTTTTCCAGCATTGTTTGCTATGAACTCATAAAGGAAGAGAGAAACCACACAAAAAAAAATCGTTTCTTTCTCGCTGCAAACATCTTACAAAAAGTTAGCCTGAAGTTTGATGAATGCACTAAAAACTCTGCAATAATTTTGTAACCAAGTTCCAGAGAAGTTAACACTACCAGAGGCACGATGGGCCGAATGGCTCCCTATGATTCATTGTTCTGCTCGGCAGCTTGGAAGATACAGGCAGAGGTTTCACGTTAAATAATCTATTATTTCCTCCACGCAAGTCACATTCTGTTGTCCGCCTTTACTCTTTTAAAATCCTTCCTTACCTGTTGAAATCTCTCCGAAAAGCGGGCAGCACATGAACAGAAGTAGCACGAAGTTTTTTCCAAAACGTGTCGACTTTATCCTAGTTTTGTACATCACTCGTTAGTTAAATGCAGACCACGGCAGGTATTTTTAAAAAAACGACTTGGTCGTGTTCATCCAAAGAGACCGAACGGTCCCCCCAAGGGAGGCACCTCAGAACCACGAGAAAGAGCAACAAGAAAGGAACCTCTATACAAAGCCCTTCGTTTGTTCTTCAGAATTCTCTTAAAACGCAGCGATCAAGGATAATATTCTAAATTGCGACTGAGTTAATAAAATTCTGGTGGCGTCTTCTCAGGAAAGTTTTTTTTTTGAAACATCTCCTACAGTAATGAGAGCCTAAGGTTTACGGTCCTGCAGACTGTCTTCTTCCACTCAAACTTTGTCTGTGTAACGTGTGCGCGCGGCGCGACACCATCTCGGTGCGCGCACCATCCCCAGGGCGCGCGCCTCTCGTTCGGCTGCCGCTCGAGGCGGGCGACAGCATCCAGGTCTCAGCAAAAGTTAACAGCGCATCCTGGCGGGAGAAAACGTCGCTCCAAAGAACTTCGAAAGGATGCTCGAAATAACTCAAGTGCTTCATATGCAGCAACAAACGACTGCCACCATCTAGAAGGACAAGGGCAGCAGATACATGGGAACACCACCACCTGGAAGTTCCTCTCCAAGCCACTCACAATCCTGAATTGGAAATATATCGGTTCCTTTACTTTCTCTGGGTCAAAGTCCTGGAACTCCTTCCCTAACAGCACTGTGGGTGTACCTACATCACATGTACTGCAGCGGTTCAAGAAGGCAGCTCACCACCACCTTCTGAAGGGCAAATTAGGGATGGGCAAAAAATGCTGGCCTACCAGTGACACCCACATTCTCATCAATTAATAAAAACAAGGAAATGCAAACCAAGTTTCGGATGGACCCTTCATCAGGAGATCACGTCTCTTGGGAGAAAAAATCGAAATGGGGTAAAGTAACTAAAGGAAGTGGGAGTACAAACATAATTCACTAAAAGTAGCCAGGCAGGTTAGTGCGACCATTAAAAAAGGCTAGCCAAGCACTTTCTAGAAGGATAGATTTGAAAGTACAGAAATCATGCTAAACTTATATTGAACCTTGGTTACGCCGAACTTGCCATACTGTGAACAGTTCTGGTCATCACGTTATAAATAGGATATAGAGGCACTGAGAGGGTGCAAACATTTTTTTGCAAGGTAGGCTCCAGAACTTTGAAGTTATACCTATTACCAGGCTGCGCATCTTTTCTCTTGTAAAGTGGAGAGGTGAATTAGAGGTGTTCAGAATTATGAAAAGTTTTGTAACAGTAGACGCTGAGAAAGCATTTCCACCTGTGGGAAAGAGCAAAATGAAAGGCTATCAATGCAAGATAATCACCAATAAACCAAATAGGCAGTTCTGAAGAAACTTCTTTACCGAGGGAGTGGAAAGGATGTGGAACTCGCCACCACAGAGCATGTTTGAGGGAAATGGCATAGGCATTTCGGAGAAGTAAGGTGTGCATATGAGGAGAATGGAATAGAGACATATGTTGATAGAGTTAGATGAGAAAGAATAGTAGGAGACTAGAGTGGAGCATAAATACTCACATGTACAAGTTGGGCTGAATGGCCTGTTTCTGCAAAGTATATTCTATGTAATATATATGTAGATCTCTATCATTTCCACATGCAAGTACATGCCATCCTGGAAAATTAGCAAAAGTTGACCAACTGACAAATGAAAAAAACAGAACTAGCACTCTCTATTGGGCCAGGACCTGGGTCACTAGTTAAATTCTAAAAGGCAGAATATTGCAGATGCCAGCTCACCGATGAATTGATGCTCTTCTATGTACACCACATGTAGGAAACACTGAGAGCAACAAGGACACAGAAAATATTCTGTGTGGGACACTTCAATGCCCACTACCAAGGGTGGCTTAGTGGCACCACGATTGACCAAGCTGATTGTGACGACAGTATAATAATTTTCATAATATTTTTCTGGTTTATTGAGAAGTAGGTTTATGGGGGTAAATATAGTTGGCTCTGTCTGTGTGATTTAATTCCATTTGGAGTGCAAGCTTGAAATCATCAAAAGAAGCTAGGTGCATGACATGCTAATGAGTAAACATGGATGCTGCCTTAGCATGTAAAAAGGTGTGAAGGGGATTTGCATTTTAGATAAATGAAGAGATTTGGATTTCAAAGGGATCTTAGTCTGTTTACAACTAGCTAGATAAGCCAGGCTAAGGACTGTGTTTATTTTTCCCAAAGGTTACTGACAATATTGATAACATGAAAGTTTTTATATTACGAGGAAGATATAGTTTCAAAGATATATGGAACAATATAATTTACATATTAAAGAAGAGAGAAACATATATAAAGGATGAAAGGCTATGTGAAGGAAGGCCATGTAAGATCCAACAGGAGTGTGTGAAACAGCCTTGATGAAGCCTCCCGCTATTTGTGCATAAGTCTGCTATATAACGAAACAGAAGTTGGGAAAAAGCCATTTGGAGTTCCATTGTCAAGTGGGTATTGTGTTAACTTGCTGGTTCTGTTTTAAATGTAAAATTTATTTTGGACCATTGCCTTAAAGGGGTTGTAACTGGGGGTCAGGTTAATTAGGAATTTTAAGAGTTATTATAGGAGTAAATAACTGTAGTCTTATGTATGTGCTTGAAATCTTTTATTTTGTTAATAAATATTTTAATTTAATTTTTAAAATCTCTAAAGGCCTTGGTGGACTTATTACTTCTGAATCTAGCACACACATCTTCTCGCAATAAATGCAAATTGCAAAACCGTTGTGATAGCCCGACCACGTTTTCCTTGTGGATTTGGTCCACCTGGCACACATCACCTGGCACGTCATAACATGATTGAGTCCTGAAGGACACAGCTGCCAGACTGGGCCTGCACAGATGGCGAGAAAACCAAAATGAGGGAAAGAAAAACCTGTTTAACCTCAAGGTCCCAAACATCTCAGATGCATCTGTTCATGACAGTACTGGTAGGAATGACTACCGTACAGTTTTTATGGAGACAAAGTCCAACCTTAACGCTAAGGACATACTCCATTGTGCTGTGTAGTAAATACGATAGAGTCATAACAGTTCTAACAGTTCAAAACTGGACATCCATAGGCGCTGTGGGCCATCAGCAACAAAAGAATTGCATTCAACTATAATTTGCAACATCATGGCCTAACATATCCCTCACTCCACTATTACCATCAAACCAAGAAATCAGCCCTAATTCGATCAGGAATGTAGAGCATGTGCCAGCTGTACTTAAAAATGAGGTGCCAACCTGATGAAGCTATAACACTGGACTTAATGCAAAACAGGGGAAGCAGTACGCTATAGACAGAGCCAAGTTATCCCACAACCAATGGATCAGCTCAAAGCTCTGCGGTACTATCACATCCAGTCATGAATGGTGACAATTAAACAATAAATGGGAAGAGGAGGCTTAACACCCCCATCTTCAATAATGGCAGACATCAGCACTGAATGAAAAAGAAAAGCCTGAAGCAATTGTAACCAACTTCAGTCAGAAGATGATCCATTGTGGCCTCCTCCTGAGGTACCCACCATCACAGAAGCCAGTCTTCAGCCAAATCGATTCACCCCACATGACATCAACAAATAGCTGAGTGCACTTATATGGAAAAGCTATGGGGCCCCAACAACACCCCAGCTGTGGTTCTAAAGACCTGTGATCTTAAACTGGCTGTGCCTCTAGCAAAGCTGTTCCAGTACAGGTAGAATACTGCCATCTATATGACAAAGTGAAAAGTTGCCTAGATATGTACTATCCACAAAATTATCGTCTCATCAGTCTACTTTCAATCATCAGTAAAGTGAAGGAAGGTGTCGTCGATAGTGCTGTTAAGCAGGACTTACTCACCAATAACCTGCTCACCAATACTCAGTTTGGGAGCCACCAACACCATTTAGGTTCAGAGATCATTACAGCTCGGTCCAACATGGAAAGAAGTCTGAATTCCAGAGGTGAGGTGGGAGTGACTGCCCTTGACATTAAGGTAATATTTGACCAAGTGTGCATTAAGAACTCTAGTAAATTGAAGTCAGCGGGAATCAGAGAAATTATTCACCAGCTGGAGTCAAACCTAGCACAAAAGAAGAGTGTTGTGGTTGTTGGAAGCCAATCTTCTCAGCCCCAGGCTATTGCTGTAAGATTTTCTCAGGGCATTGTCCTAGGCCCAACTACCTTCAGATGCTTCTTCAATAATCTTCCCTTTATCATAAGGTAAGAAGTTGGGAAGTTCACTGATGATTGCACAATGCTCAGTTTCATTCACAACTCCTCAGGGAATGAAGTATTCTATGACCACCTGCAGAAAGACGTAGGGAACATTCAGACTTTTAAGACCATAAGACATAGGAGCAGAAATTAGGCCATTCAGCCCATCGAGTCTGCTCCGCCATTCAATCATGGCTGATAAGTTTCTCAACCCCATTCTCCCGCCTTCTCCCCGTAACCTTTGATCCCCTTACCAATCAAGAACCTATCTATCTCGGTCTTAAATACACTCAATGACCTGGCCTCCACAGCCTTCTATGGCAATGAATTCCATAGATTCACCACTCTCTGGCTAAAGAAGTTTCTCCTCATCTCTGTTCTAAAAGGTCTTCCCTTTACTCTGAGGCTGTGCCCTCAGGTCCTAGTCTCTCCTACTAATGGAAACATCTTCCCCATGTCCACTCTATCCAGGCCTTTCAGTATTCTGTGAGTTTCAATCAGATCCCCCCTCATCCTTCTAAACTCCATCGAGTATAGACCCAGAGTCCTCAAACGTTCCTCACATGTTAAGCCTTTCATTCCTGGGATCGTTCTCGTGAACCTCCTCTGGACCCTCTCCAGGGCCAGCACATCCTTCCTGAGATACGGGGCCCAAAATTGCTCACAATATTCTAAATGTGGTCTGACCAGAGCCTTATAAAGCCTCAGCAGCACATCCCTGCTTTTATATTCTAGTCCTCTTGAAATAAATGCCAACATCGCATTTGCCTTCCTAACTACCGACTCAACCTGCAAGTTAACCTTAAGAGAATCCTGGACTAGGACTCCCAAGTCCCTTTGCACTCCAGATTTCTGAATTCTCTCCCCATTTAGAAAATAGTCTATGCCTCTATTCTTCCTACCAAAGTGCATGACCTCACACTTCCCCATGTTGTATTCCATCTGCCACTTCTTTGCCCATTCTCTTAACCTGTCCAAATCCTTCTGCAGCCTCCCTGCCTCCTCAATACTACCTGTCCCTCCACCTATCTTTGTATCATCTGCAAACTTAGCCAGGATGCCCTCAGTTCCTTCATCTAGATCATTAATGTATAAAGTGAAAAGTTGTGGTCCTAACACAACTTTTCACTTTATACACTAATGCTTTTGCTGATAAGCACAAAGTAATATTTGGGCCACATAATGCCAGACAATGGCCATCTGCAACAAGAGAAAGTCCAACCACTTTCCCAACCAACCAAATCCAAACAAGTTTAACAACATTACCATCACTGAATTCCCCCATCAGCAACAACCTGGGGATCCCATTTGAACAAGAACATAACTGAACATATAAATACTGTGGTTACATCGGGCAGGATTTTCCCCTCATCAGGTGGGCACGGCGGGGGGGGCCCAGGAACGGCAGCTAAATGGACCGCCACCCGCTAGCAGGCTCCGACCATGGCATCATTTGCACTTGCTTCACACCCGCTCTCTGAAGCAGGCACCAGCGCAGATACCAGCACCTCAGTGGGCATTAGAGTGGTGGAAAGTATCTCAGTGCACATTGGTGAGGGTACTTCACAATCGCTTGAGGTGCAGGCGGAGGCAGAGAGTGCCCAGGGTGCTGGCAGTTGGAGGACCGCTGGGGACCAGGATGATGCTTGGTGGAAGGCTGATGGTGAGCCTCTGGAGTCGTCCATTAGGCGGCAGATGCTGGATGTCCAGCGAGATGTGCGGGAGGATCTGGGGGAGATCCATCAGGGTATGTGTGCATTGGTCTCCATTATGGAGGAGTCCATGCAGAGCATGAGCACTGTGTTGACCATCATGATCGAGCGCACTGCCTCCACTGAGAGAGTGGTGACTCTCATGGAGAGGCAGCTCCAGGGACAGATTCAGGGGTTCCTGGGGTTGCGCTCAGACCTGCAAGCCCTCACACAGGCAATGACCTCAGGCGGTCAGTGCCAGCGTGGGAGATGGATGAGGCACCCAGTATCCCAGCTAGGTGCCCGTCCATCAATGGTGTGCAGGGAGATCCAGAGTGACCTCATATTGGCACACAAGCTGCCTGTCATCTCTGCGGACTCTTCTCCGGGTGCTCTGGATGACTGCAGCAGCTCCTCCGCCCCTCTGCCAGTGACCTTGGCATCTTATGAAGCTGCGATGCCTGGGGAGATGCCAGCTGTGGCACTGGCCACTCCCTCCCAGGCCAGCATAGGCTCCACTGGCCAGAAGATGACCGCCAAGGTCATCAAGGCCAACAAGACAGCAAAGTCAGCAGGCTGCCTCCAATGCTGGTGCCAGCGAGGGGGGAGCACCAAGACGTAGCACTCACAAATGTAAGTTAAAGGCACCGTTGAAGACTAGAGAAGTTTATGTAAATAGTTTGGAATTGTCAAAATTAGATGAATTTTGCTTTTGTTGCCATGGCCAGAGTATGCTTCACCTTTTTATTTTATTGGTGCAGTAAGGGGCTCTGAACTTTATTGCACGGGCACTGAGTGTTCCTTGTGTTCAAATGAAAGGGTCCTTTCAGACATCCGGGATGGAGGAGGCAGCCCTGGCATGCAGTTGAAGCTGATCTTTGGTAGCCTAGCTGAAGGCATCATGAGCCACCTTTTGAGCGGATAGTCCTTGTCACCCAGCAGCCATCCATCCAGTTGGGCTGGAGCACTAAAGAGCCTCGGCACCTGGGAGTGTCTGAGGATGTAAGCGTCATGGGAGCTGCCTGGGCACCTTGCACAGACTTGTAGAATCTGCATCTTGTGGTCACACACTTTCTTCAGGTTCATGGAGTGGAATCCCTTCCTGTTGTTGAAGGCACCCGGCTGACCCGCTGGCACCTTGATGGCCACATGTGTGCAGTTGATGGCACCCCCGGGGGAAGCCAGCAATCGCTGCAAAGCCTCTGGCTCGCTCAGTCTGCCTGGTCTCGTCCATACGGTAAAGAATAAAGGTCAGTACCCGTCTGAACAGAGATTCTGTCACCAAGTTGATGCAACTATGGACAGCTGATTGGGAGTCTCCACACAGATCCCCCATTGAACCCTGAAAAGAGCTGCAGGCATAGAAGTTGAGGGCCACTGTGACCTTCAGAGCCACAGGCATGGGGTGTCTACCCACACAGTTGGAGCTGATCTCAGGCCCAATCATCTGACGAATGGAGAGCACACTCTCCCTTGAGAGGCGGAGCCTCCTTCGGCAATGCACCTTGGACATATTAAGGTAGCTGCATCACTGCATGTAAGTCCTGGCAGCAGGATAGTGGCATCTTCTGTGGCACCTTCTGCCTTGGACTACCTGCTGGCCCTGCACCCCTTGTGCCTGCAGCTCTCCTCCCACAGATCCCTCTCCTGTAAGCTGCACAGGGACATGTGGCCTCCTCTTCCCTTCTGCCCCTCTCTTCCTCCTCAGAGGAGGTGCCTCCAGCAGAGACCACAATCCCCATTACCATGGTAAGGGAAGACTGATACCTCGAAGGGTCCACACAGTCCGAATCCTCCAAGGGCCTTGCAGACAGCAGTGAGTCCTAAAATGAAGCCTGGAAAAGCACTAAACAGAGATGAGACTGCAAAGTACCAATAATCAAACAGCAGCAAACTATCTCCAAATCTCCTCACTACTCACACTGGCAATGCTGCTTATAACACACTTGGATAAGGCTTGTGAAAATGTCAGCTGGCTGCCTGCCCGTTTTTCCCATGCGATGAGCTGGAAATCACATGGGCAAGGAAAAATCACATTCGATTGGACTCTTTAGGGCCTTAAGTGGCTGCTTAATTAATGGCAGGAGCCGCTCCAGCATCCGCACATGCCTGCTGAGCGAAATATCACACGAGTGCGCGATGACGTCGGGACGCTCCTCCGCCGTCATCACGCACTATTTTACTCCCGATCAGGTTGGGCACACGCCCGCCTGCAGGACATAAAATTCTGCCCCAAGTCAGAGACTGAGGATTCTGCGGTGAGTAACTCACCTCTTGATTCACCAAAGCCTGTCCACCATCTACAAGGCACAAGTCAGGAACATGATGGAATACTCTCCAGTTGCCTGGATGAGTGCAGCCCCAACAACCATCAAGAAGCTCAGCACCAAGATCAAAGGCACTGTTGTCCTCTTGATTGGCACCCCATTTTAAAACTGACTCCCTCTACCACCTGCACACTGTGGCTCCAGTGTGTACCAGCTATGAGTTGGACTGCAGCAACTCACTAATGTTCTTTGACAGCAAGTTCCAAACCTGCAATCTCTACAGCCTAGAAGAATAAGGACAGTATATGTACAAGAACACTACCAGCTGCAAGTTCCCTTCCAAGTCACATACCATCCTGACTAGGAAATACATCGCTGTTCCTTCATCGTTGCTGTGACAAAATCCTGTAACTCCCTACCTACCAACTCAGCGGGTGCACATTCCTCACAACAGACTGCAGCTGTCAATGGACCCTCTAATCATGTTTTGTACTGCGCAGCCTTTAACCTTTCTTCCATGGCCCTGCACACATGGTAACTTAAAGGGGCTGACTCATGCGCAGCCTGCACAGGAACTTCCAGGTTGCTGCACGGTTGTGTGGCCACTCAATCTCATGGCTGCGCAATGTAGAAGCAACATTGGCAGCTGTTCAAAAAGGCAGTTCACCACTACCTTCTTAAAGGCAAATAGGAATGAACAGTAAATGCTGGCCTTGCCAGCTATGCCCACATCCCATGAACGAATAAAACAAAAGTGGTCACAATTGCCATGATATCAACCATAGCCAGTCATGAATGATGGTAAATAATCAAATAACGAGCAGGAGGAGAGGCAATCTCTGACCATTTCCTTGTACCCCTGACCACACACATCCCTTTCCCTCCTCCCCACATCCCCAACTCCACTTCACCCTCCACCTCCCAAACCCATTTAGTAGTAATTTCAAGTTTCTAACTAGCCTTGGGCCTCAATTGGCCACAACATTTCTGCAGCCAGTTTTCTGCTCAATCACATCATCACCATCACATCCAACTTACCTTTATCCCCAGGAAAACCCTTACTCTCACTCACCCTGCTCATTCTCCATCTCCACTCCCTTAAGTTCAAAGGACACAGACTTGAAATTTCTGGTTTAGTCATTCATCGCGATCATAAAGCACTGCCGGATCCTTCTCAACTCTGCCAAACTGCACACTATTCCAAGATCACCCTGGAATGCAAAGATAATCCTGGCTCCTTTTTGTTACAAACTGTCTTCTTAAACCCCTCCTTCCTGTCACATTTGCCCCAGCCTCCAACAAGTGCGAGGAGCTCATATAACTTTGCCACTAAGATTGAGACTATCTATTCAGCTGCCTCTGCATTTGCCCGCCCTTCTCCTAACTTATGAAACCAAACTTCTCCCCCCAGGACTTTCCCTTGTATTTTTCTGTAATTTCTCTTCTATCTTCCCCACGCCCTCTCTGGACTCATCTTGTCCATGAGATCTACCTCCTGCTCCCTCAACCCGATTCCCACTAAACTGCTGATCACCCTACCTCCCTTCCCAAACCCCATGTTAGCAGTTGTCAATTGTTTCTCTGCTTACGTACTTTCCCTCCTCTCTTTAGCTCTGCCATCATTGATACCCCTCTTCAAAAAGAAAAACACCCTTGACCCCTCTGCCCTTATTAACTGCAGCTCCATCTCCAAACTTGCTTTTCTTTCAAATTGCTTGAATATGTTGCCAATGGTGAGGCAAAGGAAGTTGGGGCTACACAAATACTTGAATTGAAAGAACTCAGAGTTTTTATAGGTGTGTAAAGCTGGAAGAGGTTACATAGATAAGGAGACAAGGCTACAAAGGTATTTGAACACCAGGATGAGAATTTTAAAATCAAGGCATTCAGGGACTGGGCACCAAAGTATAATGGTGATGGCAGAACGGGTCTTTGTGCCAGTTAGAATATGGGCAGCGCACTTGTAGATAAGCTTAAGTTTCTGGAAGGTGGAAGATGGGATGCCACCCAGGAGAGCATTGGAATAATCAAGTTTGGAGGTAACAAAAGCATAGATGAGGATTTCAGGAGCAGATGGGCTGAGGTCAGGATTGAGATGAAGAATATTATAGAGCTGGAAGCATGCCGTCTGAGCAATAGAGAGGTTATGGCTCAGAAGCACAGCTCAGGGTCAAACTTGCAAACAGCCTGAGACTGTGGCTAAGTAAGGGATCCATTTGATTTCATATCAGTGGTTAGGGAAGAAAGCTTGTGGTTAGGGCTAAAGACAATGGGTTCGGTGTTTCCACTGTTTCACTGGAGAAAATTTCTACTCATCCTGTACTGCAGCCTGACAACACTGAGGCAGTGAAAATACAGAAAGAGGTGATGCTTCTCAATTGAGGCATAGATTACAAAAGTAGGGAGATCATGTTGGAGTTGTATAGAACCTTGGTGAGGCCTCAGCTGGTGTACTGTGTGCAGTTCTGGTCACCACATTATAGGAAGATTGTGATTGCACTGGAGGGGTGCAGAGGAGTTTCACCAAGATGTTGCCTGGGATGAAACATTTAAGTTATGAAGAGAGGTTGGATAGACTTGGGTTGTTTTCATTGGAGCAGAGAAGACTGAGGGGCGACCTGATCGAGGTGTACAAGATTATGAGGAACATGGACAGGATGGATAAGGAGCACTTAGTTGAAGGGTCAGTCACGAGGGGGCATAAGTTCAAGGTGAGAGGCAGGAGGTTTAGGGGGGATGTGAGGAAAAACTTTTTTACCCAGAGGGTGGTGACGGTCTGGAATGCGCTGCCTGGGAGGGTGGTGGAGGCGGGTTGCCTCATATCCTTTAAAAAGTACCTGGATGAGCATTTGGCACATCATAACATCCAAGGCTATGGGCCAAGTGCTGGTAAATGGGATTAGGTAGGTAGGTCAGGTGTTTCTCACGTGTCGGTGCAGACGCGATGGGCCGAAGGGCCTCTTCTGCAATGTGTGATTCTGTGATTCTGAGGTAGAGCTGGATGTCACTAGCATCATGGATCACTGCCCAGAAGAGAAATCATGGGCCCTGATGCCTCTCTTGTTTTCAGGCCCCTTACACCCTGCCACCTTTAACCCTCCCCCTCAAATCATGCAGATTGTTTTTTTGAATTGACTCCAATTTATATTTGACATCTAAATCTGAAGCTAATATGTCTAAAAGGTAATTGCATTTTATGTTAAGCCAATTTTGAGAAACTTGGGGATGTGCATTTTTTTAACGACCACCAGTTTTGCATGTCATTTATAGCATTCTGTTGTAGCATTCGTTATCAATGTTTCCTTACAGACTTTGTATTCTGAGTTGAAATATATTTGCACCTCCACCTTCTTGACAACCTTCTCCTGCGTTTATTATTTTGCAGGATACACTGACTGAATTCCATTATATAAAGTTATCTTGCAGATTCTTAACTGTACTTTTTACCTGCTATGTGAACTTTATTGAAATCCTAATTTTTCAACAGATTGTAATACATTAGTTTGAAAAGCTCTGCATTAAATTTGAGACTTACATAGTTCCTGATTACATTTTGCATTAATTCAGATACAATAGATTAAATTTATTCTCTTCTTCAGTTTTAAGGAAGAGTCATATTGGACTCAAAACGTTAACTCTGTTTCTCTCTCCATAGAGGCTGCCAGGCCAGACCTGCTGAGTTTTTCCAGCACTTTCTATTTTTATTTTAGATTTCCAGCACCAACAGTATTTTGCTTTTTATTTTAAATTAAATTCATTGTTTTAGTTAAAATACCATGAATATGGTATCTTTTTATTTTCTTACCAAAATGAAATGGACATCATCATTAAACAATCATCAAGTGCATCTTTACAATGCTTTTTCATCATTTATTATATCTGCATTTAAATTGTTATGTGTGTGTGAGAAAATTCAGCAAATCTTTCCACAAATCAGTGTGTCTGGGTTACAATAATCCCAATATCCAAATTTAAATCCTTTACTGTTACCTCTCAATATGAGCTGGCTGATGGTAAATTCATGACAGAGCTGTTAATGTAAAAGTTTTACATTTAATTACTCAACAGATCAGACAGTTAACAGCTATACTGAGGTCTTGCACCTTATTATAATGTTTATCAACAAGAAGCCAAAGGTTCTTATTTTGCTCTCCCTTCAATTGAAATCTATTTTTTGGGACATATTTATTTGCCTTACCTTACAGATCAGGATGCTTGCACTGAAGGAGAAAATGCATTAAATTAGGAGCCTCACTCACTGGAAGTCCAGGCTGGACCTCTGAATCTCATTGGACCATCCCACTCATATTGGACCACCATTGGAGTGGAGACTTGTGGAATTCTGGGAATTGTAGTCAATTCTTCCCCGTCTTGATCCGTTTGGATCAAAGCCCCCAAAAATCCATTTGATGGGCAGATACCTTGCTGCTCCGGCATTCAGGAAATTATGGAGCTGCCTGAGTCATGAATCAATCAGATGCATGGAAAATATTTGCTGGAGCTCAGGCTCCCATAGGGCACGGGCCCCGGTAATTTGCATTTTGTGTACCCACCTCTTTCAGGCTCTGACCAGCATACATGTAGTATTGTATTTTAGGTTGAATATAGATAAAAGATCCTTGGAGAATGCCTGAGCTAATGGTGTGGGAGCAGGAAGATATGCAATTTCAGGAGATTCTCTGGCTACAATAAGAATACAACCAGGCAGGGGGAGTCCCACTCAGTTGGGCATTGGAGGAGTGATGTTGGAAGAGGATGTTCTGCTCAGCTGTGTCAATGACTGCAGACAGATTGAGAAGAATGAGGATGAACCGTGCACCATGGCTGCAATGACATAGGATGACATGGAGCAGTTTTGGCAGGGGAGAGCAGGATGCAATAGTGCTTAATGTGGTCCAAGCAGTTGTCCACTATAAGTATTCAAATCTGCATCCTGTGGACTCAAGGGAGTGAAGTTGGGGGTTGTACCAAGAGCAATGATCAGAGTGGGAGAGGTAAAGGATTTTCTGGGGACAAGACCATCAAAGGGGGAGGTGAGCATTTCAAGAGCAGATTTACAACTGAGGCATCATAGTGAATGATGGACCACATGTTAGACAGTTTGGAATTTGAAAGGGACTTGGGGAAGAGGTTGTCCAGGAGTGGACTTAGAAGGGATTGCGAGGGGGAAACTGAATAAAGAATATAAGGAGATGGTAAGAATATCATGATGGCAAGATACCTTATCTGTGATTCATTTTTTCCCTCACTGACAATATCACCTGATAATGAATGAATGTTTATTTGCTGAGAGAGGCCACATGAGATGGCAAGATCAAGAGGGTGGAAAGAGAAGATAGAGGGGCAGTGAACTCAGAAGAGAGAGGGTTTGAGTTGATATGAAGGTTGAATTTACTGAGATGAGAAGTCACTCAGTGCAGAGGCTGAGGGAGAAAAGCAGTGAGGATATCTCAGTGAGAAACTGGCATGGGGCATAGGTGGACGGTAGAGAACAAGAATTTTAAACAAGAAGTGAGAGGGATGGAATGGGAGATCATAATAGGAGAAAAAAATGTGAGCGGATTAGGGAATAAACCAAAGTGAGATCTGATGATTAGGACTACATCACCACTAAAATTATGGTTGATGTGGCAGATGTTGGAAGTTATAGCCAGGTGGGAAGATTTCAGTAGGGGGGGAATGAATTCCTCCATAAATTCAATCAGGAGCCCCCATTAATCATAGCAGAAATAATCTGAAGGAAATAAACATTTATTCCTTTTAAAGTGATAATGCCTTGCCATTGAGAGAAAAAATGAAAAATCAACAAAATTAGGTGAGCAGATTCAATCCTCCAGCTCCCTAAGTAGTGTAGAAACTGGGTGATGGTTAAGAAGATATGCTCCAGAGTTATTAGTGGTGTAAGGATGGAATGACAGAATGACAAGCTTACTGAGGGGATATTGCCATTTATAATGGATTGACACAAAATCTGACAAAAACATGAAAAGAAGTCAAGTGGTACAAATAAGAAGTATGCACAGATATAAGATTTTTAATAAAGTGTAGTTATATAATAAATTGTTGGGAAAGCTACGTTTCTTTTATATATCTGTACCTGAAACAGAACTCAAATGCAACCAACAGAAAAAGATGAATATTGACAGATGGACACATTAGGTGTTAACCATGGCTCAGGTTGTAGAATTCCCACCTCTGAGTTAGAAAACTGTGGGTTCAAGTCCCATTCCAGTGACTGAGATTGAAATGAACTTTGAACCACATCCTATCCATCAACAAGATCATATACTTTCACCTCACAATATTTCCAGTCACTTGGTAGTACAGAACTTGGATATTGATGAAAAAAGAGAAATGTTGCCGAAGCTTTTAATCTTACACTCATCAGGACAAAAGCAAGCGTGCCAAATTTGAAACAATCATAATTCATACAACAGGAGAAAAGGATGCTGTCTGGACCAATCAGCACCCTTTTTTGCTGTAGTATAGATTTTTCTGACCGTTTGAAATTTGGCATTCTTGCATTTGTCGTGATGAGTGTAAGATGAAAATATTCAGCAATATGTCTTTCTTTTCATCAATAATCACAATATTTTTCATCTCCTCCCTATCTTAACAACTGCTGAGACCATTTATCTTCCTTTGTCACCTCCAAGCTTGACCACTCAAACAATCTCATTGCTGGCCTCACATCCTGGGCCATCCATGAACTCTAACTTGTCCAAAACTCAGCTGATCATATCATATCACACACTACAAAATGCTTATCCATCGCCCACTTCCTTGCTGATCCATGTCTCCCAACAAAAATCCTTGTCCTTGTCTATTAATCCATTCATGACCTTCCCCATACTAATCTCTGCAATTCCCTCAAACACTGTATTCCCTGCAGAACAGTCTGTTCCTCTGACTCCAGCCTTCTGGGCGTCACCTGTCTCTTTGTCCAACCATTGGTGAGAGAGGCTTCAGTCACCCTGTCCTACTCTTTGGAATTCCCTCAGGAACACTCTCTAACTGTCTACCTATTCCTCCATCTTTATAACCTTATTCATCATGCAAGCTATAGGTCTACCGGCTTAATTTCAACAAAAACAGAAAATTATGGCAATTATGGATTAAAGGTAATTACTCAGATCGGTGGGAATTGTGCTCCACAGCAATTGCTGCTGGGACCACTGTTGTTCACAATTTAAATAAACAATATGTACTCAGGAAACAGAAATGTAATTTCAAAACTTGCAAGTGACAGCAAATTGGGGGTTATAATTAATACTGAGGAACACTGCAATAAATTCAAGATGTTTATAAACACACAATGGGTGTGTAAATGGCAAAGAAATTTCAATATAGATAAATGAGATGGTGCATTTTGTTAGGAGAAATAAGGAGACCCCATACTCTAGAAAATATGAGTCTAATTGGAATCGAGGAACAAAGGGATTTAGGGATACATATTGAGAAATCAGTATTGAAAGTTAACAAGACTATAAAAGTTTCAAACAAAGCAGTGGGTGCATTCATAGATATACAGAATTGAAAAGCAAGGAAATTTGTTAAATATTCTGGAGAAAAAGACATATTGCCGAAACTTTTCGTCTTGCAGGACAAATGCAAGAATGATAAATTTCAAACTATCACAGCAATTTATATTGTAGGAGAAAAGTGGGCTGATTGGTTGACAAGCTAACTCTGATTGGCTGAGGCATTGCCATACAGAGCAATGGAGAACTATAGGCTTCCCAAGTTCCTGGATAATTCAAAAAAGGCACAAGGCTCGAACATATTTCTTTTGTTTGCAGAGAACAGGTACAGGTCCCTGTGTATGAATGTCACTTCTAGCAAGTATAAATGAGCCACATAATGAGAGCAACTGATTATCTTAAATTGGTTGTTAGTGTAGCTATCTGCTAGTGCAGAATTGTCTTTTCAGCCTTTTCTCCTGTAGTATAAATTATTGTGATCGTTTGAAATTTGGTATTCTTGCATTTGTCCTGATGAGTGCAAGATGAAAGGTTTAGCAATATCTCTCTCTCTTTACGGCATTATTCATGTTCTGTCATACCAAGTGACTCTAAGTTAGTTAAAATTGTATGTAGCCTTGGTTAAACCACATAGTCTATTGTGCACAGTTCTGGTTTCCTTATTATAAAAAGGGGAAAGAGACATTGGAGAAGGTGCAACACAGATTTACAAAGACTGAAAACAGAAAAGTTATAGCTATCCTGGACGATTGAACAAGCTCTTTTCCCAGGAACAAAAAAATATGAGGGAATGACCTAATAGAGATCTTTCAAAGTGTGAAAGGGTTTGATAAGGTAGACTTGGAGAAGATGTTTCCACCTGTGGGCGAGTCTAAGGGTCATAAATGTGAGATAGTTACTAATAAATCTAATAAAGAATTCTGAAGAAATTTCTTTACCCAGAGAGTGGTTGGAATGTGGAACTTGCCAGCACATGGAGTAGTTAAGGCAAATAGCACAGATGGCTTTAAGGAGAAGCTAGATAAATGTATCAGGAAGACATGAATAGAAAGATATGCATTCATAGTTAGATGAAATAAGATGGGAGAAGGCTCGTATAGAGTGGATACACCAGCAAGGATTAATAGGCTGAAACTCTCTGCTGTAAATTCAATGGCCCAGAACTTCTGGTCCCAAGAGGGTCATACCCCAGAAGATGCGGCCCCCCGTGCCCCCCCCCACTGCCCACGCAAGGACTGCAAGGCAAATTGCCTGGGAAGTTTAAACTTCCAATGGACAATTACCCTGCACTGGGAACCATCAAAAAGTCTGATTTAAATCTGAAATTTATGATGGTGCTGACTCCCTTGGAAGAAGAATTACCCAGGAAAAGTTAAAAGGATTAAAACCACTTCTAGCTCCTGCATAACTATACTGCTGACCATGCCCCCGACTCCCACTGGACCCTCTGACTACTCCCCCACCCAGCTAACCCCCTCTTGACTAACCCGTCACCCCCAGCTACCCTTCCAACGCCCTGACTACTGTCCTGACACCCTGACTACCCTCCTGAAGCCCTGACTACCATCATCCTCCCAAACCCACTATCCCTCAACCACCTTGCCAACACCCACAAACCACCCCCCATCCCCAACTATCCTGCTGGCACCCCTGACTACCCCCCACCCCAACCCCCATACCACCTGACTATCCACACAATCCCCCCTGACCAGGCTATACTAGACCTGGTGTTGTGTAATAAGATGGGATTAGTTAATGATCTCATAGTGAAAGTACTCCTAGGTAGCAGCGACCATAATATGTTTGAGTTTACATTCAGTTTGATGGAGAGAGGAGTGGGTTCGAGACTATGCTATTAAACTTATATAAAGCCAATTATGTGTGCATGAAAGCAGAGCTGGCTAAAGTGAATTGGCAAATTAGGTTAAAGGATAGGTCAATAGAGATGCAGTGGCAAACATTTAAGGGGATATTTCAGAATACACAGAATAGATACTACGAGTGAGAAAAATTCCAAGGGAGAGACACACCATCCGTAATTAACCAGAAAGGTTAAAGATAGTGTCAAACTTAAAGAAAAAGCATATAATTGTGCAAAGATGGGTGGAAGATCAGGAGATTTGACAGAATATAAGGAACAGCAAAGGATGACGAATAGATTAATGAGGGAAAAATTAGAGTACAAGAGAAAGTTATCCAGAAATATAAAAACAGATAGTAATAGTTTCTATAAATATTTTAAAAAGAAACAAGTTAACAAAGTGAGCATTGGTCCAAAAGAAACTGAGTCTGGAGAATTGATAATGGAAAACAAGGAAATGGCAGATGCATTGAACAGGTATATTGCATCAGTCTTCACTATAGGGGATACAAGTAACATCCCAGAAGCAGCTATAATTCAGGAAATGGAAGGAAGGGAGGAACTCAGGAAAATTACGATCACCAGAGAAGTGGTGCTGAGTAAATTGTTGGAGCTGCGGGCTGACAAGTGCTCAGGTCCTGATGGACTTCATCCTAGGGTCTTAAAAGAAGTGGCTAGTGAGATAGTTGATGCATTGGTTTTAATGTTCCAAAACCTAGATTCGGGGAAGGTCCTATTATATTGGAAAATAGTAAATGTAACTCCATTATTCAGAAAGGGAGGGAGACAGAAAGCAGGAAACTACAGGCCAGTTAGCTTAATACCTGTCATAGGGGAAATGTTAGAAGCTATTATCAAAGAAGCTATAGCAAGGTATTTGGATAAGTTCAAGGTAATCAGACAGAGTCAACATGGTTTTGTGAAAGGGAAATCATGTTTAACCAACTTATTGAAGTTCTTTGAGGAAGTAACATGTTCTATGGATAAAGGGAACCATTGGATGTACTGTACTTAGATTTCCAGAAGGCATTGATAAAGTGTCACATCAAAGGTTATGGAGGAAAATAAAAATTCACAGTATAGGGGGCAATATATTGGCATGGATTGAAGATTGGTTGGCTAACAGGAAACAGAGAGTAGGCATAAATGGATCTTTTTCAGGTTGGCAAGATGTAACAAGTGGTGTTGTTACCACTTGTAACAACAAGTTACAAGCAATCATTGCTAGGACCTCAACTGCTTACAATTTATATAAATGACTTGGATGAATGAATAGATGGCATGGTTGCCAAATTTGCTGATGACACAAAGATAGGTAGGAAAGTAAGTTGTGAAGAGGGCATAAGGAGCCTACAAAAAGATATAGATAGGTTAAGTGAGTGGGCAAAGATCTGGCATATGGAGTATAATGTGGGAGAATGTGAAATTTTCCATTTTGGCAGGAAGAGTAAATGAGAAACATATTATCTAAATGGTGAGAGATTGCAGAGGTCTGAGATGCAGAGGGATCTGGGTATCTTAGTGCATGAATCACAAAAGGCTAGTGTGCAGGTACAGCAAGTAATTAGGAAAGCTAATAGAATGTTATCATTTCTTGCGAGGGGAATTGAATGTAGGAAGGTTATACTTCAGTTATACAGGGCACTAATGAGACCACATCTGGAGTACTGTGTACAGTACTGGTCACCTTATTTAAGGAAGGATGTAAATGCATTGGAAGCAGTTCAGAGAAGATTTACCAGACTAATACCTGGAATGGGCGGGTTGTCTTATGAGGAAAGGTTGGACAGATTAGGCTTGTATCCACTTGAGTTTAGAAGAGTAAGAGGTGAGTTCATTGAAACATATAAGATCCTGAGAGGTCTTGACAGGGTGGATGTGGAGAGGATACTTCTTCTTGTGTGAGAATCAAGAACTAGGGGTCACTGTTTAAAAATAAGGGGTTGCCCATTTAAAACAGAGACGAAGTGAATTTTTTTCTCTCAGAGGGTCATGGGTCTTTGGAACTCTCTTCCTGAAGCAGAGTCTTTGAATATTTTTAAGGCAGAAGTGGATAGATTCTTGGTAAGCAAGGGGGTGATAGGTTATCGGGGTAAGCGGGATGCAGATTTAAGGCTACTATCAGATCAGCCATGATCATATTAAGTGGCAGAGCAGGCTCTAGGGGCTGTTTGTATGTTCATATGACCACCAACTCCCCCTCCCCCTGGCCACCTGATCTCCAAACCCCTGCCAACCTGACCCCCTCACTCTCCACCAACTAACCAACCCCCTCTTCCCCATGACCACCTGCCCCCTCCCCCAAATGGCTTGACCCCCCCCCCCCCCCCCACACCACCCCTCCCAACCACCCACCCACCCTAACCCTTCACCCACTCACCTACACACTTACCTTCTCCCTGGCTTCTCAAAGTGGCTGAGACCTTTAAACTTACCAGTTAACGGCAGTTAGTGCTGTAAAAAAGTGGCATGGTTTCACTCCTCCAGATGCTGCTTCTCTGCAAAGAAAGGATTCTGGAATCAGGTACGCTGTACATTTCACACCAGGCCTGAGTTCAGACTAAGGTAAGTAAAAAGAAGCGGAGTGACTGTGATTGACGGAAACTCTGGCCCAGTGTAATTCTGTGTAATATAATTAAAGCCTAGATTCTTTGCTCTTTTCTGGGGAAATGCCAGGTAGTTTAGGAGTGAGGGGTTTGTCACTGTCTCTGGGTCATCACTACTTCCTCACTATGCCAGCAAATTCTGAAAATGGGTTGGGGTGGGCTTTTCTTTCATTCAGCAGCCCCACATTTCAAAGTCACTTTTTGAGGCACATCTGTCAGCATCTGGGATCCTCCAGAAATCCTGGCAAATGTGTTGTGTTGTGACTGGGATAAGGGTGCCTGCTGATAGCCAATGCACTTGCCTCATTTTACATGGGCTGATAGTTGACTGAAAGCCATTTTGGGATAAATGGTGGAAAGTTGGGTAGAAGGCTAAGACATGAAATTGAACCAAAATTATATTATTAGAAACTACAAACCAGCAGGCACATGTGGCGCCAATACAAAACCTGACCACAAAATTGGAAGGGGTGCAAAACATATTGGATCTCCACCCTTTTTGAGTTGGTTACACCCATTATGCATCTGTTTCTCATCTATAGTAGATTGTAAAATCTACTGCAATATCGCTATTACAGTAGAATTTGCTGTAGTCAGACAAGTTTTTATGCCATTTAAATATAAGGATTCAGTTTGTACATTGATGTTATTTTTAGGAATTTCAGCTAAATGGCAGTTGTAAAATAGAATGGCAACTGAAACATTACACTTTAAAGCAGCACTTGAAAGTATTTTAGTTCTCAGGATGTGCTTGGTCTTGGCAAGGCTGCATTTATTGTCCATTTTTCATTGCCTCTGATGCAGTGATGGTGGTTGATCTCTTTGAACAGCTGCACTTCTTGTGTTGATGGTGCTGCCTTGAAGGCTTAAGGTAGGCAGTTCCAGGATATTGACTCAGCAAAGATGCAGAAATTGTGATATGTTCAAGTGGTAGCATGTGACTTAGACACAATGCTATTTCCATGACATTACTGCTTTTGTCCTTCTTAGTAGTAGGGATCGCAGGGAAGCGAGATAAAAGCGCTGGACTCGTTCATGCTGTTACTATCTTTCCATTGGGACAGTTGCATGTTTATCCACCAAAAAAAGGCTTTTGTAGCTTGCTTAATTTCATTGTCAGACTAAAGTTTAACTAATGTGGTAAATGTCACCAGTGATGGCTTGTAAGTTCAGTACTGATGTGACTTTCACAACAAGCATGGCTCTCCCTCCACGAGATCACATCGGTACTTCAAGCTCCAGCAGATGGCACAATTCTGCCATAGTCTTCTTCATGAAATGAAAGCTTCTAAAAGATTGTTTTAAATAAGCAGGCAGCACCCAGAGTGGACAAATGAGGAAAGATGGGAAATGTATTACAGGTTTTGGTACAGCTTCAAAAGAATTTACAAATCTTCTGCCGCCAAATTCAGAGTGCAACACTGAAAGTCTGCCTATCTGGCTGTGAGGGAATACTCCGTGAGCCTTAAAATCTTCATAATTACCAACACATTCACTATAATTCTGCAATATTCTGCTCGAATTCTCGGATTTAATGTCAGTAGATGTAGTATATTCAACAGTGTTGATTCAACTATCAAGTTCTGCAACATCCAATATGCCCCTCCACATTTTATATCAACATGTAGAAAATACAAGAAATTTAATTACTTTTAAAAAAAACTAAAAAAAAAGATCTATGAGTCAAATCAGTATTACTGCAAATGTAGCCATAATCATAATGTAATCTCCACTCTGGTCAGCAGTACAGCAGGTTTAATATGATCTATCTTTCAGCTGCTGGCAGTGTGTTATCAGTACACAGGATATCTGACCACATAATCATTTTCTTGAGTTGTTCTTTTTTGCATTTTTTGTTAAATATGTGTTTACTAATTATTAAATAGAGGCCTATTATCAAGGCTGATTTTTAATGCCTATAAAATGTGATGTTTGTGTAAGATGTATTGGGTTTTGGAAGCAGTATTATAATTCATCCAGAAAATAGATTGGCAAAAAACGGACATCTGGATATCTATTTCAGAGCTTTAGTTGTGAAAAGTAACTGTTATAAAGCTTTTGTCACTTCCATCTTCTTCTCTGATAAGTTGACTCCACTATAACTGCTTTGAGAAATAAATACAATGGTGGTCTAAAGCCCACATTGTGAAAAAAAACACAGAATTCACAGTGACCCTCCTCGATAATAAACTCCAGATGCATCATTATTTGAGAGACTATTCCTTTTGTTAGTTACTCATACATTTAAAAGCTGTCAAAATTAAACTTACAAAGTTGAATATTTCACTCTAGGCCAACTGCCACTAGAGAGTCCATTAAAGTTACAGTGCTCCCCAATTAAAATTTTCCAATGTGCAGTTGAGATAAAGAACAAATCCCTGTTAAAGTAAATGCTTCTTACTATTGCTATTGTATTTTCTGATATACATATAGGAGTTTAAGTGAACTGCTTGTTAAGAATATTTTCCTAAGTCCCAACTATTAAGAGGATTTTAGATTTATGACGCACAAGTCAATTTTCTGTGCTCATATCTCTGATTTCTGCCAAATTTAAATACAGACCCCTGGGGCAAATTATGACATGAGCATGCAAGCAGTAAATTTCTAAATTAGCCTCTTTTAGATTTACTCATAATAGATCATACGATGATGAATATTTTTAAGAACTCCTATAATTAGTTACCTAAATCAAAACCAGCTGCTTGGTCCTACAACTTTAATTTTTCTTTTAACATTAGCAGTTGAAAGGTTTGAAGCAGTTACAATAAGCATATGTTGAGTATGCAAACTTACAGTGCGAACAGAATTGGACTTGATTGTGATGCTTCCATAGACAACGAGTCTGCAAACACACCATCAAGATTCACATATGAATAATGAACATTCAGGCTAGGCAAATAGTAAATTAGAACCTTACATCGGTGAGGACTCTGGACTCCCCTTCATATCTAACCATGTGGAGTACTGGGGAAATGATGCTGTCAATGTGCAAGGCTGAAGTTACTTTATGTGATTGATGGGGAAGTAATTGCCACTTCCTTATTTCAAAAATGGATTTTCTGATTGGTTGCACCTAATAATTAGGTGAAAAAATGTGTTTATCTAATAGGAAAAAGATGTAGAGATCATATTTTTGAACATTGTAGGTATTGGTGGTTAGTTTCCTATTACATTTATAGAATAAATTAATCCAAAATGTTATGATTTATGCTTACATATTGTTGTGGCACAGCTTTTGTTTTTGAGCATTTATACACTGAGGGCAGAATTTTCCAGTCCTGCCAGTGGCAGGTTTTGTGCTGGGCAAGAGCAGAAAATTCTGAGAGAGGCCAAGAATTGGAATTCCGCTGGCAGGAAATCAGGTCAGAACTTTCACATCACCACTTTCATGGTGGGCTGATGGCGGGTTGCATTTCCCACTGATCCATGTTGGGAACATGCTAATTGCATGTATTACCATGTCATGAATGCTCATTAAAGATGCTACATGCTGGAATTACCCCTCACAATTGCGTGCCACGCCAGTAGGAAATTAGCCCATTCTAAACCACAATTGAAGCTGCCCACCTCACTTTTCTCGTGACTTCAAGGTGGGTGCAACAATTAAAGCCTACCTGCAACAGCACTGCTCTGGTTTCTCAGCAATGCCAGTGAGACACCACATTGGTTGGGGTGTAGGATTGGTCTGCTCACTGGGTTCCTCCGTACTCTGGAGGGTGTATTCTGAGGGTCTCAGGCAGGGCTGAACTCTGGAACACAGACCAGCATTGTGACGGGGGATGGTGGGGTGGGGGGAGGGGAGTGTTGCAGTGGGTGGGATGACGGAGACATGGGGGACAATGGGCTATGATGGGGTTGGAGATGGGAGGGAGACAATGGCAGGCAGAGGGGAGAACAAGGGTGGGGAAACTGCAGCCTGATATGGAAGACTAGAATGTAGACACAGAAGGGGGGGAATGGGAATTGAACTATATGAATAGGAAGGGATGCACACAGATTCTGGAATACAAGGGTTTGGGGGCTTGTGTTGTGTGGCACAGAAGAAAGGGTTACACAGAAACTTATGGGGCAGGATTTTCACCTTGGCCTGCGGACACACGCCTGACATACACAAGCATGAAATAGCGTGCGATGACTTTGGGCGAGCATCCCGACGTCATCACGCACTTGCACGATATTTTGGTCAGCGGGCGCGCACGAAAGTCGGCAGTGTGCCCACCAACAATTAAGAGGGCTATTAAGCACATTAATTACTTAACTAAATTGAAATTTTCGCTGCCCTTCCAACCTTACGGTTGGCAGGCAGGCGAATAGGCCAAGCGACCTTTGCATTTTTTGTGAAACCTCATCCACAGGCGGGATGAGGTTTCCATCAATCACTTCAAAAAAAAATGTTTTTTTAACTAATTTTTCACATGTCCCTGTTCATGTGACAGAGTCACATGTGGGGACATGTCTTCCCTATTTTTGAAACCTTTATTTTTCAGGTTAAAAATCTTCAGCTCCCTAAGCCAGCTCTGTGCCTTCAGGAAGCTTTCACTGAGCGCACCCCCGTGCATGCGCACACTTCAGCGTTCGTGCTCGTCCTACCCCCACCCTCGCAGCACTGGGCTCTCAGTGGTTGGGGCCTGATCACGAGCAATGGACTGTTTCGTGGCCGCTCATGGACCCGCCCGCAGTGCCTGCCCGACGAGGGGAAAATCCTCCCCATGGAGGTAGGAGAGGGGAAAGGCTTGCACGTGAGGGACATGTTACACAGAGACTCATGGTTGTGTCGGGGGGGGGGCGCTGGTGGGAGGGAGACCATGTTGCAATCAGTCATGAAGGAAAGGGAGAGCTCGTAGCTCATTGAAAGACTGTCCTAGTCCATGGTCTGGGGCCAAGAGATCAGGGTGCGAGGTTAAAGGCAATCCTGGGGCTTTTTGGTCCATGCCACAGGGTTTTTCATGGCATGCATTGTAATCCTTTTCCAGGGAAGGGCAAGGCCTGTGTGCTCAATTGTGATAAGGCACAGCTTGGTCTGTTCATGGTCCTACAGTCGGTGGCGATGGGGTTGCCTGTCTCAGTACTGGGCTGCAGGTAGGATGATCATGGTTAAGGGATGCATCTGCAGTCTGTAAATGGGGAAAACATAATAATGGGAAGGTATTTGAAACTTTCCTGGGGGAGAGTTCTTCTTTGCATGTGACCATGCACACAGCCTTGAGATGGGGAGGGGTGAGGTCCACATGGGGCATGGGTTCAGTGGGGAGAGTTGGAATGTCCACCACAACGATAATGGGATCCAGGATTGCTGGAGAATCACTGGAGGGAGGTCTACCTGCACATCGTGAGGTTCCAGGAAGATTGAAGGGACCTGAATACTGACAGCACCACAATCATGAAACCCTGAAGTTGTTGTGCAGTTTGAAATCGAAACTTGAAAAGAATCTGCACTGAGGCAGTGTGGGAGCAGCCCAGGGCTGGACCAAGAGGCACTTTCGGGGGCACCCGAACTGCTTAGTGTCGAAATATTGAAATAGAGCCAGAGCTGAGAGAAAAGAGGAAGGCTTCCTTGACAAGGTGCAGTTGGAACCACTGCCTTGGTGCACTTTAATAAGAGACTGCAAGAGTCATCGGCTTCACAATACAGTTGCTCTATTTAAGCTTCAAACAGAGAGGTAAGTGAGAATGGAGAATGCAGGCAGCCATTAAGGAAGCACAGCTACTGCATATCTGCCAAATCATCAATGGAAGTCTCTAATGTGCTTACTCCAATTGGCATATTGATGGGCCAAGGGGTATCCAGTCATTGCTGAAGTGCAAGTTGAGCTTGATCAGTTTACCAGATTAGAGATTGCAGGGGTGCCTTTGATAAGGTGGCACATTTCATGAATGTGTCTAAAACTCTTCCAGCCTCTGTGGGATTGAGATGTCATGTGTTAGGGTTGGCAATTTGGTCACCCAGACCTGTGAGTGTGCACCTCAGCTGCAAGGTTGTATCAACGAAAAGCCAGTAGCACAGATGCAGCTCTAGGGCATGACATTGGCTTTCTGTTTCCTATATTTGCCCAGTATGCATTAGTTTGTTGGATCTATCAGTCCACAGGGAGAAGGAGTGCTGAATAATGAGCCTGTGCTCAATGCTGCCTTCTTGATGGCAGTGATCCGATTGAGGAGGAGAAGGGCCTGGCGTCGCCTAGCGCAGCTTTGAGAAGAGGCCCAGCCTGAGGTCCATGGTCCAGGGGAGCGCCAGCAAGAACGGAGGATGAGGATGTTAGACTCATCCCACGGAGGCAACACGCACGACCTAGGGTCTGGAGATAAGTGAAAGACAATGCTGCATATGTCTACAGTTGTCAAGGAGATATGGTGGATCATAACTGCCACATTTTGTTGGAGGATCTAATGCCCCATGGACTGGGAGGATATCCCCTGCCAGTGCCACTGAAGGTCACTGCCAAGCTTAATTTTTTTGCCTGCAGATCATTCCAGGGATTCACAGGGGACTTATGTGGCTTCTCACAGTTCTCAACACATAAATGTATTAAGGAGCTGACAGATGGCTCTACGGTAAGGCTCATTATTATGTGAATTTCAGGCTCAATGAAGCTAGCCAGGCTGTTAGATTTCTGGGGTTTGTAGCTATCTCAGATTTCCCTAGAGTTCAGGGTGCAATCGATTGCACACATGTGGCGTTGAGTGCTCCATGGCAGCAGCTCCTGACGCTCATTAACAGGAATGGGTTCCCCTCCCTGAACATGCAACTGATGTGTGATCATCAGAAGCACATCATGTACGTTTGTGCCAAGTACCCTGGGAGTTCCCACGACCCATACCCTGCTGTTCTGAGTGAGTTTGGCCTGCATGAAGATAATTGGAATGGAATGTGATGAGAAGAGGTGGAGGAGATGTTGGGAAGCATTCATGCCTGTTGTATGTGCGAAGCCCTCGCCAGTAAGATCATTCATCCTCTTCCTGCACTGGAATCTGTTTCTCGGGTGGGTGCCCAACGAGCTGACCTCCCTTGCAACCGCCTCCCAGGCCTTGCGCAATCCCTCGGTTAGAGGACATCCCGGTGCTGGCGGACTCCATGGATGAGAGCCTCAAGGGAGTCATTACTGAACATAAGAGCAGCTTTTTCCCTTGGTGCAGCCATACCAATAAGTTTCCTGACAACCAGCTGGCCTGCTGAGAGTAATGTGTGCTTTTGGGTGGCATTTAAATTCGCTGCCAGGACCTTTGACCCCAATAGGTAACAGTGGGGCAGATGAATCAATCACTGCCTGCCCCGCCATGTGATTCAGGGAGCTACTCACTGATGCTTGAGCAATGAGCTTCTGCGTGTGAAATCGGGCACGATTTCCCACCATGCCACCCAGCAGGAAACACACCGCAAAACTCACCCGCCACCACACTTAATCTCCTGAAAGGCAAATTCCGCCTTGAGTTTCTCCATGGGAATTCTCCTTGTATTCTATGGGGGGAGGGGGAAGAGGTTGAATCAGGATATGTCTGACAGGTCAAGCTGCATCTGGCCCCCAGCTGTATGTACCCTTATTTTAGATATCCTTTAAACATGAAACATACAGCTGAGGCCTTATCTGCTTGTCCAGATGGATATAAGAGATCCAATAGCATTATTCCATTGAACCATAGAGGTTTATAGCACAGAAGGAGCACATTTGCCCCAATATTTACTTGCTAGCTCTTGTGTTCAACTTAGCGTCCTATTTGGCCTTGAGCTGATCTTCTGTCCCAATGTCTTCTCATCCAAAACAATGCTTACTTCCATCTCTGTAATGTACCTGTTTCACCCTGTCTAAGCCGATCTGTCGGTCAAACTTCCTTCCATGCCCTTGTCACCTCCAGACTCAATTATTTAAATACACGGCTGCCAAACCCATTTTCTACACTCCGTGAATTTCAACCCACACCCTATCCTGCATCAAGTCGCACCTGCTCATTATTCCTGTCCTTCTTGATCTACGTTGGCTCCAGTACATCAAAGATTCAAACTAAAAATTCCCATCTTTGTGTTTAAATCCGTTCATGGCCTCCATTAAAAACAATTTAAAAAATCAAGATGTTGTTGGCTGTGCACATACTTGAATCAGAAATGTTTTGATGCTTCCTGAGAATTATAATTGAATATATTTTATGTCATGCCTTCGCCAAAGAAAATGGATATATTGTCATAATTAAGAGATATTTACAATGGGTATAAATTGGACCAGAGAAGATTAAGGAAGTTTTACATCTGAGCGTGAAGTAACTTCATTCTTGTCTGATAAAAGGGCCATAAAGATTGTTATCATCCGAGATATGAGGTCGGCTCAAAGCTTAATGTTAACAAAATACATGAATTTCTCTCCAGAGAGTTTGCTAAATAAAAGCGTATTAATAAAGGACATTGATAGAAATTGTTTACCTGTTCCATTGTGTAGAGTGAATTCAAAATGTGCTTTAGTCAATGGGTCTGTTATTGTTGGAGTGGGGTCTAAACTGCATATTAGTAATGTTGACTTCATACTAGGAAATTACCTTGCAAGAGATAGAATATTGCCATCTTCAGGAATGGTAGGCAAGTCCATTGAAATTGACAATGGACCAGAGAAATCTTGGACTATTTGTAATCCTGCTGTAGAAAGTAACTGTTTTGCTTAAAGATGTGCCCGAAGAGTCAAAAGCTCAGATTTCTGAGTAAAGAACGCTTGAAACCGTAGACTGACAACAAAAGGTTAACAGCAGCTGCAATTGAATTGGATCTGTCTCAGATGAATTTGCTTGCAGATTCTAAACCACAGGTGTCAAATCAGAATACAACAGTCAAATTGCAGGCTAATGGTCACCCAAAGAAAGACAGTCCTTTGAAGCAAAAGGATTTGTTTGTAGCTAATCCTAATGCAGTGAATGATAGGGCTGCGTTAAAGTTTTGGAGCAGAAAATAAAACTCCAAAGCGAAGATGCTGTGACTCTTGCTCAGAAAGAATTGGACAACTCTTACTGAATTGGAAAACAAAATAAAGTGTAGAAAACTGCGAGAGCTAATTAAAAGGCAATATCAGGATTTATTATAGGAGCATAAAAATAATCTAAACAAGATTTTTAAAGCAATGCAAGATAACCATAATCCTGCAGTTAGATAGGAGAAAGAGAATTCAGATAGTTGACTAGCTGAGACATTGTTTTCAAATTTGGCCATTTAAGAATGTACACTTCAGAAAGAAAATGAAGATCAGAAGATAAAATCTGAACAGGGTAATACAAAGACAGAGTTAAAACGTTGACACTCTGATCTCAATGCAAGATCTGGTTCTAAAGAAGAACCAAAGGAAATACTGAATCCAAGGGGTAAAACATTATGACAGAGAATTTATTCAATTTACGCATATACAATTTACACATGCAGGTATTCAAAGATCAGAGGGACTATCAGAAGTCAGCAATATTGTTCTTGACAAAGTTTCCTGGACTGAATCAATTGTGTCATCTTTTAACCAAGAACGTGGAAACAATGTGAACGTTAATCTCAGTCATATGAGATGAAGGTCTTTAAGAATCACCATTAAAAGGACTTTAAATCCTAACTGCTACATGTATTTGGTTAATACAGGTTAAACATCATGATGCTACCAAGATGGACTATTTAGTGATAAAAATGTGACAGCATGAGAGGAGAATGTTTCTTGTACTATATGTATAAGTTGTTAAAATGTGTAGAGTGTTATAAGGTATATTTTGGATAATGTTTGTGAAAACTCATCACTATGGTGATGACTTTTCATTCTTTGGGGGCAGGTGTTACAATTATGAAGTTTATAGGATTGTTATGTTTTGGAAATGTGTCTTTAATTTAAGGTAAAATGAAGGGTGTCATGTGATCTGTTCTGAAGTTTGGCTGACAACAAGCCTGGGTGGTTTGATTGATAGAGATTAAAAGGGGCCCAGGTTGTTTTACTGGGAAGAAAATGCAAGTTGTTCACAGTTGGAAACAAAGGCAGCAGTTGCTGAGTTCACAATGGGTAGACTGTGAGTCTCCAAAGTCCCAGAAAAGTGTTGAGAATGTCGGGTTGTAAACAGTTCTGCTTAAACTGTCCATTTAATTCCAAGATGGAAGAGTCAGACTGTAAAGGAAAGCTAATTAATAATTCTACATAGATATGAGACCAATGTGTTTTACGTTGCCATGGGAAAGAGTGCATAGGAAGCCATTTTTGAGATCAGGTTACAGGTTTCCCTACAAATGGCCAGCTAGCATGAAATCGCATCCGGGGGCCGATCGTGGGCACCGAACCGTTTCCCGGCCACTCCCGGGCCCACCCACTGCACCCACCTGACAACCCGAAAATCCTGCGCTTAAAGTTGCTACTCAGTGAAACAGGGAAACCCACTGGAGCCGTACACTAGCATGGAGTCTCTGCCACATTTGCTGAAGAGTAAAACAGTGAGCTGAGAAGATGCACAATTCGTAGGCCTCTGTTTTCTCTGGGTTCTCTTGGCCAGCGGAGCTTTTCTTTTCTGCTTGCCTCTTGCAATGCCATTCCAAACTGTCAGCCTTCAGAGGTCACAGCTGTCAATGAACATCTCCTGGCTGTCAGTGTTACCATCTCCTATCTTCATATCTCGCCTGCAGGTGTCCTTGTAGCGAAGTTATGGATGCCCAGAAGGTCATGATCCAGATGGCAATTCACCGCACAGGTCTTTGGGTATATGTCCATCGTCCAACTGATGAACATGCTGATAGATGGCAGCATAGCAACATCCTGGAACATAACATTTGTTTTCCTGATTCTGATAGCGGAACCAAACTCTTTACAGGCATCAGAAAGTCTGTCTATTTGTTGCTGAAGGTGTTGTGGCCTAACCAGAGCTTTATAAAGGTTCAGTATAATTTCCCTGCTTTTGTACTCAATACTTCTATGGAGCCCAAAATCCCACTGGCCTTGGAAGATATTCTTAAGCCTTCCTTCGGAACAGCTTTAGCAGGGAAGTCATATGGAGACCTTAATGATCTGCTGAGGGGTTACCTGCAAACTCGCTGCATGCCTTTATCTGTCACAGTGAAGGTAACCACTGCCCTGAACCTCCTTGCTTCTAGAAATTTTTTGGAAGTTATAGGAGCCATGGAACATAAGTCTTATCCTTTAAGATGTACATTTACATCACCATTCCCATGGAGGCCCGATGTAGCAGACACAAGCTGTAAGGTTTGATAAAATACCTCATTTTTAAAGAAAAAGGAGTGGTCTAAGAGAGCAAGTGAGAGACAGTGAGATTTCAGAACTGAAGTCTAAGTAGCAGGTAAGTGATTGGTTGGTAAGCTTTATAATTCCTTTTATTTCTAAAACTGGGGCAGTAATTTAAACTTCTACTGGGGAGATATTAGAACTATAAATTTATAGCTTAACTAGTTAATTACTTAATATCATTACAAATTATTGTTAAGCAGTATTTCTAATCTTGAAAGCCTAATTAGTTAAACAAAACACACTAAAGATGGTTGGGAACTGCTGGACAACTGTATAATCTACAGCAACTACAGACCAGATTTGCATCTCCAAATGGAGGTGCAAATCAGGTCATAAAATGCTGAACTTCAGTTTTATTTTGCAGAAAAACGAATTTCCTGTGCTTTCCCGATCCCAAACCATTTTCATGTGGCCTTTGGCAGGTCAGCACACCAGGGCTGCAAAACACACAAGGTTGGGTCCCCATTGCGAGAGCCACAGGAAAACTGTATTTCTTCCCACACACTATTTTTGTGTGTTGGTGTGGGTTTTGTAAGCTGTAAAAAAAATACCTCCTTAAAGAGTTTATGACCACTGAGGGAAGCTTACTGAAGAGCCGGGAACATTCTGAAAGGTAAGTGTAAAATATTTGGCACCTTCAAATGTCACTATTAGATGCTATATTGTAATGTAGATGTGTTTTTAATGCAGTGATTCATCATAGGAGAACTGTTCTGCAAAGGTAAGTCGACCCTTACATTGACTAGCACTGTGTAATTGTTGACATTGTAATTGTAATGTGTATGTTAAGTACTTTGCCAATTGTCAGAAGTGTCATAATGCATTAAAAATGCAAAACATATCCTGTCAGCCTCTGCTGTCATGTTTTGTGCTGTGATTCAAATTGACTGGCAGCTCTGGCTGTTAAAAATATTCTGCTTTTGAAAGTTGAAAAGAACGTCTGCAACTGCTTCCCTCCTTTGATTGTTTACAGGCACCCTACTTTGAAATGGAAATGGAACACTGTTCTGTTCTGACAGTTTCAGGCAATGTAGCTAGAAGCTTTTGCTATGACGGCTGCAGCCAACATAAATGCTTGACTGGATTTCAAAAGCGGTAAATGACCTCAGCTCAGCGAGCGGTCTATTGATCAAAGATACATTGAAACTTTTAAGAGGCTGTAATAACAGAATATGCCTTTGATGTGGTTTCTTATTGTTTACAAGCATCATAGGCACTTAAAGGATTACAATTTATTTTCTTTAAAAGCAAAACACTGCGGATGCTGGAAATCTGAAATCTGAAATAAAAATAGGAAACGCTGGGAAAAACCCAGCAGGTCAGACAGCATTTGTGGAGAGAGAAACAGAGTTAATGTTTCAAGTCCATTATGACTAAGACCGGGAACTGGATGTTCACGGGTATTTGAAGTTTCAGAAGGATAGGAGGAAAGGAAAAGGAGACAGGGTAGCTCTGTTAGTAAAGGATGAGATCAGTACAGTAGTGTGGAATTATCTTGGCTCAGAAAGTCAAGATAAAAAATCAGTTTGGGTGGAGATAAGAAACACTGACAGAATGAAGTCACTGATAGAGGTAGTTTATAGGCCCCCAAACAGTAGCTACACTGCTGAACAGAGTATACATCAAGAAATAATAGGGGCTTGTATGATAGGAACTACAATAACCTTATGCAATTTTAATCTTTACGTAGATTGGGAAAATCAAATTGGCGAAGGTAGCCTTGAGGATGAGTTCATAGAGTATAATCAGGACAGTTTCTTGGAACAAAATGTTCTGGGAAAACACAGGGAACAGGCTGATTTAGACATGGTAATGTGGAATTGGACAGGATTAATTGATGATCCCAGAGGATTCTTTAGACAAGAGTGATCAGAACAAGATATTATTTTGCATTCAGTTTCAGGAAACAACAGGCCAGTTAGCCTAACAATTGTCATTGGGAAAATGCTGGAATCTAATATTAGGAAAGCAATAGCAGCACATTTAGAAAATCATAATACAATCAAGCAAAGTCAACATTATTTTATGAGAGGGAAATTATGTTTGACAAATGTATTAGAGTTCTTTGAGGACGCAACAATCAAGGTGGATAAAGGGGAACCAGCAGATGTGGTGTATTTGGATTTCCAACCAGCATTCCAAAAGATGCCAAATAAAAGGTTACCACGCTAGATGAGGGCTCTTGGTGTTGGGGTAGTTAGCTAATCCTCTATCCATTCTAACAGGAAACAGAGAATGGGAATAAATGGATCATTTTTAGATTGGCAAACTGTAAGATGTGCCACAAGAATCAGTACTGGGGCCTCAACTATTCACAAACCATATTAATGACTTGGATAAAGGGACTGAGTTTATTGTAATTTATTTGCTTACAATAGGTAGGAAAACAAGTTGTGAGGAGGACACAAGAAGACTGTGGAGGTAAAAAGGTAGGTTAAGTGAGTGGACAAAAATTTGGCAGATGGAGTATAATATGGGAAAATGTGAGGTTTTATACTTTGGTGGGAAGAACAGAAAAGCAGAATATTATTTAAACGGAGATAGACTGCAGAATGATGCGATACAGAGAGACTTTGGTGTCCTCGTACATGAATCACAAAAAGTTAGCATGCAAGTATAGCAAATAATTAGGAAGGCAAATGGAATGTTGACCTTTATTACAAGGGAGTGGAGAGTATAAAAGTAGAGAAATCTTGCTACAACTATGCAGGCATTGGTGAGACTGTACTTCGAGTACTGCATACAGCTTTGATCTCCTTATAAAAGAAGGGATATACTTCCTTTTGAGACGGTTCAGAGAAGGTTCACTAGGTTGATTTCTGGGATGAAGGGATTGTCTTATGAGGAATGGTTGAGCAGATTGGGCCTATACTCATGGAGTTTAGAAGAATGAGAGGTGATCTTATTGAAACATATTAGATTCTGAGGGAGCTTGAAATGATAGATGCTAAGAGGATGATTTTCCTTGTGGGGGAATCTAGAACTAGGGGGCATAATTTTAAAATAAGACTGTCCCATTTAAGACAGAGATGAGGAAGAATTTCTTGTGTCAGAGAGTCAGCGTCCTTTGGAATTCATTACTCCAGAGTGCAGTGTAGACTGGGTCATTAAATATATGCAAGGCTGAGTTGGACAGATTTTTGAACTCCAAAGGAATCAAAAGTCATGGGAGACAGGCAGGAAAGTGGAGTTAAGGCCACAGTCAGATCAGCCATGATGTTATTGAATGGAGGTGCAGGCTTGAGGGACCAAATGGTCAACTCCTGCTCCTATTCTTTTCGGTTTTCTTAGGTTCTTATGATAATAGGTAGAACATTTAACACCCTTAATGCCCCTAGAACAAGAGTACCCTGGATCAAATGAGGAAGCTAGTAGAAAGCAGGATTAGGAAGCAGCCAATTATATCAGTACCTGTTAAACACTCCAGATCTCACAAGCACCAACCCAGAATTGATAGGAGAGCCAGAAGAGAGCACCATGTGAGGCTGTGAATGAAGAAACATGCCCAGGTGAAGAACACCACAGCCTCCTGGGCATGATGCAGGCTCTTAAACACTTATTCTCAGTGTAATAACAGGTGTTCTATGTGGCTGACATGCTTGGGATAATATATACTTGGAAGGTGTGACTGGCTGCTCTTACCTTGCTAAACCTGTTAAGCTGTTAACTATTTATGGCAGAGTGCATTAGATACTTTCTTCCACTGCTGATATGCTCATCCTCCTTCACTGGACTTCGTTAAAAAGTTTCCAGGGCTTTCTCTGTAAACCTTAATGTCTGCTCCTCCTCCAGATATTGCTGGCCTTATGCTTTTCAAGAAAGCTAAATTGCGATTCTATATCCAAAAATACTTGTTGCTTTGAACTGATGCAGGTCTTTAAATCCTACAGTCGCAATTTAGCTTTTTTCTTCCCCAAAAGAAAAGCTTCCAATGACTGAAGTTTCTAACATGAGTATCTTATTATCGTTATCATAATTAGCCTGATTCCAGAAACTGTGACATTTTGAGCCCACATTTCATTGGCATTTTCGATTTGGGATTTTACCTGCTCCAAAGAGTTGAATTTCCCGTGGATGTTGGGGACACCGACATTTGGACCACATGCAGGTTCCGATCCCAATGGTGTCCAAGTCTTGCCCATATCTATGATTTTCTCCCAGTCAGCCAATTAACAGGCTGTCTCCAGGAGCCCCAACCAATTTAGGAAATGAAGTAAGCTTCGCAAGCAGGAGGCCCAATGGGCACACCTGAGGTTGTGGGCAGCCAGCAGTCCAATGGTGCAAGGTGAATGCTGATAATGCAGATAGAGAACTGTGAAAGCACCTCAAAATGGAGGCGCCCTCTAAAGACTTCTAAATTTTAAAAAAAATAACTGAGGCCATAGCTGTTAGGCCATCATTGTGTCCACCAAGATCCTGCCTCCAGAAAATTTGGAGAAGGCAACACATCGGGAACTGGCACGGGTCACTTGCCACTCCTGTGCATAATTGCTAGCACATCCACCACCTAACCCATTTTTGCCTCCATGGCAAAATCCAGTTGAAAGTGTCAGAAAACCACTCAATTGCAGGTGTCATCACATCCTTGTCAGATCTTGTGCTCAGCCACACAAGCATTGGCCCAGAACAGATGGTCGTATCCCGGAGGTATCCCCCAAAAAGCGCTGAGAGACCCCTTGAAAGTCCTGCACACTGTGCGGAAATTGCCTGGGAAGGCTGGGTCAAAAGGTCGGGCAAGTAATGTGCGGTTTGTGACCTGGGTAAGTAAAAAGGAAGGTAGAGGCAATCTGACAGTGACTGCCACTCCATGGAAACTCTGGGCCCTATGTATTATTTGTAAAAACTTTTTACCACATTAAAACTTTAAGTTAATATACACAATTTTATAATATATAATTACCTTTAAGCAATGTTTATTATTATTACATTTTCCTATAGCTTTTGGTCCTTCTGATATTAAACTAACCCTTATATTGAGATTTGGAATGTTATTGCATATTCAGAAGGACATTTTATCTTTGACACTTGCAGAAAATTGACCATTTAGGAGCTTCCCCAACTAACTCTTTTTGGTATTACAATTACAGGCTAGTTAAATGTATTATATATCCTGGGGTTTTTTTCTGCTGGTTTTATTTTTAGACAAGTGTTGCCAAGCACTAAGTCTCCTGTATAGTTAATGTCATGTGCGTAAAGCTTAGCTTTTAGGTCTAGTTCTTTTTTTCCTTATGGTCAGGCTGCATTATTACTTTGAATCTCATGTTCAGCATCTTATAGCTACATTTATAATATATCTAAGACAATTATTGGTCTTGATGTTTGATAACTTAAGTACTGATTTGTTTGTATTTCTATGGCTGTGTACTTACATTCCTCAGTACAAACACAGAAAGCAGTTTCTCATTATTTTGCCATTATATTTCTGAAGAATTGTAGTAATTGTTCTAAGTTAGTGTTGTCCAATAAAAATCACTGACTCACCCATGTTGTGCCTACATGTTTTAGTCACATGAAAACACCTTCCACACAATACAAGTAAATGTACTTCATGTGTACATTTACTTAAACAGTTGGCACAACTCAGTGCAAAACTTTGCAGTCTTTTTCACCAAAGTTTGGAATGATTTTAGGAGGCATCTTAGTGCAGCTTTTAGGAGGGGTTGTCAATTAATCATTGTCAACTCATAGTTAACACATCAATTTCTTGTCAATTAATGTTTTTTAACTTATTAATTGAGGAAATTACACTGCAAGAAGGCAGTGGATCAAGAGCGGGAAATGGAGAGGAAAAGCCTGAGAGAGAAGGCCATAAGATGAGGGCAGGAATGGAGTATGGGAGGGGAAAGCCTGACAGATGAGGCCACAAGGCAAGGGCAAGAGCAGAAACAATAAAGCTGAGCCATTTAAAGCAGAGTTCAGGGTCAAGCGGAATTCCATCCTCTCAGTGCCAAAAATTCTGCTCAGGAACTCATTACTTTTATCGAAGACTGGAAATAATTTGAAAAGTCACTTTCCATAACTTTTTCTTCAGTTTTCGAATGAGGAATTTTTGAATACTCCTGAATATATTTGTATTATGCCATTAATCCTAAACTACATGACCATTGTATTCATTTATTCAGCTTACACCATGCAAATATGCATATAATGATAGTGCCAATTATTCATTTTTATTTACTAATGAAAAATACAATCAGCCTTTCCTAATTAGCCACACCTGGTCAGTGGTTAATGTTTTGTCAACACTGTTCCAAGTAGTTTTTTTTGAGGAGTATGTGTTTGAGAGAGTGTAACATTGCTTATGTTAAAATTTATTTATCTGCTATCAATGCATCTGGTGCCAATATCAGTTCCAAATCAAAGGGTTATATTTAATTACAGTAACTAATGTGCTGAAGGGCTTACAGTGTTCTTTAATTTTATTCACGATAGTATTATTCCTTATGTTTCAGTTCAGCTTTATTTGGATATTTGACTTGAAATTCTACCAATTTTCTTGAATAACTTTTAATTTACTGTTATTAAAATGCCTTTGATTTTACCTTTTATTTGTTTAGCTTTTAACTTTTGTAGAATAAGGTTTTATGTAGTCTTATATAACTAGACTAATCTTGCCTACATATTGTGTTCACAACAGCAATTTAACCTTAGTCCATGCCAACTTGGACAACATCCAGGTGATGTGATGGGTAACATTGCCAGTACCAAGTGATGGTTATTTTCAACAAAAAAAGCCTGATCATCTCTCCCTAACATTCAATGGCACTACCATTTCTTAGTCCCCACCATTAACATCATAAGAGTTAACATTGACTAGGAACTTAACTGGAGCAGCCATATCAACACAGTGGCTACAAGAGTAGAGCCGGGAAAGTGATGAGTGGCTCACTTCTCCAAGCCTCTCTGTATGAAGGCAAGCCTGGCAGTAGCCAAATTATGTAAGAGCCTGGTGGCTCAGCTGGAAGCCCACTTGTCTCTGAGGTAGTAAAGCCCAGGGTTCAAATCCCACTCCAGTACTTATTAGTCACAGAAAGGCTGTTCACATGGTTCAAAGCAGGCTGTTAAACTCCACACCCCATTCTCCAAAGGAGAAAAGAGTGTGAAGACATGCAAAACAAATCAAAGTGTGGATTAGGTTTCAGCTGTACTAGGTGCCATGTGACATAAGGGCAGAGGCAGGCTTGTTGCTGAGGTGGAAATAAGCAGTCTTAATGATGTAAGTTGGATTTGAAGCTTGCAGTTGAATAGAACACTGAGCTTATGAACTATTGAACTTGATCTAAGGCCTAGTTAGGGAGACAATGGACTCAGGGGCAACTGCATGGAGCCTTTTGTACACAAAGATGAATAAACTCAGGCAAGTAAGATTTCCAAGAAGAAAAATCTATGTGAAATATTTTTTGGGTACGATAAGATAACTAAGTGGAAGTACCATCACCAGGCTGACTGCAACAAAGAGAAGGCCACCACCTTCTCAGAGCAACTGGACATCTGCAATAAATATGACCTAGCCAGCAGTGTGAACATTCTGAGAACAAACAAAAAAAACTAAGTTAACAAGTCAAAGGACTGGATTTTTGCAGAGTCGTGGAGACTCTGTGGACCTTTGAAATTGGTTGGTGGATCCTGGATGCAGAAGCCCCATTGCCATTTCTGATAGATCCAATTTTTTGTTGGTAGAGGAAAGGGGTCAAGGCATGATTCACACAGGAGGGAAAACCAAACTCAGCAAGGCCATTTGAACTTGGTGTTGAGTTCAAACAGATCACATTTTGGCTGTTGCAGGAGTCTTAAGCCACAGTGTGGGAGACACAAATTGATGGAATGGACGTAAACTCTCTTGAAGTGTGGATAAGGTCTGTACAACTGTCATAGTCTGATTTTTTTAATATGCCCACTCTTCAAAATAGTAGGCTGCATCGGTCAGTGAGAGCTTTAAAAAAGTCCTCTGCTGAACTTCTTTAATTTATATGCATAAGTTAGAAAAAAGACATTAACACCTGGCTGTGTAGTTTCAAAAGCACCCATTCTTGACATTTCCCCAAGGACTATCATTATGCCATTATGAATGCTTGGCCGTGTTTCAAAAGCTACAATTATTTCAGCAGTGGGTTCTGAGTTCACAGTTTGAATGACAGTTTAAAGAGCCTATTAAAGGATTAGCTGTCTTTGATGTGAGGTCTGAATAGAAGTAGTTTTGTTTTTGTAAGCGCTTAACTACTTGAGGATATTCCAAAGCTTTAAAAGCGTTCTATGAATGGGAATTTTTCTCGCTATCAAGTATGTAGGAGTGAGAGCTGCATTAGATTGTTAGAATTGTTTTTCATCTTCAAACATGGCTCCTGAGCTCTGCCCATGGTGAATTCTGGATGAGTGGCTGTGGAGGTGGCATGGAGGGTATGATGAGCCATGGGAGGTGGGTGGAATGCATGAGTGGGCTTTGCCTTTGTCTGGAAGGTATGAGAGGCCATGGTGGGGGGGGAAGCGGTGAGGAGGTAAGAGTGGTGAGGGCTAGCGGCTTGTTCTTCTTCAATTCTCTGAACAAAGACCCACAGTGCCACAGCCCCCACCACAGTTAGAGCAAAGAGGCAGATCCTGATTCCACCCCATCTAATCTGGCACCAATCTGATCCACACTAGTGTCCAGCCAACTGACCCCCCCACAGAGTCCGAGTTTCTGTGACAACATGCACTTTTAGATGCAATACAGGTAAATCTACTTCATGTGTACATTCACTTAAACAGTTGGCTACTTTTAGATCCAGTTGTCTGGAGATATGAATGGTAATGGTAGAGGCTCCAATTTTCTTTTAATCATATGGCTGACCAGGAATCTCTCCCACTCTTACCCCCTGCCATTGGCATATGTTGGAAGAATTTATAAACTCAACATGTTTGGCCACGTTAGGAACACACGTTCCTTGACCATCAAGTCCTGGAGTGGTACCTGAACCTGGAGCTTCTGGCTGAAACAGAACAGTGTCTGAACAGCGTCTAAAACAACTGGGACAAAGTCCCAGAAAGTCCAAGAGAACCGAGGCAGGCCTTCTAACCACCCCTACTCAGCACTGTCCTGCTCCTGTGCCTCCGAGGCTTTGCTTCTGGGGTTGGAGGACCCGATTCTATCGCATACCCCCATCTCCCAGAGTGAAAATTGCACATTTCGGGGTACTTTTTACCAAGGTGGGTCCAGCAAGTCAGGAAATTTCCCAGCTCCAGTTACTCACCTCGGTAGCCAAAACCTGGCCAACAAGTGTAAAATTAACAGTATTTAACTCTGAGTGACTGTATTCCACAGATACTGCCTTCACAGTCCCATCAGAACAGAAAATATAGTGTGCCATATCTGATCTTTTACAGTGTTTGATCTTTGGCTCACTTGTTTTTGTATTCTTCTATCTTATTCTTTTTCTTCCATACTTTTTGCTACTTCTTTCCTAAAGGTGCTGATGTATGCTTTGTATAGATCATATCTCACCCAAATATCATTCTTCATCATGAGACTAGACAACACCACCGAAACCTATAGCTATTCTGACAGATCACTGTTATAAGCTACGCAGGAGTCTGCCAGAATAGGCATAAAGTTGACTGAGACCCGGATACACCATGTCATGGTCTTCCAATGATATTTCCAGACCTTGCACCTGCCCTTACAGGGCCATCAATGTAAGAGGGTGTGGGACAGCAATGGAGACATCCTAATTTCCTGCTTTGAGCTCATCATTCATGCTTGGCACAGTGTCAATGTGCCAGGTCTGAGCAGGGGTACTTGGCCTAAGAAGAAAGAAATGAGGCAGGGATCAGGGCCCAGATCCGTGAAGGCAAGTGGGTTCAGTGATTTTTTTAAAGTTTTCAAATGACTCGCTGGCACAGGGTACTGTTTGAACCATAATCTACAATTATTTGAGAGGCAGCCAGCTTCCTCCCCAATATTCAGAGTTTTTGGCAGGAGTGGAGAGGGTGGCTTAGTTTCCAAACCACCAAAGACCACTCAGACACCTTAACATACCTCGCCAACTTTGGTGGGTCAGCAGCAGAGTTCTGCAATGGGTGCATGTAAGAAATGATGCTGAATTGCACTTCCCATGGGATTTTGGGGATGTAATTTTGCACAGAATCATAGAAATGTTACAGCACAAATAGAGGCCATTTGGCCCATCATGTCTGCACCAGCTCTTTGAATCAGCAATTCACTTAGTGCCATTCTCTTGCCTTCTCCCTGTAACCCTACAGATTCTTCCTTTTTATATAACTCTAATTCCCTTTAGAATGCTTCAATTGAACCTGCCTCCAGCACACGCTTAGGCAGTGTATTCCAGACCTTAACCATTTGCTGTGTAATAAAGTTTTTCCTCATGTTGCTTTTGCTCCTTTTACTAATTACTTAAAATCTGTGCCTTCTCGTTCTCAATCCTTTCACAAGTGGGAACAATTTCTTCCTATCTAGTCTATCCAGACACCTCATGATTTTGAACATTTCTGTCAAATCTCCTCTCAGTCTTCTTTTCTCCAAGGAAAATAGTCCTAACTTCTCCAGTCTATTTACATAATTGAAGTTCCTCATCCCTGGGACCATTCTCGTGAATATTTCCTGTATAATCCCTGGAACTATTCTGATGCATCTTTTCTGTCCTCTCTGCAATGCCTTCTCAAGCTTCCTAAAGTGTAGTGCCTAGAACTAGATGCAATACTCCAGCTCAGGCCAAACTAGTGGCCTATACAAGTTCAACATAACCTCCTTGATCTTGTATTCTATGCCCCTATTAAGAAAGACTAGGACACTGTATGCTTTATTAACCACTCTTTCAATCTTTCCTGCCACCTGCAATGACCTCTGCACATATACACCCAGGTCGCTCTGCTCCTACACCGCTTTAGAATTCTATCCTTTATTTTATACTGCCTCTCTATGTTCTTCATATCAAAATGAATCATTTCACATTTCTCCACATTGAACTTCATCTGCCACCTGTCTGCCCATTTCACCAACTTGTCTATTTCCTTTTAAAGGTCCACACCATCCTCCTCACAGTTCACAATTCTTCCAAGTTTTGTATCATCTGCAATTTTGAAATTGTGCCCTGTAAACCAAGGTCCAGGTCATTAATATACATAACAGGGAAAACAAGAGTCCCAACACAACTTTGTTGACTGGTGCAGACACGATAAGCCAAATGGCCTCCTTCTGTGTTGTAAATGTCTATGAATCTACTTAACCCTGGGGAGCTCCCCTACAAACCTTCCTGCAGTCCGAAAAACATCCAATAACCACGACTGTTTCCTGTCACTCAATTCCATATCCATGTTGCTACTGTCCCTTTTATCCCATTTTTGACAGGCTATTTGAATCTAGATAGCCTCTCAGTCAAGCGCAATCCTATCCTTATATCACATGTGCTTGGCTTGCTTAACAGAGATTAGAAGCAGAAATGTTGATTGAATTCCCTCTTTGAACCTAGTGTATGGAAGCCCTTTGTAAATCTCCTGCTCCTATTCCAGCTAACAGCAAGTACAGATCAGGAATCAAATGTAGAACCTTTTGTTCTGTATTCTTCAACTTATGCAGCTTTTACCAACTGAGTCAGTGGGGAACTTATATCCTAATTCTTAATCAAATATTCTTCCAGCTCTTTTTCAAAAGGTGCTAGGCATGAAATCCAGATCTGTGGCACAGATGAAGATGAAGCCGATTGTGCCCTCCTAGGGTGTCTGCTGTTCCACCATCTACTTACAGTGCAGCTCGCACAGTGCACCATCTTACCAAGCACCATCCCTTGCACGTTCCTGAAGCAGCTGAACTGGCGATATTATGATGTCACACAGCCCTAATCGCTGATGTAACACACATTTTCCAAATTTGGACCATGCGGGTTTATTCAACGCATTCGCCCATCATGCACAAAGGATCAAAGGGTCAATCGCATTATGTAAAGGGCCAGGCACCCAATTGCAGATAAGGACTGGTGGGATCTTCTGGTCCTGCAAAAGTGAATGGCTTAATGAATGGCTCGCCACTTATTACAGCCCTGCCCCCACCACAACGGGGCCATAAAATTCTGCCCAAGGTATTTTGAAGAGTTCGGTGGCTGCAAAGTGTCTGAAAGTACTCTGGAGTATTTTTCAATGTTTTGTGGTGATTTCCTGGATTTGGCAGGGAATATTGCTGCATCCTCACAGAGGGCCCAGAAGAATTGGTAACTTGTCTACATAAAAGTTGCAACAGGTATGGGGGTATCTCTGGGCTTACAACACGGTGGGGAGATGGAGCAGAGGCTGTGGAGAGGGCCTCTGCGCCTTGCCCTCTGCCATGTTGGAGCCAGACTCTCCATGCTCCTTAGCAGTGACAGGAGGCTGTCTGACATGCCAATGCATACAGCATCTAGTTGCGCATGCCCATCAGTGCTCTCCTGTATGCTGCCTCAAAGAATTCCTCATTTGAGCCTTTTGTCACAGAACTCATAAGTGACCTTGTACTCTGCTGAGCTGAAGCAACAACCCATTCATTATCCCTAGCCTGGCTGAAGCCCACTCATACACAATGATTCATCACATGCCGATCCCAACTCTATACTAGCCTTTATGGGATATTCAGTGCCAGTAACTGAGTTGGTGGCTGCGAGTGTCAGATCAATTGACGGCCCCTTTATTAGTGTTATTGTTCTTTCTACTTCTTCTGGGGTTGCTGGGGCTGGGAAGGCAGCAGTTCTTGGGTATCTGAAAACAGAAAATCAGAAGGGGAGGGTTAGAATGAGGTCCGTGGTGACACCTTCTACAGCTTACTTATCATGCCAGATAACAGTGTTCGGAGTTGAGAAGGAGCATAAGACAGGAACATACTGTCATCATCAATGTTCTCAACAATGCTGAATGCCATGGACTCTTGTTGCAGCCAGCTCTATGTTGCAGAGAACCAGCTCATTCTTGGGGCTCAGGAAATGGAGGTATTCTTGTCCCACATTAGTTCTGCTCTGCTCCTTTCCATTATGTGCCACCTTATCCTGCAAGAGAGAGAAAGAAGTAGTTCTGTGATTGTGTTGCACTGTATTTGGTGATGTGTCTGCCAGAGCTGAATGTGGAGGCAGCAAGAGGGAGATGTGTGAGGTTGTCATAAAGCACATGGATGTTCTGCATAAGTCCTGAATGGCCAGGGGCTGATGACGGCTGTGTGTTGGGGGTGTGGTACATTGAGCACCATGAGAGGCGGGTAGAGCAGTAGGCAGGAGGTGTACACACTCTGACCTTGACCACCGGCAAGAAATTATTAGACTTCTTGTTCGCTACCATTCGGTCCACAGGTCTGGATGCTGGAAATTGACCTCGCTGGTTACCTGCTCTCAATTCCTGCAGAGATTGCCCTTGAGGGCCTCTTGGCCCTCTGTGGATCTCTCCTCCTGTCTGCTTTTAATGCCATAAAACCAGTCTCCAGAAGCCCTCTCTCTACCCTGTGTTCCATTTTCCTTGTTTACAATTGCACAATAGTATTCAGCAATAACCTCCTGTAATTCAGTGTAGCTTTCCTTAAAGAGGGAGAGACTGTTTCTAAGAACAGAATGCTAACTGCATATTATGTTATGAGCACACGCTGCTCAGCTCCCTTTTGAGTGCAGAGACAGCTAGCAGCGCAACAGATGCTCAGCCCTATGATACAATGAGGTAAATGAGGTGGTAGCCTATATGCAAATTTGTTGTTATCTCCACCGGAACCAGAGCGGACAGATCTCAAATGGCAATCGCCACACTCAAAAAATGCTCACACTAATTTTTAACCTTTTAATTCCTTACATCTAGGATTCTGTGACTGAAAATAATTAATCATTTGGTAGTGCAGAACTTGAGTATTGCTGAAAAAAGAGACATGTCTAAGCTTTTCATCTTACACTCATCAGGATACCGCAAGAATACCAAAATAAGGGGAAAACAACAATTTATACTGGATGTGAAGAGAGTGCTGATTAGTTGGCAAGTGGCGTTGCCATGGAGAATGCATCAGTGATGGTGACTGACAATTAACTGCCAAGCATTGTTTGAAATTCAAACCAGGCAATTTGACTCTAATTGGTCAAGGCATTGCCCTGAGGAACGAGCCAGCGAATGGCTGTCACTTATTTTGTTTAGCTGAAACAGGCACAGTATGTGTACATGTTCTTTCTGTCTGCAAAGAACAGGGCCCTGTGTATTAATATATGTAGCTTCCAGTACACGCAAATGCGCCCACATTGCGAGTCTGACCTACAATCTTAAATTGGTTGTCAGCGTAATTCTTAGCACATTGAGGATTGTTCAACAAATGTTGTCCAATTGGGGAATTGGACACTGTTTTGAGTTTTGCAAGCATGTTGGTGAACAGCGGCTGGGACATGCTGTTTGATACGATCTGCAAGTCTTTGGGACGTACGGCCTACTTACCTAGCATCACATTGGCACTGAAATTCATATACCACATTATTCATTTGTGTGATAGGCAGAATATCTTTTTGGCTTGACAGCAACATCCTGTTAATGGCGAATATCACTCAGGTTGCTACTGCATGGTAGCAACGTGAAGCTAATTCTTTTATGTTGGTCAGATAGGTTGGTAGGTGGGGGGGTGGCGGCGGGGGTGGTGGGGGGGGAGGGGGGGGTGGTGGGTTTGGTTGGTTGGGGGAGTGGGGGTTGGGTAGTCAGTGGGGGGTGGTCAGGGGGGCCTATTGGGGGGTCAGGGGTGTAGTTGCAGGGCATTGGGCGGTTAGTCAGGGGTGGTTGGCAGGGGTTCCAGTGGTGGGGGATCGGGGGGTTGCTGGAGGTAATCCAGTGGGGAGGTTGGGTGTTGGTCAGTACTATAGGTAACTGGAGTTAGAAGTGATTTTAATTCATCTAACTTGTCATGCAATCCTTACCAGGGGACATGCAGGAGGGCTTCCGCTGCATCTTTGGGACTGCCCTCAGTTACACTGCCTCAGACCTCGGAAGTTACGGGCCATAGGCCTGAACTTCTGCGGAGTGACAATCAGATTCTTTCCTAAATACGGGGACTAAAACTGTGCACAGTTCTCCTGGTGTGGCCTCAACAACACCCTGTACAATTGTAACAAGACTTCCCTATTTTTAAACTCTAACCCCCTAGCAATAATAGGCCAAAATTCCATTTGCCACCTTAATTACTTGCTGCACCCGCATGCTAACTTTTTGTGTTTCATGCACAAGATTGGATTGCCACTCTGCTCCTAGATTCGTACCTGGAAATGCAGCCACCCATTTCTCACCTGACCTTCCAACTCAGGCTGAGAGAACACTTTAGGGCAACGCGCTCCTGAGGCCTTCGGCCAAGGGCTGGAGAGTTGGAGGTAAGGAAGCCACACGTCCTTTTTCATGGCACTAGATGTCATAAAGCAGGTAAGTTTAAAAGTTCAGCCATTTCCAGAAACCAGGGAGAAGATAGTTTTGTAAGGTAAGTGGGTAGGATTGGGAGGTGGCAGGGTGGGTGAGATTGTCAGTATGGGGGGGGTGGTTTTTTCGGGAGGGGACTAGTCGGGTGGCAGGGGGAGGTGTCGGTTGGTTGGGGAAGGTCGGGTGGTCAGTGGGGAGCTGGTGGTCAGCGGGGGACATCAGTCATTCAGGGGTTGGATCGGATGATCAGTGGGGGTTAGGGGTCGGGTGTCCAGTGCGGGAATGTGGGTCAGTTGGTCAGTTGGGGGGGTGGGTTTCATGTGGGAGGGTGGATTGGTCAGGGGGGTGGGGTGTTAGTAGGGGGTGTAGTAGGAGGGATCGGGGGTGGTGGTAGTGGGAGTTCCATGGGAGGTTTGAGGGTGGTGGTCAGTTGCATAGTTACCCAGGAGTTAGAAATGGTTTTAATTCTTCTAATTTTTCCTGGGTAACTATCACTGTAAGGTAATTGGCACCATCTGAAGTTTGTGATTTAAATCGTACTTTCAGATGGTTCCAATTGCAGGGCAATTTCCCAAGGGAAGTTTGAACTTCCCAGGCAATTGCCATGCAATCCTTACTTGGGGACTTATTAGAACATAAGAACAGAAGAAATAGGAGCAGGAGTAGGCCATTCGGCCCCTCAAGCCTGCTCTGCCATTCAATAAGATCATGGCTGATCTGCCCCAGGCCTCAACTCCTCTTTCGGGCCAGCTCCTCATAGCCCTCAACTCCACAATATTTCAAAAATCTATCTACCTCCTCTTTAAATACTTTCCGTGATCTACCCTCCACAACTCTTTTTTTTAAAATTCATTAACAGGATGTGGGCTTCACTGGCTGGGCCAGCATTTATTGCCCATCCCTAGTTGTCCTTGAGAAGGTGGTGGTGAGCTGCCTTCTTAAACCGCTGCAGTCCATATGATGTAGGTACACTCACAGTGCTGTTAGGAAGGGAATTCCAGGATTTTGACCCAGCGACAGTGAAGGAACAGCGATATAGTTCCAAGTCAGGATGATGAGTGACTTGGAGGGGAACTTCCAGGTGCTGGTGTTCCCATCTATCTGCTGCCCTTGTCCTTCGAGGCAGTAGTGGTCATGGGTTTGGAAGATGCTGACTTAGAAGCCTTGGTGAATTCCTGCAGTGCATCTTGTAGATGGTACACACTGCTGCTATTGTATGTTGATAGTGGAGGGAGTGAATGTTTGTGGATCTGGTGCCAATCAAGTGGACTGCTTTGTCTTGGACAGTGTCCAGCTTCTTCGGTGTTGTAGGAGCTGCACTCATCCAGGCAAGTGGGGAGTATTCTATCACATTCCTGACTTGTGCCTTGTAGATGGTGGACAGGCTTTGGGGAGTCAGGAGGCAAGTTACTTGTCGCACAATTCCTAGCCTCTGACCTGCTCTTATAGCCACAGTATTTATATGGCTAGTCCAGTTCAATTTCTGGTCAATGGCAACCCTCAGGATGTTGATAGTGGGGGATTCAATGACGGTAATGCCATTGAACATCAAGGGGCGATGGTTGGATTCTCTCTTGTTGGAGATGGTCATTGCTTGACACTTGTGTGGCGTGAAGGTTACTTGCCACTTGTCAGCCCAAGCCTGGATATTGTCCAGTTCTTGCTGCATTTGGACATGAACAGTTTCAGTATCTGAGGAGTCGTGAATGGTGCTGAACATTGTGCAATCATCAGCGAACATCCCCACTTCTGACCTTATGATGGAAGGAAGGTCATTGATGAAGCAGCTGAAGATGGTTGGGCCGAGGACACTACCCTGAGGAACTCCTGCAGTGATGTCCTGGAGCTGAGATGATTGACCTGCAATAACGACAACAATCTTCCTTTGTGCTGAGTATGACTTCAACCAGTGGAGAATTTTCCCCCTGATTCCCATTGACTCCAGTTTTGCTAGGGCTCCTTGATGCCACACGCGGTCAAATGCTGCCTTGATGTCAAGGTTAGTCACTCTCACCTCACCTCTAGAGTTCAGCTCTTTTGTCCGTGTTTAAACCAAGGCTGTAACGAGGCCAGGAGCTGAGTGGCCCTGGCGGAACCCAAACCGGGCATCAGTGAGCAGGTTATTGCTAAGCAAGTGCCGCTTGATAGCACTGTTGATGACCCCTTCCATTACTTTACTTATGATCGAGAGTAGACTGATGGGATAGTAATTGGCCGGGTTGGATTTGTCCTGCTTTTTGTGTACAGGACATACCTGGGCAATTTTCCTCATAGCTGGGTAGATACCAGTGTTGTAGCTGTACTGGAACAGCTTGGCTAAGAGCGCGGCAAGTTCTGGAGCACAAGTCTTCAGTACTATTGCCGGAACATTGTCAGGTTCCATAGCCTTTGCAGAATCCAGTGCCTTCAGCCATTTTGTGATATCATGTGGAGTGAATCCACATGAGGGATACCTCTCTGGGGTAGAGAATTCCAGACATTCCAAACTACCATCTGAAAGAAGAAATTCCTTTGCATCTCAGTTTTAAATGAGTGTCGACTTATTCTGTAACTATGTCCCCAAGTTCAAGATTCCCCCACTAGTGGAAAAATCTTCTCAACATCTACCCTGTCAAGCTCCTTCAGAATCTTGCACGTTTCAATAAGATTGCCCCTCATTCTTCTAAACTCTAATGAATAATGGCCTAACCTTTTTAGCCGTTCTTGATAAGCCAACCCCTTCATCCTAGGAATCAGCCTAGTGAATCTCTTTTGAACTGCCTCCAATGACAGTATATTCTTTCTTAAATATGGGGACTAAAACTGTGCACAGTACTCTAGGTGCAGCCTCACCAACACCCTGTACAGCTGTAACAAGACTTCCCTATTTTTAAACTCCAACCCCCTAGAAATACAGGCCAAAATTCCATTTGCCGACTTAATTTCTTGCTGCACCTGCATGCTAACTTTTTGTGTTTCATGCACAAGAACACCTAGATCCTTCTGTGCTGCACTTTTTTGTAGTCTCTCCCCATTTAAATAATAGTCTGCCTTTTGATTCTTTCTACCAAAGTGTATGACCACACACTTTCCTACATTAAACTCGGCCTGCCAAGTTTTTGCCCACTCACTCAACCTGTCTATATGTCCTTGCATATTCCTTATGCCCTCATCACAACATGCCCTCCCACCTGTTTTTGTATCATCAGAAAATTTGGATACATTACACTCTGCCCCCTCCTCCAAGTCATTAATATAGATAGTTAATAATTGAGGCCCTAGGACTGATCCTTGTGGCATTCCACGTTACGTCTTTCCAACCTGAAAAAGACACATTAATTGGACTTTCTGTTATCTGTTTTAACCAATCCTCAATCCATGCTAATACACTAGCCCCATTGCCGTGAGCTCTTATTTTGCGCAATAACTTTTATGTGGAACCTTATCGAATGCCTTCTGGAAATCCAAATACACTACACCTACCGGTTCCCCTTTATCAACTCTGCTGGTTATATCCTCAAAGAACTCTAGCAAATTTGTCAAACATGATTTCCCTTTCACAAAACCATGTTTGATTGCATTAAGCTGTTCTAAATGTCCTGCTATTTCTTCCTTAATAATGGACTCTAGCATTTTCCCAACTACAGACGTTAGGCTGATTGGCCTATAGTTTCCTGTTTTTTGTCTCCCTCCCTTTTTGAACAGGGGCATCACGTTAGTGATTTTTCAATCTGCTGGGACCCTCCCAGAATCCAGTGAGTTCTGGAATATTTTGACCAATGCCTCACTATCCCCCTGCAGCCACTTCCTTTCAAACCCTTGGACGCAGGCCATCAGATCCTGGCGACTTGTCTGTCTTTAATCACATTAGTTTGTCAAATACATTGTCCCTTGTGATAGAGACTGTTACAAGATCTTTCCTCCCATTAGCTCCTTGCTTATCTGACATCTTTGGAATGTTTATAGTCTCCTCCACTGTGAAGACCAATGTAAAATATTGGTTTAAATTATCTGCCATTTCCCTGTTACCCATTAACAATTCTCCAGTCGCATCCTCCAAGGGTCCCATGCTCACTTTAGCCACTCTCTTTTTATATACCCGTAGAAGCTCTTGCTGTTTGTTTTTATATTTCTTGCCAATTTACTTTCATAATCAATTTTCTCCCTCTTAATTAACATTTTAGTTATCCACTGCTGGTCCTAAAAAATTCCCAATCCTCTGGCCTGCCATTAGTTTTCGCTGCTTTGTATGCTTTAGTTTTTGATTGGATGTTCTCCTTGACTGCCTTTGTTAACCATGGTTAGTTCATCTTTCTCATCGAGTCCTTCTTTTTGACTGGGATAAATTTTTGCTGAGTGTTATGAAATATCTGCTTATTTCTACTGACCTTCCCCTTAGTCTATTTCCCCAGCCTGTTTTAGACAACTCTTTCTTCAAACCCCTGTAATTGCCCTTATTTAAGTTGAAGACACTGGTTTGAGATCTGAGTTGCTCGCCCTCAAACTGAATTTGAAATTCTACCATGTTGTGATGCTACCCCCAGAAGATCCTTAACTATGAGATCTCTTATTAATCCTATCTCATTCCACATTATTAGATCTAAAATAGCCTGTTCCCGTGTAGGTTCTGCAATGTATTGCTCTAAGAAACAATCCCCGATGCACTCTACAAATTTGTCTTCCATGTTACCCCTGCCAATCTGATTTGTCCAGTCAAAATGCAGATTAAAATCACCTATGACAATTGTAGCGACCTTCTTACATGCCTCCATTATTTCCCAATTTATACTTTGACCTACAGTGAGGCAACTCTTCGGGGGCCTATAGATAACTCCCACCCATGACTTCTTTCGCTTGCAATTCCTTATTTCCATCCAGACTGATTCCACATCATGATCAATCCACCTATATCACTACTCACCACCGCACTGATACCTTCCTTTATTAACAAAGCTACCCCAACTCCTTTCCCTTTTTGCCTATTTCTCCAGAACATCGAATACCCTTGAATATTGAGTTCCCAGTCTTGGTCACCCTGCAACCACGTCTCTGTAATAGCTATCAAGTCATATCCATTTATTTCTATTTGTGCCGTCAACTCATCTATCTTGTTACAAATGCTGCATGCATTCAGATAAAGAGCCTTAAGCTTTGATTCTTTCACCATTATTACTCATTCTGGCTCTGATTTCTGCTGACTCTTCTGCTTATATTTTCTGCCCCTTCCTTCACACTTTGATTATTGTTCACCTCTTCGCTACCCTGCACCTCTGTTCTCTCGTTTATTTTTGATTTTCTAAACTTATCTTCAATTGAACCCTACTCCCCACTAATTAGTTTACAGCCCTATCTACAACCCTAGTTATACAATTTGCCAGGACACTGGTCCCAGCATGGTTCAAATGAAGTCTGTCCCAACGGAACAGCTTTCTCCTTCACCAGTACTGGTGTCAGTGCCCCATGAATTGGAACCCATTTCTCCCACTCCAATCTCCTCTCTAATCTTATTTACTTTACACCAATTTGCATGTGGCTCAGGTAGTAATCCAGAGATTATTACCTTTGTGGTTCTGCTTTTTAATTTAGCCCCGAGCTGCTCGTAACCCCTCAGCAGAAATTCTTTCCTATGTTGTTGGTACCTATGTGGACTACGACAACTAGATCCTTCCCCTCCCACTTCAAGTTTCTCCCCCCTGTTGGAGGGGTTCCCCAGTGCATCTTTGGGGTGCCCCCCAGTTACAACACCCTGGGTCCAGAAGTTACAGGTCTATATGTTCATTGCAATCAGGAATTCTCTCTTCTAAGTCGAACTGCCTGTGTAGACCTCAACCTCAATAAGATAATGGAGGACATTAATCAACAGACATTCAAGGAAGGTTTCAAAACTGAACCCTTGAACCTATCCAACTACACTAAAGATCTGGATTGGCACTACAGTGCTGATTTTGAAAACTCTTCACAGAGATTGATAATCCAGCCCTTTTCCAGGAAGATGTCTAGGAGAGGGTGAGTGAGCTCATTCTTAGCGAGGGCACAGTAAACCAATTAGACCAGAGAGTACTTGAGTTTGATAATGATCCGTCATTACTTTGTGGTACTGTTGGGAAAATGGAAGACGAAATCCAAGTGACAGAATACACTGTTACAATACCACATACATCCAACAGTGGTGACCTTGTATAAAGGACATTTGCACGTATCCATTCACCAAAGTGGCAGTCAAGGATGTTAGCAGTCAAACAACTCCACGGGCAAAGTTTTTAGCTCGGCGGGCAGGCGCGCGCCGGACCCAAACGAGCGTAAAATGATGTGCGTTAATGTCAGGCGAGCGTCCTGTCAACGTGCAGTCGCATGATATTTCGGTTGGCAGGTACGCGCTGGAGTTGGCAGTCTGCCTGCCGACAATTAAAAGACCTGTCAAGGCCATTAACAAGTTAATTAAAAGGAATTTTTCACTGCCCGTCCAACCTTATGGCTGGCGGTCAGGCGAAAAGGCCAAGCTGCCTTTGCACTTTTTAGGAAACCTCATCGGGATGAGGTTTCCTAAAGCAAATAAAAATAAAATTAAAATTTCACAACTTAATTGATAACATGTCCCTGCTCATGTGGCTCTGTCACATGAGGGGACTTGTTTTATAACATTTTTAATTTCTTTTTATTTTTTTTAACTCTTCAACTCCCAGATGCAGCTCTCTGCCTCAGGGAGATTCTGAAGCATGCACTCGTGTGCATGCACGAAGTTCCCATTCGCCCCGTTCACCCTCCTCCCACCGCCCACGCAGGTAGTGCTGAGCGCTGCTACTCACGCTTCATGCTGCATGGGCCTTAATTGGACCGCCAGCGTGAAATCGCCTTCCAGCCTCAATCACAGGCGGCAGGCGGCTTCCTGACAGTCCCCGCCTGCCCCCTCCGAGCCCGCCCGACAAGGGCAAAATTCTGCCCCAGGACTAGACACAGAACCAAACCATCCAATGTCCACCTCTTCCACATTGAAAGACACTGACCTTAATGCTACACCAAGTCTGCTGGACTTTGAAGGAAACCAAGATATTGATCAAGAAGTTTTCTCCCAGCATCACATTCTACCTAAACAATTATTTCCAGAGATAGCAGTGCAGGGTTATCAAACAGTTCATGAACAAGAGGCTACAAGGAGTCATCACTCCAGAAATAAAGAATGACAGGCAAAACCATCCAAATAAACCAGGGCAAACTCAACAGTAAAGGATGGGGAGCATGCAAAATGCAAAGATTGGAATAAACGTACAAAATCCAACCAAGAGAGACAATTGATCAAGAGAAATAGAGAAATATAAAAACAAAGGGAAAGAAGAGGATCAGGTCTAGATACGGATAAGGTTCCAAGGCAGAGAAGGTGTAATTGTCCAAAGGGATGACAATCAACAGAGATCAATTACAATTAATCCCAAAATACTGAGCTTTCTTCGTGCTGCCATGTATTTTCTGTTTTATATTTTATTCCTGTTCTCACATTCCAATGATTACTTACTCAGAATGTTAAATCTTTCAACAAAGTACTTTTCTACTGACAATATTATTTTCCATTAGGCATTGCCTATTTTCATTACATTTGAACTGTTTATTTAAAATGATGTAGAATCTTCTGCATTCATGGTGTATATCAGTCTAATGACTCCTTAGATGTGTAGTTGATTTTCAGTCTGAAATGTTGGGCAGTTAGAGACAATAGGCTCTCCTTGATCACACAACAGTATGCTAGTCAGCTATCCATTAGTCATGCCATATGTGTCACATTTGTGTAAAATGTTTTCAAATCAGACAGTAAATCTGCAGATTGCCCACTTCAAATAAACTTGCATTCCAACAGATATTCACTGGAGGCACCAAATTGAATGTTTTCCGATGGATTCCAGGATAAGTGTTAACAGCAGGAAAATTATTGTAATAGTAAAAAAGTTGTAAGATATAAGATACTGTGCTTGCATGCTTGAATCATACCTCTTTGGTGTAATGTGCTCAATCACAGAAAAGCTCATAAAACAGGCTATAAAAAAGCAAAATAAAATTCAGATGCTGGAATCCTGAAACAAAAACAGCAATTCAAGCAACATCTGTAGAGAGAATGGAGGTGTTGACTTTCAGGTATCGATACTTTTGGACAAAGTAACATTTGCGCCACACAAGTGTCAAGAGAGAATCTAATTATCTCCCCTTGACATTCAATGGCATTATCATTGCTGAATCCCCCACCATCATTATCCTGGGAGTTGCCATTCACCAGAAACTGAACTGGACTAGCCATATAAATACTGTGGCTACAAGAGCAGGTCAGAGGCTGGTAACAATGCGGTGACCCCAAAGCCTGTCCACAATCTACAAGGCACAAGTCAGGAGTATGATGGATTTTCTCCAATTGCCCGGATGAGTGTAGCTCCAACAAGCAGCTTGACATCATCCAGAACAAACCAGTCCACTTGATTGCACCCTATCCACCACCTTAAAAATTCACTCCTTCCACCACTGATGCACAGTGACAGCAGTGTGTATCATCTACAAGATGCAGTGCAGCAACTCACCAAGGCCCCTTTGACAGCACCTTCCAAACCTGCAATCTCTACCACCTAGAATGACAAGGGCAGCAGATACATGGGAACATCACCTGTTGTTAAATTTTGCCTTCTTTGTGCCATCGGTGCGGGCATAATTTCAATACTGAAATGAACATCCAATGATGATTTATGTTGTTACAAGCGCTTTTGCAAGTTTGACAGTGGCCTAACCAACAGTTCTTGAAGGGGTAAACCAGAAATCCTTGAAGGGATGGCCAGCAATCCCCGAAGGGACTAACCAGCGGTCCTGGAGGGACTAACCAGCGATACGTGAAGGGACTGCTAGACACAATGGAAGAAGTCTACAGATACACTTTATTAACTTATCGTAATCTGAGGTCGGGAAGAGTAGGAGTTCTACTCCTGCATGCGCATTAACACTGCAGCCACTGCCAGCACATGCTTGTCTCCATCCTGACCACAACTCCTCACCTTCAGTTGCCTGTGAGTCTCAGCTGGTGTCTGAGCTGGCTGAATTTCAAAGGGCCTAGTCTAGTGGGTTGTTTAGGTGTCTAACTGACTCCCATTGCTCTCTGCAATTATGAAGAAGCTTGAGGCTTTTTGCTAAGTGTTGCCTGATTTTGGGCAAGATTTTTTTTTATTCATTCACAGGATAGGCCAGCATTTATTGCCCATCCCTAGTTGACCTTGAGAAGGTAGTAGTGAACTGCCTTCTTGAACCGCTGCAGTCCATGTGGTGTGGGTACACCAACAGTGCTGTTAGGAAGGGAGCTCCAGAATTTTGACCCAGCGACAGTGAAGGAACAGCGATATATTTCCAAGTCAGGATGGTGAGTGACTTGGAGGGGAACTTCCAGGTGGTAGTGTTCCCATTTATCTGTTGCCCTTGCCCTTCTGGATGGTAATGGTCGTGGGTTTAGAAGGTGCTGTCGAAGGAGCCTTGGTGAATTCTTGCAGTACATCTTGTAGATGGTACACACTGCTGCTACTGTGCATTGGTGGTGGAGGAGTGAATTTTTGTGGATGTGTTGCCAATCAAGCGGGCTGCTTTGTCCTGGACGTTGTACAGCTTCTTGAGTGTTGTTGGAGCTGCACTCATTCAGGCAAGTGGGGAGTATTCCATCACATTTCTGACTTGTGCCTTGCAGATGGTGGACAGGCTTTGGGGAGTCAGGAGGTGAGTTACTTGTCACACGATTCCTAGCCTCTGACCTGCTCTTGTAGTCACAGTATTTATATTGCTAGTCTAGTTCAGTTTCTGGTCAATGGTAACACCCAGGATGTTGATAGTGGGGGATTCAGTGATGGTAATGCCATTGAACATCAAGGGGCGTTGATTGGATTCTCTCTTATTGGAGATGGTCATTGCCTGACACTTGTATGGCGCAAATGCTACTTACCATTTGTCAGCCGAAGCCTGGATATTGTTCAATTCTTGCAGCATTTGGACATGGACCGATTCATTATCTGAGGAGTCATGAATGGTGCTGAACATTGTGCAATTATCAGTGAACATCCCCACTTCTGACCTTATGATGGAAGAAATGTTGTTGATGAAGCAGCTGAAATTGGGCCAAGGACATTACCCTGAGGAACTCCTGCAGTGATGTCCTAGAGCTGAGATGACTGACCTCCAACAACCATAACCATCTTCCTTTGTGCCAGGTATGACTCCAAACAGTGGAGAATTTTCCCCCTGATTCCCATTGACTCCAGTTTTGCTCGGGCTCCTTGATGCCACACTCGGTCAAATGCAGCCTTGATGTCAAGGGCAGTCACTCTCACCTCACCTCGGGAGTTCAGCTCTTTTGTCCATGTTTGAACCAAGGCTGTAATGAGGTCAGGAGCTGAGTGGCCCTGGTGGACCCCAAACTGAGCAGGTTATTGCTAAGTAAGTGCCGCTTGATAGCATTGTTGATGACCCCTTCCATTGCTTTACTGATGATGGACAGTAGATTGATGGGCCGGTAATTGGCCAGGTTGGATTTGTCCTGCTTTTTGTGTACAGGACACACCTGGGCAATTTTCCACATAGCCAGGTAGATGCCAGTGTTGCAGCTGCACTGGCACAACTTGGCTGGGGTGCAGCATGTTCTGGACCCTTTTATATCTTGGCCCGTAACTTCCGGATTCCAAGGCATCATAACTGGGGGGGTACCCTAAACATGCGCTGGGGAACCCCCACCCCCCAACCCCCCCAGCAGACCCCAGGTAAGGATTGCTTGGCAATTGCCCGTGAAGTTCAAACTTCCATTGGGCAATTGCCCTGCAATTGGAACCATTCGAAAGTCTAAATTAAATTGCAAACTTTTAATATTCCAACTGCCTTATAGTAATAGTTGCCCAGGAAAAGTTAAAAGAATTAAGCTCACTTCTAACTCCTGGACTCCTGGGTAGCTGTAGTACTGACCCCACCCCTCCACGGGGCATCCCTCACAACCCCCAACCCTCCACAGGACCCCTCCTGATCACCTTACCCTCCCCACTGACCACCACCTTCACTGACCACCCCCCCAAACACTCGGTACCCACTAACCACCCGACCCCCCCATAGACTGACCACTCAATCCCCCCACTGACCACTTGACTCCCCAATGACCACCTTGCGTCCACCTTGGAATGACCCCCACCACTGACCACATGACACCCCTGACCGACCGTGCTCCGACAACTTGATCCACCCCAGCCAACCCACCTCCCTGACTGACAACCCCCAATCGATTCATCCAACTGATACCCCCCACTGACCACCTGACCCCCCACTCCCCTGACCAACCCCCAACTAACCAAACCCCCGACCCACACCACCCACTGACAAACCGACCCCCACTCACCATGCGACACCCAACCCTCCCCAGACCATCGAAACCTCCCCCCCACCACCACTCAATCCTGCCCATTTACCTTAAAATTTACCTTCACCCTAGCTTCTGAAAGTGGCTGGACCTTTAAACTTACCTGCTTTATGGCAGCTAGTGAAGGGGACGTGGCTTCCTTACCTCCAACTCTCCAGCCCTCGACTAAAGGCCTCAGGAACGCGCTGCCTGACACAGTTCTCGCCCGGCCTGAGTCGGAAGATCAGGTGAGAAAGGGGCAGCTTGATTTCTAGGTAGGAAAGTAGGAGTGGAGTGGCAATCCGATTCTGATTGCCTCTCTGCAGAAGTTCAGGCCCATTATGTGTATGTCAAAAGATTTTTTCAGTGCACTATTTATTGTATGTGCAAATTAGTTATCTTTTGTTGTTGTTTTCGGTCAAAATATGTTTGCTAATGTACCCAGTTTCATCCCCATGCTCTTCAGCTGATTCCAAGATTATGGGTATACTCTTCCAGCTGTCTGTTTGGCTTTATGAATGAACCAACATTTCATCAGCTTTGTGTTGTCCCATGAACCTTTTTAAAAATTTATTCATTCATGGGATGTGGGCGTCACTGGCTAGGCTAGCATTTATTGCCCATCCCAAATTGCCCTCAGTAGATAGTGGTGATGTGAGTTCTTGAACAGCTTCAGTCCTTGTTTTTGTTTCAGTTCCTGTGATGTAGGTACACCCACAGTGCTGTTAGGAAGGGAGTGCCAGGATTTTGAATCAGTGACAGTGAAGGAATGGCGATATATTTCCAAATCAGGATGGTTTGTGACTTGGAAGGAATTAGACACAAGAATTGTCACTATCACATTTGTTCTTGTTGCTACCACTAGTAAAACAGGTGCAACAATGTTGAATTTAGACCTAAGTATATAATCTGGAAAGCCAGTTGGTAAAGGAATGGACTGGAGCCAGTCTGTACTCAGTCATACGTTTATTTACAGAGTTAAACATTACAAGCTTATATCTCCTAACTCAACCAACCACAGTTTCAGTTCATACCCCTTTACATGCTCAAACGAAACGGTTAACACCACCACCTTCATACAATTGACCACAATGAGTATACAATTAACACTAAATACTCCCTCACCCACCTTCCCCACACACAGTGGCTTTGTATTGTAAGCTAAGCTTATGCATTATGATAACTTAATATTGGTATTGTGATGGAATCCATGGTTTCCACGCTTGTATTTTTTTGAAACAGACCCTAATTGAAAAGTGAAACTGAAAAGGAAAATTGTGAAAGGAAACTGATCCTTCTAGTTTCTAAAGAAACTAAGACTGAAACAGTGATTGGAAACCAAAACTTTTGTGGAGACTGAAACTGGTTGAAACCATATAAAAGGACACAGAGCCATCAGAGCTCAATTGATGATCCCAGTGGTGTAGTATAGGCAGGCTGAAGAAGATGGAGGCTAGATCCAGAAGCTGAGAATACTCACATATGGAGTTGTTGTGGCTGTTTCTGTACTTTAAGATCACATTGGTGGATCTATGCCATCCAGACCATCATCAGTGGAGTTGAGGAGATCTACAGAGATATACTATTTTTGGTGAAGACCATGCCCATGAAACTCAAGTTAGTTGTGCACAGCTGGGATCAGACTCAATCCTTGAAGAGGAGCTGAAGTTCTTTGTGAGGAAGTCAGAGTTTTGAAGGACTTTGCAACTGAGATTGACGACATATATGCTGAGTGCAGTGCTGAGCCAATTCATAAGATCTGTCTTGGTTTTACCTGCCATTTAATGTTTAATTTATCGTTTATAGTTGCAATTTGCCTGTTAATTCATGTTTAACTTATGTTGTGTCATGTCAGTGATGGCATGTCATATTACTAACTTTTAAAATATAAACTTTATTCAATGTGGACTCTTTGAAATTGACTTTTCCTTTAAAAAGTGGACAATATGCTGAAAAGATGGCAACTGAAGGACTGATGACCTGCCCTGTTTATTCAAAAACTGCCTCACTGTCAAACAGAGATGAAAGGGCACATCCCGGATGAAAAGATGTTAACTACATACACCCTGACGCCATCAAAAGATATTCCCGAATTGAATGGGTCTTTCTTGAAATGAAGATTATCTTAACCCCCTCAGGATGAATGTCTTCAAACAATAACCAGGACGTGGCTAACCAACCTAAGACCACCACCATTTTTGGTAAAGGGACTACAGTGTGAGGAATCACATGGTGAGGCAGCCTTGTTTGTCCTTTTTAATCTTTAAATGCTGTCTGCAGAAAGACATAGCAGCAGCTGAAAGGGCCAATAACATCTATGCCCTAAGAGCCTGATGCAGTAACATTGCAAGACTCCTTTTTGTGCCCACCAATACAGCAAACTGATCTCCTGATAACAAGACCATAAGCAACTAACTGTGACCTACAAAAAGTTCATTCCTTCGAGAGAATTCTGAAACAACTTTGGCATATGACTTTGGCTGTAGAATTCACCCAAACTACCCTTTAGGAGTGAAGACGTCTTTTTCATAGGCATACAATGTGTGTTTTCCGGAACAAGGCAATTACATGAATTAGGAACTATTCTTTTTTCTTATAAGCTGTAAAAGTGCGCTATTCTCTTCAACTGTACTTTCCTTAAGTGTCTTTGTGTGTGTGGCTGTGTGAGTGAGTGCCATAGCATTAGATTTTGGAGAGAGTGTGTAAATAAACAATCCACTTTATTTAAACCCATGAAAAGCTTGCTGCTGGTTATTCAAATTGTCCACACACTTGGGGTTAAAAACACACACATCTTCATCTCAAAAGCTTACTGATTGTGGGCAGTTGGCAAGGGAAGAGGAATTTCAGCAGATCTCTCTCACTCTCTCCGTAACAGTTGATTCTGGATTTGAGTATAGGTGGTTAACCAAGGTAGTATTTAGCATCTGCTTTGTTTGACTCCTGTATAGTAAAAATTCTTTTGTTTAAACTGTAGAATCTTGTGGCTTCATTTTTTCAGCAAGTAACTGGAGTTTTGGATTTTTTCTCCCAAAAAGTTACTGGTCTCAACTGAGATCTTGGAAGTATCAATATTAAATTAATGATTTAGATTTGATCTGGTATTGGCCCAGCTAATCATCAACAACAGCAATTTTCATTTGTATAGCACCTTTAATGTAGTAAAACATCTCAAGGCACTTCACAGGAGGCTAGTTGGACAAAAATTGACATTGAACCAAATGAAAAAGGATACATTGTGACTGAAAGCTTGATTAAAGAGACAGGTTTGAAAGAAGAGAGCAAGAGAGATGAAGAGGCAGAGTGGGCAGAAATTCCAGAGTTTAGAACTTAGAGAGACTGAAGTCACAGCTGCCATTGGTAAGGAAGTAGGCATTGTGCAATATACCAAAGTCAGAAAAACACAGTACGTGGAGGGATCTATGGCTGGGAAAGGTTAGGGAAATAAGAAGGGGTGAGCCCAAGGAGAGATTTGGATATGTGGATGAGAATTTTGAAATTGAGAAACTGGTGAAGTTAGGTCAGCAAGCACAGGGATGAGGAGTGAATGGGATGGTGTGAGTTAGTATACAGGCTGTCGAGTTTTGGAAGAACTTAAGTTTATGGAGGCTGGAAGCTTGAAAGATTGGGCCAGGTGATCATTCAAATAGTTGAACCTGGAGGTAATAAAAACATGGTTGAGAGCTTCAACAGCAAATCGGCTGAGGCAGCAGAGGAAACAGGCAATATTATGGGGGTGGGGTATGTGGTCTTTCTGAGGGTGAGGGTATGGTGTCAGAAGCTCACTAAGTGCCAGATCATAAACCTATATTGTGAACACTCTGGTTTAGGCTGAGGCAGTGAAAGGGAGGGAAATGAATTTGTTGGAAAAAAAATGGAGTTGCAGCAGAGGCCCAAGATATTGGCCCAGATTTTGCAGAAAAAACAACTGCCTAATGACGCATGCTGTTCTTAATGTGCAAAACAGGCAACAACTTGCAGAAAGGAATTGTGAATTGCCACAAGTTTCTAGCCAATTTGCATTGCTCTGCCATTAGTTTCATGTGAATGGCATCTCATATCTAATCTCCCCATGATTTTCATGAAGTTTCTGCATTTGCACATTAATTGTCCAGTACACTTGCCACAGAATGTTAAATTTAATAATGATCAGCTTGAATACCCTTTTAACGATGTGATAGTTATTAATGACTACCAATGAACCTCTTTTGCTCAGAAAGTGAACAACTTTAAGGGGAGAATTTTTAGCAAGTGTCCCGGCATCATCGCACACTATTGCGATATTTCAGTCAGCGGGCACAGGCCGGAGTCGGCAGTGTGCCCGTCGACAATTAAAAGGCTTATTAAGGCCATTAAAAAGTTAATCAAGAGAAATTTTTCACTGCCTGTCCAATCTTACGGTTGGTGGGCAGGCAAAAAGGCTGAGCGGCTTTCGCATTTTTTAGGAAACCTCATCCACAGGCGGGATGAGGATTCCAACAGCAAAATAAAAATCAGGATTTAAAAATTTAATTAATAACGTGTCCCTTGGTCATGTGACAGAGTCACATGCGGGGACATGTTTTATAACATTTCTAAAAACTTTATTTTTTATTTTGAAAAAAGTTCATCTCCCTGAGGCAGCTCTGTGCCTCAGGGAGATTTTCAAGCATGCACCCTCGCGCATGTGCGATGCTCGCGCTCGCCCTCCTCACCCCGCAACATAGGCAGTGCTCAGCGCTGCCGCCTCTGTTTCACACCGGGTAGGCATTAATTAGCCTGCCAATGTGAAATCACAGACTGGCCCTGATTGAGGGCGGTAGTCGGTTTCCCGACGGCCCCCGAACGCCCCTGCCGAGCCCACCCGAAGAGGGAAAGATCCTCCCCTAAGTATGGAGTCTTATTCCTTCAAGTTGTGAATTGCTTTCGGAGATTTTAAAAATGTTAGTTTAAAATTTTACATTTCTTTTCTTACTTTTCCTTTCTGTCTTTTCTCTTTCTCTCTCAATCCAATCTTTCCCTCCCTATGGCCCAGATTTTCCGGTCATTGGGCGGGCTCGGCGGTGGCGAGTGGGAACGGCTGTGAAACGGACCGCCGCCCGTGATCGGGCTCTGACCGTGATTTCATGCTGGCTGGCCAATTAACAGCCAGCCAGTGTGAATCGTGCGCTGCAGCACTCAGCATTGCCTGTGTGGCGGGGTGAGGTGGGCGAGCGTGGAAGTTCGTGCATGCGCGCGGGTGCGCGCAGTAAAAGCTCCTTGAGGCACAGAGCTGTCATTGCCATTGCCTATTGCAGGGGTTCCATTTACTCTGGGTAATGATATAGCTGGATCGCAAATGTGGGTGATGCCTATAGTAGTTGAGCAGCCTGTAGAAGCGTTTTCAACAGAGGTGTTACAAGAGGAGCATCCTGGATTGTTTCCAGATTGTGTGATAATGAGATCACAGGCACCAACAGGTTGAGACAAGAAAAACAAGAAGGACAGGCAGTTCAAAGGCAGGAAGAAGGTATTGAAATCCAAACAGCAGGCACTGTGTTTGATAACATTGTTCAGAACAAGACAGGAGAGGAAAATTCAGCTGAAATGTTTAACTCAAGGCAATTAATTATGTTGCAGTAGGAGTTTTGCAATGAAAACAGTTATATCAGAAAGCTTATTTGGAAACAGAAGCAAAATGTATTCCCGAGTGTTTTTACCTTAAGGTGATATTTTAATGAGAAAATGGAGGCCAGATCATGTCTCAGCAGATGAAAGCTGGAGGAAGGTACATTAGATTGTTATCCCATTAGGGTATAGAAATAGGATTCTAAGGATTGCTCATGAAATTCCAATGGGGGAACATTTAGGAATTAGAAAGACACAGGCAAAAGTACAGAAACATTGTTATTGGCCAGGATTGCATCGGGATGTAGTCAAATTCTGTAGAATATGTTTCGCGTCAGGTAATAGGGAAACCACAAGCAATGATTAAGCCGGGACCTTTAATCCCAACACCAGCATTTGTAGAACCTTTTACTAGGGTCATGATTGATAGTGTAGGACCCCTCCCTAAGACTTAAAGTGGAAATCAGTATTTACTGGCAATAATAGATGATGTTTCCTGAAGCGATACCTTTAAGAAATATTACAACTAAGAAGATTGTGGAAGAGTTAACTACATTTTTTTTACAAGATATGGTTTACTAAGGAAATACAATCCAATTAGGGTTCAAATTTTATGCCACAGCTGTTTAAGAAAGTAATGAACATCTTGGGGACAAAATAGTTTAAGTCAACAACTTATCATTTGGAGTCATAAGGCGCTTTGGAAAGATGGCATCAAACTTTTAAAACTATGATGAGAGCGTACTGTCAGGATTATCCACAGGATTGGGATACAGGAATTCTATTTTTGTTATTTGCTATTAGAGACGCTCCTAAATCATCAACTGGTTTTAGTCCTTTTGAACTAGTTTATGACCATGAGATAAGGGACCACTGAAATTGATTTAAGAGAAATTGGTCAGTCAAATTCCAGAAACTACTCCCCTGGATTATGTATCAAACTTCAGAGAGATTGGACAGAGCATGTGAGTTGGTTATGGAACATTTAAAGATATCACAGCAAGCGATGAAAGCGAAGGCAGATAAGAAAGCTAAAGCTCGCAGTTTTATTGCTGGAGAGAAAGTATTAGTTTTGTTAGCAGTACTAGGTGATTCCTTAAATGCAAGATTTAGTGGGCCTTACAGGATTGAAAAGACATTGAATGAAGTAAATTATTTAATAAATACTCCAGGTAGAAGAAAGAAGCAGAGGGTGTGTCATGTAAATATGCTAAAAAAAGTACTTTGACAGGGAAGAGGAACAAAAAGAGGTATTAGTGATGGTGGATGATGAGAAAGAAGTAGAAATGCAGGATTCTGAAATTGATTTTCCTCTAATCAAAGTGGATAATGGGGGGTACTTGAAAACTTAAATGTAGCATTGAGTCACCTTCCAGACAAGTGTCAAAGTGATTTGGAAAAGCTATTGCAGTCACACAAAGCTATTTGTGGGAATAATTTGGGGAGGACAGATTTAGATATACATGATGACTTTGCAACAGTTTCATCTTCAATAAGGTAACATCCTTATTGATTAAATCCGGCAAAGTTATCACAAGTACAGAAATAAATTGATTTCATGCTTCAAAATGCTATAATTGAGTCTAGAGTACTGGTACTGAAACCAGATGGAACACAAAGACTGTGTGTGGACTATCGAAAGGTGAATGCGGTGACAAAAGCAGATTCATATCCTATACCAAGGTTGGAGGATTATATTGAGAAAGTGGGACAATCAAAATTTAGCACAAAGATTAACTTGCTAAAAGGATATTGGCAAGTACCGTTATCGGACCGAGCAAAGGAGGTAAAGGCTTTTGTGACACCAAATGGACTATATCAATTTAAAATCATGCCATTTGGTATGAACAATGCACCTGTGACATTTCAAAGACTGACAAACAAAGTAATTGCAGGTCTAAGCAATTGTGCTGTTTATATTGATGACTTAACAGTTTTCAGTCAGACATGGGAAGAACATTTACAATATCTGGAAGAATTATTTGCTTAATTACAAAAAGCTAATTTGGTGATGAACTTGGCTAAAAGTGAATTTACAAAAGTGCAAGTTACGTATTTAGGCTATACCATTGGACATGGAAAGGTGGCTCCAAGTGAAAGTCAAGGCTATCATGGATTTCCCAGTGCCTACAGCAAAACAAGTTTTGAGATTTCTGGGCATGAGTGGGTTTTACTGGAAATTTGTACCAAATTTTAGCAGTGTGTTTGCTCCACTGACTGAACTGTTAAAAAAGAACAATAAGTTTCAATGGACACTGGAGTGTCAGAAGACATTTGATAATTTAAAAACTTAATTAACTACAACACCAGTTTTGGCAGTACCCAATTACACCAAGCAATTTAAGTTGGCCGTTGACGCGAGCGATATAGGCATTAAGGCCGTACTGTTACAAGAAGATGACACTGGAATTGAAACTGATAGGGTATTTTTCACGGAAGTTAAATGCACAACAGAGAAGATATTCAATGAGTGAAAGGAGACATTGGTTGTGATGTTAGCATTACAGCATTTTGACATCTATGTGGCAAACAATTCATCAGAAACAATTGTTTATACAGACCACAATCCTTTAAAGTTTCTGGACAAATTTCGAGGCAAAAGTGCAAGGCTATTGAGGTGGAGTTTATTACTTCAACCATTTAATCTACAGATTATACATGTCGCCTGGGTGAGAGAATCTGTTTACAGACGCGTTATCAAAGTTTGAAACTTAAAGGGGAAATTGGACATTTTAAAACCTGGACACTGAACTGGAATGATTTCTGCTGATGCCAAGGATTTGTATATATATTAATGCATGCATCTGGTAATGTAATAGTGTAATAAGTATAGGAGATAGTGTAAGATGGGTTATTAAAAATGAAGCCATCTTTTAAAATTACCATGGTTCATTTTTTGATAAGGAGGGGGAAGTCATGACGAGATTACCGTTGATAATGTTATTGGAAATTATTCTTAAAAATAGAGGTTAGTGGTGTACGCATGTGTGTGTGTCTTAATTGGATTAAAACCAGCGGTCTAGAGGCTTTGATGTATAGAACGAAGTAGGTTTGAAATAGTAATAAGATAAACATGGGGAAGTTTAGAAACAAAGGGGCAATTTGCATTTTTAAATAAACTATTCAAAAGAGTGGGTGAAATCTTGCACCTAGCTAGAAGACGCCGAGCAATGATTATTTTTATTCAGCTTGCTAATAAAATTGGTGGAATTAAAGAATGTTATTGTTAGAAGAGATAAAATTAAAAGCCTAGTGGTACAATGGAAAATTTACATTCAAATGGAAAGATATGTATAAAGGAGAAAGGAGATAGTGAGTAAGGTAGAGGCATTTTAAGATCCAACAAGTACAAGAAGCCTCAACGTCACCTGGCGTCATTCTGATTTTCAGTTCAGTAGGCACACACCTGAGTCGGCTGCATGCCCGCCGAACTGTTAAAGGCCTATTAAGGCCATTTAAAAACTAATTAAACCATTTAACATAACTGCCCATCCAACCTTAAGGTTGGGATAAGATGTCATGAATGATTTATAAGTGAAATAAAGATATTCATTAAAATTCATAGACATGTCTCAGCTCATGTGACACTTCCACATGGGGGGACATGTCTTAAAAATTTTTTTTTCTTTATTAAAATTTTTGAAACTCAAACTGATCTCCCTGAGGCAGCTCCATGCCTCAGGGAGATTTCTACAGAAAAGCGCAGGCCTCTACTCAGCCTACTCCCCCTGCCCACACAGGGAGCACTCAGCACTTCCGGATGCTCGTCACGATGGGCGGGCCTTAATTGGCCTTAAAATGGCAGCACACAGCTGATCGCCGCCTGCACCTGTTCCCACCCAACGCCCCCGACGGGGAGAAAATTCTCGCTCATGAGGTTTACTGTTGCTTTAATGGGGGTGTAACTGAGAGATTAAGTAGGGGGTTTTTGTAGTCATTATAGTAGTAATTTTGTAGACATATGTATGTGCTTACAATTTTTCTCGTATTAATAAATGTTTAATTTAGCTTTTCAAAAAACCTTGAGACTCGGTGGTCTTGCTACTACTGAATTTAAAGCCTGCATCTCAAAACATACAAATTGCAAAAATGGGTTATGACAGTTGCTTCAAGTTTCCCTCTGAGATTTGAACAACTCAGCCTTTACCATTGACTGTGTCATGATAACAGGCAGCAAAATATTTTGATCAATTAGTTAATTAAGGGCCTTAATCAGCTTCTTAATTGTAGGTGGGTGCACTGCCTACTCCTGCACATGCCCGCTGACCGAAATATCGTGCAAGTGCGCAATGACATTGGGATGCTTGCCCGACGTCATCGCGTGTCATTTTATGCTTGTTCGGGTTGGGTGCATGCCCATCCAATGAGCGCAATATTCTGTCCTATGTTTCTCCTTCTCTACCTGATTTGACATTAAATTCACCTATTGTTTTAGTCCTCCTTCTCAGCCCTTCCTTTGTTTTTTTCTTAATCCTTTAACCTCATTGGTTAAGGAGATCATTTGCTTGTCCTGTTATTCACCAAGGTTCCAGATGCCCTGTCACCCTTACTATGCAGTTATAAGGTCGCGTTTCCAGCAACTTTGTGATAAACCTAAATTCATATGAAAAGGTCTAACTTAAAGGGAAAGATGGCCCATTCCAGTAAAAAGGCCAATGCCTTCAGTCTTCAAAATGCTTAATTGAAGGAAATTGTAGCTCATCCAGGGTTGAATGTTGAACAAGCAGTTTGATAACGCAGAGACAGTATAGGGGTCAGCAGACATGATAGTGAGATAGAGCTGGGTGCCATCAACATACATGTGGAACCTGTGGAACAGGACAGCCTGTTGATAAGAAATAGAAGAGGGCCAAGGATAGATCCTTTGCGGACTCCAGAGATAACAGAGAAGCCATTGCAGGAGATTCTCTAACTATGACTCGATAGTAAAAGTGGAACCAAACAAATGCAGTCCCATTCAGTTGGTGAATGAAGAGGGGAATTATGTGACCAACCATGTTAAAATCTATCAACAAAGCAATAAGGATAAGGAGGAATAATGTACCATGGGTACAATCACATAGGATCTTATTTTTGACTTTGATTACAGTCATTTTAACTGTTGGAGCAGGGGCGAAAATCTAATTGGAGAAGCTCAGACATGGAGTTACAGAAAAGATTGGCACAGATTTGTCTAGGACATAGTGGTGGTTCTTTTGACGAGGTGGCATATGAAGGTAATTGTGAGGTTATCCACTTTGAACCTAAATAGGATAGAACAGGGTACTTTCTGGATGATGAAAAGCTATAAACTGTGGAGATCCCACAGAGATTTCGGGTCCGGGTACAGAGATCAGTAAAATATCATGAACTGGTACAGAAAATAATCAAAACGGCTAATGAAATGCTAGCCTTTATATCTCAAGAACTAGAATAGAAGGGGGTAGAAGTCATCCAACAGTTACAAAATAGCCCTGGTTCGACCACATTTGGAGTACTGTGAACAGTTCAGGTTACCACATCTTAGCAAGGATATATTGGCCTTGGAGGGAGTGCAGCATAGATTTGCTAGAATGAATCCTGGGCTCTAAGAAATGAGCTGTGAGGAGAGATTGAACAGTCTAGGGTCATAATCCCTTGAATTTGGAAATTTAAAGCGTGATTAGATCACAGTTTTCAAGACATTATGAGCAACAGATGGAATAGATTGGAAGCAGCTATTTCTGCTTGTTGAGGAGTCTAGGACTACAGGGTATAGTCAAAAAATTAGAGTTGGACCTTTTTAGGAGTAAAATTAGGAAACATTCCTTCAAGCAGAGGATAGTAAAAGTTTGGAATCCTTTTATAGCAAAGCAATTGATGCTAGATCAATTGTTCATTTTAATACTATGGTTGCTAGATTTTGTTAACGAAAGGTATTAAGGGATATGGGGTTAAGGAGGGCATATAGTTTTAGGTTGCAGGTCAGCCATGGTCTGATTGAATGGATATAAAAGTCAGCAGTTTAGTGGTAAACTAGGTAAATATTGGCACATTTCTTTAAGAAAAATTAGTGCAATGTTTCACTGTTTTGATTAGTTCATCTATATGAAGATATATGATTTTAGTCCCATCATTTGTACAAATTAATAATATGACTTAATGGGCCTTAACTGGCAAGATCCCCAGCGTCGGATTGGCAGTACCCCAAAGATGCACTGGGGAATCCCCTTCGGAAGTTCCCACGTAAGGTTTGCACAGCAATTGCCCAGAAGTGCAAGCTTCTCCTGGGCAATTGTTCTGCACTGGGAACCATCCGAAAAACCTATTTAAATCACAAACTTTTGATGGTTCCGACTGGGTTACACCAATAGTTACCCAGAAAAGGTTAGAAGAATTAAAACCACTTTTAACTTCTGATTAACTATTGTACAGACCCAGACAGACTCTCCCATGGGACTCCCCCCACACCCCCACCTACTCCACCCATGGGACCCCCCCACACCCCCAACCCCAAAGGGGCACCACCCACTCCTGACTACTTCCCCCCATGTGACTCCCAAGGTCTCCCACCACCCTCCCCCCAAGGGATTCCCCCACCCGCAAAGGACTCCTCGCCCCCACCTCGAGGGCCTGACTCTCATACCCATTCCCCCCAGGCCTGACCGGATGCAATACCCACCCCTCCCTCACTGAGGCCTGACACCCTCCTTGCTGCAGGCCCAACCTGACCCAACCCGAGACCCAACACCACCCACCGCACCAAGGCCCAACACCCCCCTCCTCCACGGCCCAACAAACCGCCCCCCACCCCCACCGAGGCCTGACACCCTCACTCAACACCCCCTGTAGGCGTTTAAACCCTGCCTGAGCCCCAACTCCAAGGTCTGGCACCCTCCCCCCACCCCCCACACCCCACTGCAGACCTGACTCAAAGGCCTGGCCCCTCAACTTCCACCCACCTCTGACCTCCCCTGACTGCTGAACCCGCCCCTGACCTCTGACCCCCGACCTCCGACACCTCCCCCCGCCAATCCCCCAATTCCTTTCCACTTACTTTTGACACTTATCTTCTCCCTGGCCTGTCAAGGACCTTTAAACTTCAATGAACCTTTAATCTACCTGGTTTATGGCAGCTAGTGCTGTAAAAAAAGATGCTTGGCCTCCTTCCCTCTGACTCAGCTGCACTTCCACACTAGGCCCTGGAATTTACTGCACTGCCTGGATCTCTCCCTGTCTGAATCGGAAGCTTGGGTGAGATAGAATCGAAGGAAAATTTAGGTAAGTAATTGGACACAGTGGTAATCTGACACCGATTTCCAGTTCGAGGAAGTTCAGGTCCATCATGTTTGAAAAGGGATAACTGAATTGATCATGTTTGGGTGCAGAATTGGACTCAGTACCTCTGGGTGCCTTTCAAAGGCCATCATGGCGTCAAACATGTGCAGGCATGCACAGATCTGCCATGGAGTATGCCAGGTGTCATCTTGGTGAAGGCATTAGTGTGCACATGTCTGACATCCACCAGAAGTATACACAACAGGCAGATCATGGCATCAATCAATGTGCAGTATTGATTTGACACCAGTGCACCTCTTTGGAACTGAATGCTAATGTTCCCACTAAGCTACGCATGTATGCAGCCACGCAACAGTCTGAAAGATACCATGCAGGTCTTGCTGCAGGTTAAATATTGTGCATGCACAGCTGCATAAATAAAATTAAAGATACCATGCATTGGAAAAACCAAGTGTACACACAACAACATTTTACAGGAAAATTGCTCAATACTCCAGCCAATGCCCTTTTACAGACTTGCACAGCTAAATATGGTTCAGTATAATCACCAAGGCCCGGCCTTCGGCCAGAGAACTCAAGAAGAAGAAACAGTAAACATGCCCCACCTGTGTTTTTTAAAAGTATTATCAACTACTTTATAGGTTAGTTGCTTGTTAATTTCTTCTGACTATTGCTACAATTCTACAAGTTCTTGGTGCTTTTCACAGTTCTTCCAAGTTGAACAGTCTACAGTATGCTAAGGATCTTTTGTAGACCTCAAGGCTTCTGCACAAACCAGTTGCTCCCAGACATTAAGTGTAACACTAGCCATTCGCGCTAGAATACAGCGTGACTGGGAGAATGAGCAAAGACCATGCACAGCAGGAGAAGCTGCTGAAGGAGGGAGGAAAGTGAGGGAGAGACAGACTCTCAAGAGGGCCATACAAGCACAGGGTGTTTATGGAGTAATTCTCCTATTTGATCCTCAGTGAGAAAGACTGTTTAAGACCTGTGTGCTTCATGAAAAAGCTAATCACTGAAATCTGTTAATTGCTGTAGACACAACTGCAACCTCAGAGCAGGGCACAGACTGCATTGCCAGAGATGGTAATTGTGACAATGATCTTTTATGGGTGACTAATTCTAGGGTGGAGCTGGGAATAATAGTAACATCTCAGATATTGCTATCTTCTGTTGCATAAGGGAAGTCACTGATGCTTTTCATTCAAAAAAAAGTTAATAGCATTTCATTCTCTCTTGAGGGAGTGAACATGAGATTTTGCTGGATTGCCATTGACTGCACGCACATTGCTTATTGGGTGGCACATGCCAACTCTGCCATATACAGGAACTAAACGGATTCTATTCCCTCACCTCCAGTTAGTGTGTAACCATAGGCAGCGAATCATGCAGGTCAATGCCCTGCAGTCAGAGCAGATGTGGCTGTCATGATTGAACAGTGGACAATGTGTGTAATCTATGAGATGTGGGTGTGAGGCTTACAGCAGTGCTAAGTGTGTAAGGATGAGGTGAAGCATATGAACGTAGGTGTGAGTTGTGATTGATAGAAATTGATGGTAGATGAGTCGTGGGAGTATAGTGAATTGAGCAGTTGCTGAGGCTAGTTTTTCAGTTGGTAGGAAACAGCATCTGAAGATGCATTAATTGACCTTGACCACTTGTGTGTGATTATTGAAGTTCTGGCATCCAGGACAAAGCAACCCATTTGATAGGCACCCCATCTACCACCTTTAAATATTCACTCCCTCCATGACTGGTGCACAGTGGCAGTATTGCGTTGCATTTACAAGATGCACTGCACTCACCAAGCCTTCTTCCACAGCACCTTCCAAACCCACAATCTCTACCACCTACAAGAGCAAGGGCAGCAGATGCACTGGAACACCACCACTTGCAAGTTCCCCTCCAAGTCACACTCCATCCTGACTTGGAAATACATCACCACACCTTCACCGTCGCTGGGTCAAAAACCTGAAAATTCCTTCCTAACAGCAATGGATGTACTGTATTAGTAGTAGTACTGTAGTAGTGGATCTACATGGACTGCAGCGGTTCAAGAAGGCAGCTCACCACCACCTTCTCAAGGGCTATTTGAGGTAGCCAACAAATGAACTCCCAAGAAGAAATGCAGCTGTGGCTACACTTATTTTTTGCATTTCAATAATTCTTCAGAGATGTCCTCCACAAGGTGGAGGACCCTTCTGTTCTCCTATTTACATCAGCAGCACCTCCCTCTTAACTACCCCTTGAAGTACCTAGCAAGCCAGTCTCTAGCAAGCCACACTGTTATACCAAACTGCTATCACCATCGTCTTAGGGCAATAAATTCTGGCCTTGCCAGAAATACCCATATAGTCATTTATCTACTAAGATCCACTCCCATAATTAAGATGTTATTGTGCTTGCTGCAACTCTATGACACGCATACTTAAAAGAAGTTTTAATCTTTGGAGTACTGTGCAGGTTCAAACTTGAATCAAAATGCAGCAGTGCTGTAAGAATTTCCCATGAAGTGCATTGCAATTTATCAGTGATCACATTTAATAACATGTGCTACCTGTGGAGCTTTTTAATTTTTGACCTACTGGTAGTAGTAAGAGCAGGATGCTACTAGATCTTTGGCATTCTCTGTCGCTAGCACCACTAGCAACACATAGTATCAAGAGCAATACAGTGGATAACCTGCCCGGAGGTATAGGGAGCAAGTTAATATGACCTGCCAGTGTTTGCAGGAGCATAGGAACATAGGACTTAGGAGCAGCAGTAGGCCAATCAGCCCTCCGAGCCTGCTCCGCCATTCAGTAAGATCATGGCTGATCTGGTTGTGGTCTCAACTCCAATTTGCCATCTACTGCCCCCTTCCCCCACCCATAAAATTGACCCCATTGTCCATTAAAAATCTGTCTAACTCTGTCTTGAATAAATTCAATGACCCAGCCCCCACTGCTTTCTGGGAAGAGAATTCCACACACTACCGACTCTTTGAGAGAAAGAGATTCTACTAATTTCCGTCTTAAACGGTAGACTCTGATTCTTAAACTGCATCCCCTGATTCTAGTCTCTCCCACACGTGGAAACATCTAAAACAAGGATTTAGAAACTGAACATATTTTATTGGGCATCTTTGATTGTCCCAATAAAGATATTATGAAATTTCAAGAGTAATAATTCTTAAAGGTTTCTTGATGGACATTAAGCTGGGCCTTGCTCTTTAGCAGCATGCCTTTGGAACTGATTTTTCATCTGTCCATTTGGCTCTGTGCTACCCCCTGCATATTTCTCAGAGTTAATCTTGTTATAATTTTTTTGTTTGTGAGAGGAAAGATGCCTCAGCCTCTTTCACTGTTGTAACCCCAACTTTACTTTAGACTGAAACAAAAACAAAAATACCTGGAAAAACTCAGCAGGTCTGACAGCATCTGCGGAGAGGAATACAGTTAACGTTTCGAGTCCGTATGACTTCAACAGAACAGAACAGGGTTCTGTTGAAGAGTCATATGGACTCGAAATGTTAACTGTATTCCTCTCCGCAGATGCTGTCAGACCTGCTGAGTTTTTTCCAGTTATTTTTGTTTTTGTTTTGGATTTCCAGCATCCGCAGTTTTTTGCTTTTTACTTTAGACTGTATTTTTCCACTGAGAGAGAGCGAGAGAGAGAGATGCACAAAAGCTTTCCACTTTCCTCCTTCATCAGCTATCTATATAGAATTGGCTCATTGAGCTACCAGTCAAAACTAAAATCTCTCCCGTTGGCGTGAGGAGTACCTTGCTCGTCCTGCTTTCTACCCTTAATTAGCACATTCCTTTAGATAATATCACCACCTTCAACACCTCTTTGTCCTTTTGTCTGTGACATCTTTTGGTTATCTCCACCTATCACTGGCCCTCTATCCATCTCTTCTTGTCCCAACACCACCACCCCCCCTTAAACCAGCTTATATTTCACCCCTTTTCTATTTTTCCTTAGTTCTGTTGAAGAGTCATGCGGACTCGAAACATTAACTGTGCTCCTCTCCACAGATGCTGCCAGACCTGCTGAGTTTTTCCAGGTATTATTGTTTTTGTCATTATATTGTCTGACCAGATAGGCCTCCTGCCGAACTCAATGAATTAAGCCATCATTGGTAAGAACCTCACTAAATGTGTAAATGATTCCCTGACAAAGTGTTCTGAGTATACAGCCCTTTTTAAGTTACTTATCTGGTAATCCATTAACCGGTCCAGTCAAAATCCCAGATAGTTTATGTCAGAAATGAAAGGAAAAAAGAAAAAGAAATGAAGAAAGGGCCTCTGAAAGCAATTCACAACCATATGCCCTTGAAATTATGTAGGTGAAGTGGCAGCCAATCAGGTCATCTGTTCTAATGTTTGAGGAATAAATGTTGGCCAGAGCCCTTCTGCTTTTTGTGTACACTGTCATAAGACATTTTGCATCCACCCAAGAGGGCAGATGGGGCCTCAGTTTAACATTGCATCTGAAATTAACCCAAAATTCCCTTTAGGCTAAGGAGGCAAATTATTGAAAGGTGACACCCAACTCTATTCAACAGCTGCCATCACTTCCAGTAGAAGTTGGGAGGAAAATCTAGGCTATAGTAGGATCATATAATTTTTCCTCTTTTTACACATTATATGAGTACAGATCTATGGCTCTCTTTGCATTAGGTCAGCAAGTGAACTTTAAGTAACTTTATATGGAAGATATACTTCAGAGACTGGTTTATAGAAAATATTGTCCCATAAATGGCATGTACAAAGGTTGTGCTGCTCATGTTCCAGGTCTAATTTCTATAAAGCCTTGGCCCTCAATGTGGTGTTTACCATTGTAGATGCACTGTTATATAAATTGACCATAATACAACTTTAATTGTTAGTCAGAATTTGGAACTTGTACAGTGGTGTCAAGTGGGTAACTACAGTGAGTCTACTTTGTTAATTCCGAGATTTTCTTTTTGGGTGCTGAATCTTAGTGCAACTTCCTTCTACTCTCTTCTCTTCTCCCATTGTTACATTTCTTCTTTATCTTCTCTCATTATTCCCCTCCCAATGTCATAAATATGCTAGCTCTGCTGTCGCTCCCTCATGACCCAGCCTAGTCTCTTTACTCCTCTCCACTCCTCGTGACCCTAGCAGGAATCATCACTCTTGCCAACATTCTGTCATGCAGTCGAATCTTCTCATTCCATCGATTGTACATCCTTATTTAAGTGACAAAATTCTTTGTCACATGATACCAATGCTTCATGAAGAAATTTCAGTAGTCATTTAATGTAGGCGTAATCCAGCTATTTATCAGCATGGTCTAATCCAGCACATGTGTTGCATAACTTCGTAATTAATAGTTGGGATTTAGTATTTCATTGAATTGGGTTTATTGGCTTTTTTCTACTGCAGTAGACAAACATAACCTTTTTGGGAAAAATAATTATAGTTATTTTTTCAGTATGTTATGTTGCAAGCAATTATAGCTTTGTGTTTTGACAAACTAGGTGAAGTTAGAAACTTTCAAAGTTTGATGTTTGGTGAAAACAAAATTCTTCCTGAGTTTAAAAACAGAAAATGTTGGAAACACTCAGCAGGTCAGAGAGCACCTGTGGAATGAAAAACAGAGTTCATATGTTTCAGGTCAATACCCAACTTTGATCAGAACTAGAAGGTGTTAAGAGTTGAAGAGCTTTTAAGAAAATACAGATCCAGGGAAAGTGGAGCAGAAAAATAAAAAAAAGGTGAGGTTTGTGAGTGCAGCACAGAAGTGATTAAATGACAAAAGTGATCATGTTGCAAGGCCAAAAGGAGGTGATAATAAGACAAGAATGGGCTGGATTTGGCAGTTAGCAGTGATGCTGCTTGTAACATGCCCTTGCCTATTGAATTTCTATGGGCTTTTATGCTAGAACTTGCTGTGATTAGAAACCCATTTCGGTGCCTGGAAATGTCGATGAGAGTAGTGAATTCAATACCAAATCATGTACAGAAAGGAAATAATGAGAAGAAAGATGGGATACAGAGAGAGAGGGATAAAAAAGGCACGAAAAGTAAAAAAGATTATGTCAAAAAAAACTCCAACAATAATGAAGACCTGAACAAATGAGACTCCATATTTGATTTTAATTTTCAGTGTCAGGGAGATTGTCTGACAGTAATTAAAACATTATCACTGTTCAAAATTTCCTTACACTGGAAGGGACAAGCTCTAACTTTTTCTGCTAAGTTCAGTGCATGCATTTCCTATAAGCGCAGCAACATTACACTGTTTCATGTGATGCAGTGCCAAGTATCTTGACAAGATATTTGTACAGTGAAGCTTCTGGAAAAGCAGGAAAACTTGGCAATAACTTCCTGATTTTCATGCTTAACTGCATGTTCAGAAGCCAGAGATTGCTGTCCAATTTGCACTTTAACAACGTTAAGCGCTGATCGTCTCACCATTATTTCTACTGTAAAGTCCGGGAAAATGGGTTTAACTGCTTGTGTATTATGCCTATTTCTGTCAGTGACAATATGCAAGTATTTTACTTAAACCAGACCAGTGCAATCAATCCAAACTATAGGCATGTAATTTAAGTGTCTGAAAACTCTTAGAAAAGCATTTTATTAAAAACTAAAGGGCCTGAACTCCCTTGGAGTGGCAATCAGCGTCGGATTGCCACTCCGTTCCCAGTTTCTTACCTCAATTTCCCCAGGCTGTCTCAGAGAGATCGTTGGGAAGGTGGGGGGAGGGTTGGAGGTTGTGGGGGGGGGGAGGGGGGGGATGCCAGAGGTCGGTGGGGTGGGGTAGTCGGAGGTGGGGGAATAGGGGATCAGAGGTCGGAGAGTTGGAGGTCAGAGGAGGTCAGGCTTTGGGTCAGGTCAGGCCCTGGGGTGGGGGGAAGGTGTTGAGCCTGTGCCAGGAAGGACAGAACTTTCATTCTGGGGGTGGGTGTGAGGTGTGTTGTGGGCTGCAGTCGGGCCAGCTGTTCAGAAAAGAGTTCGGATGCAGCCACAAGAGCTGCCGGGTGCAGGATAAGGGCTGTGACTGGTAAGTAACAAAAAGAAGGTGGAGGGTGATGTCGGGGGAGTCAACTCTCATGGGGCAGAGGAAGTGGGTGACCAGGGGAGGGTAAAAGACAGGGGAGCACACAGTGCAGTGAAACCAGACCATGATTGCTAAATCAAAAGTGAAACAAGAGTCATGCTGGGCGAGATCAGGTGCTGCATGGGAGCGTGATCATTGGGTGGACAGAGATGCAGGTCAGCTCATATGGACAACTGAAAGCGAACCCCAGCAGGCAGCACTGAAAATGCTCAGGACATTGAGGTGAGTGTGAAACGTGAAGGATCCTCGTGTGTGGGAGTGTGCTTGCACAAGGCTCCAAAATTCCCTACCTCACACACACCTTTCCCTCCAGAATCACTCATGGATTAGCTGCTCCCTCTGCGGCGATGGGTCTTCCAGGCTGCTTATTTCCACCTCTTCACTGGAGGAGTCCTCTTGGCTGCAGACGAGGACATGGATGGAGCTGAGGTGCTGGCTGGCTAAGGGTGTTGGTCCCTTGGCATAGCTCACTGTGAACCAAAGTAGAGATAAGCAGTGCATGACAGCAGAGTCAAAAGCAGGAGAGAGAGAGCACTCACAGTTGCGTTGAGGGAGGGATGATGTGGTGCAGGATCCTCACGTGGGTGTTTGCTGCCGACCTCACCGTTGCCACAGGGAGGGTCCACACCTCACCAATCAGCATGATGGCACTCACTCAAAGTGAGTGAAGGGCTTAACGTGGGCCACTCCATCCCCGGTCTGGGACCTCTCCCTGCTGATGTGAGCAGGCTTCTCCTGCATGAAAACAGATGGAGAGAGTGTGAGCAGGATGCATGGAACTGCGTGGAATGTTTGTGTGGTGAGCGGTGCCATGGACAGGATGAGGACGCGAGCATATGAGCCTGATGGAGATGTGAGAGTTAGTGGTACTGTCCCTTGAGATGTGAGATCCCTGTGGATGTGTGATGAGTTTGTGAGTTTGTGAGCTGAGAGTGATGAGAACAGTGTGTTACCCTGGTGGAATAGATGCGATCATTCATCCTGTAGCGGTACTGGGTGGCCGTCCTCTTTTGCAGGGCATTGACGCTGACCACTGCTGCCACCGCCTCCCAGGCCTGGTTGGTAATGCTGCTGACCATCCTTCGGCCAGAGTGGTGGTAGAGAACATCACGGTGGGCCTCCACGGCATCCAAAAGGCATTATAGTGGCGCTTTGCTAATCCTGGGGGCTGCAGTCTTCTTGCCTTTCATGTACATCTTACCTGCAGTAGTCGTGGCCTGGAAGCACAAGGATGTGTGTGCACGGCTGGAATTTAAATACGGTGCCCAGCGTGATGAAGCGGCGAGGTGATTACAGGTGGGTGAATGAGAGCCCGCCTGTCAGCAAAACAGCACGTTTCCCAGGAATGCATAGGGAATGCAGTGGGTTTGGGACGATACAGCTTGAAAAAGTCCGCTCCCACACTTAGTGCAAATCTGGGATGATTCTGCCCTTAGTTTTACCTGCAAAGTAAGTAGTATGAAAGGATATTGAAATACTTTTACCTATATAGTTTCTGAACATTCAAGAGTTTAAGAGCATCAAAGTGCATAAATATTTTGAGTTTCTATCATTCTGGTGACAATATTTCCTCCCCCTCACAGAAGCCACCTTTTACTTGGTGTTATGACACAGCAGTTGATAAAGGTTGAGTTATTTAAAATCCCAGAGGGAAATTTTAAACAACTGTCATAACCTATATTTTCAATTAGTATGTTTTGAATTGCAGCTCTAAATTCAGGAATAAGATCACCAGCTCTCGAGAGCTTTTTATATCAAACTAATTGAAACATTTATTAATTTGCAACAAATTAAACACATACACATGGCTACAAATTACTACTATCATAAATCTTTAACAAATTCACAAATTACTAATGGATATTATAATCCACTAAGGCAACATTAACCAATAGACTTAAACAGAGACCAGGCAAAGCATTTTTCACCTTATGAATTCAAAATGAGGTTCCTTTAAATTTGTTCCTTTGCAGACATTTATAGACTTGCAGGCTCAGATTTTAGATGCCTCTGACCTGCACACACAAACTCCTTTCTGTTATATCCAGCCTTTCTCTTTGAATGTAAACTCTCATTGTATCACCAGGTTCTTTGAACTCCACCTCTTCTAACAATAAAACCCCTTTCAAAGTACCAATTTTATTAGTAATATAAACATATTGCTTGGTGTCTCCTAATAGGCACAAGATTTCAGCCCCAGTCTTTGAATGGTTCATTCAACAAAATGCAAATGCACCCTTTACCTTACTGTTTACATCTCAACATCAAAGCACCCAGACTAGCTGGCTTTAATCCAATGAACACACACAGATACTAAACCTCTATTTTAAAAAAATAATTTCCAATAACATTATATACACTAATGTCGCTTCATGGTACTTGGGCCTTAATTTTTCTCTCGTTGGGCACACGCGATCGGTGGGCCCAGGAACAGACGGGAAATGGGCCCCCGACTGCAATTTCACGCTGGCTGGCCAATTAACAGCCAGCCAGCATGAAACATGCACTGAGAAAGGCTCAGCATTGCCAGTGGGAGCAGGAAGAGGGCAGGCGCCGATGTCACCATGGGTGCTGGTGGGCGCTTCCACTGAGCTCCCTGAAAGTAGACAGATGCCTCAGAGAGTTGCAGACCTCTGCAAAACAACAAAAATGTGCAAATTATGTCCATGCAGCACAATCAAGCATCTGAAAGCACACCCCATAAAAAACCTGTCCCTAAGTATCTCTTTTTAATTTGTTTCCCCACGGAGATTTCATTCCGCCCTGGATCGAGGTTTGAGCCAAAATGTAAAGGCCGCCTGGCCGATTGGCACGTCCGTCAACCATAAAAGTGAATGGGCCACGTAAAATCGCTTTCAATTGCCTCCTTAATGGGCTTAATTCCCCGCTTAACTATTGGTGGGCGTGCTTCCAACTGCTGCACGTGCCCACCAAGCGAGATAACGCACAAGTGCGCGATGATGTCAGGACGCTCACCTGACATCATCTCGTGCTATTTCACGGCCAGATGGGTTGGGAGCGTGCCCGCCCACAGGACATAAAATTCTGGCTTTGAAATAATGGGAATACAAGTGATTTACTTTACCCATCCTTTTTCTCATATCAGTTCTGGAAGTGAACAAATTCCAGTATTCATGTACAATCATTCCTCTACAAATAACTGTTGGGTTACCTGCTTTTTGGGGGTTTTAGAAAAATAATTTTATTTAAGGATTATTTTAAGTGGATTTAATGGATTTTTAAAATATCAACACTACACTTAAAAATGGAGAATATTTGAAATAAAGTACTTTTGTTATTCTATTTGGTTCCAACAGAGTTAAATGCATCTCACTTTTTGGTCCTCAAGTTCCTATTCTTACAGCAGCCTTTCCAGGTCATCCATATCATTGTGTTTAAAATATTTTATGTTGCTACATGAAGATTGCAAACCTTTTTGAATGACAAAGCATGCAGCTTCATTCCTGTGAAAGAATTTAAACAACCTGAACACAAGTCCTCTTACGAAGGATAAGATGCAGGAAGTTTCACAGTGTGGCTCAGTTGGTAGCACACTCCCTTCTGAATCAAATGTTCTGGGTTCAAGTCCTACTCCAGGACTTAGGCACAAAAATCAGGGCTAACATTCCAGCACTGTACAATGGGAGTGCTGCACTATCAGAGGTGTCATTCGAATGAGAGGTTACATTGAGGCCTTGTCTGCTTTCTTGGGTGACCATTGAAGATCCCCTGGCACTACTTTGGAGAAGAGCAGGGGAATTATCCCTGATTTCCTGGCCAAAGTTAGTCCCTCGATCATCATCACAAAAACAGATCTTATCACCTTGTCATTTGTGGGTCCCTATTGTGTGCAAATTAGCTGCCACGTTTCCTATATTACAACAGAAACCACACTTCCAAAGCATTTCATTGGCAGTAAAACATTTTGAGAGGTCAGTGGTCATAAAAAGCGCCATATAAATGCAAGTTTTTTCTTTTTCTAATAAATATTCCTTCCAAATTAACAAATTCTGTCAACTCTATTTTTCTACTAATTCTCTCCTAAAGACAAATTGTTCATGCGAGTGCTTAGACATTAATCTATCACAGACCAGATGTCCAAAACAAAAACAAAATTACCTGGAAAAACTCAGCAGGTCTGGCAGCATTGGCGGAGAAGAAAAGAGTTGACGTTTCAAGTCCTCACGACCCTTCAACAGAACTGAGTATAGTTAGGAGAGGGGTGAAATATAAGCTGGTTTAAGGTGGGGGGGGGGGGGGTGGTGGCGAGGAGAGAGAAGTTGAGGGGGGTGGGTGGTTGTAGGGATAAGCAAGCAGTGATAGGAGCAGATAATCAAACGATGTCAAACACCAGGAGAGAAATGGAAAGCAATGAAGGTGAACAAGGCAGAAGAGACAGGCGGAAATCCTGTCGGAGAACAGGGCAATACTTCTTCGAGGTAGGCATTTCTTGAAGAGGAGTGGCAGTCAATTAAACACAGAGACAAAAACAAAAAACTACTGCGGATGCTGGAAATCCAAAACAAAAACAAAATTACCTGGAAAAACTCAGCAGATCTGGCAGCATCGGCGGAGAAGAAAAGAGTTGATGTTTCGAGTCCTCACGACCCTTCAACAGAACTGAGTATAGTTAGGAGAGGGGTGAAATATAAGCTGGTTTAAGGTGGGGGTGGGGGTGGGAGAGAGAAGTTGAGGGGGGTGGGTGGTTGTAGGGACAAGCAAGCAGTGATAGGAGCAGATAATCAAAAGATGTCAAACACCAGGAGAGAAATGGAAAGCAATTAAGGTGACCCCCCACCCCCCCACCCCCCCCACCTTAAACCAGCTTATATTTCAACCCTCTCCTAACTATACTCAGTTCTGTTGAAGGGTCGTGAGGACTCGAAACGTCAACTCTTTTCTTCTCCGCCGATGCTGCCAGACCTGCTGAGTTTTTCCAGGTAATTTTGTTTTTGTTTTGGATTTCCAGCATCCGCAGTAGTTTTTTGTTTTTACAGACCAGATGTCTCTGTTCATCCCCTATGGCCAATTTCTACTAAATCAGGGGTACAAAGACTCCTGCAGTTTCCTTACTGCCACCCTTTTTGAAATCAGGTAACTCTGTACAATTCAAGAATTGAGTCTCATGTCTTCATGCTCTGTGTTCTCAATAACTCACTGCAATAACCATTTGAGCTACTGGGGGAGGACTTTCTTTTGAACTTTAAGAACATACGAACAAACAAGCAAGGAGCAGGAGTAGGCCACTCGGCCTCTCAAGCCTGCTCCGCCATTCAATAAGATCATGGCTGATCCGAATGTAACCTCAACCCCACATTCCTGCCCACTTCTGATAACCTTTCATCCCCTTGTTAATCAAAAATCTATCCAGCTCTGCCTTAAAAATATTCAAAGGCTCTACTTCCAGTGCCTTTTGAGGAAGTGAGTTCCAAAGATTCACAACACTCTGAGAGAAAAAATTTCCCCTCATCGCTGTCTTAAATGAGCAACCTTTTATTTTTAAACAGTGACCCCTCATTCTAGATTCTCCCACAAGAGGAAACATCCTCTCCACATCCACCCTGTCAAGACCCCTCAGGATCTTAAAGGTTTCAATTAAACTACCTTTTACTCTTCTAAATTCCAGTGGATACAAGCCTAACCTGTCCAGCCTTTCCTCATAAGACAACCCACCCATTCCTGTTATTAGTGTAGTAAACCTTCTATGGACTGCTTCTAATGCATTTACATCTTTCTTTAAATAAGGAGACCAGTACTGTACACAATACTCCAGATGTGGTCTCACCAATAACCTCCCTACTTTTGTATTCAATTCCCCTCACAATAAATGAAAACATTCTATTAGCTTTGCTAATTACCTGCTGTACCTGCATACTAACCTTTTGTGATTCATGCGCTAGGATACCCAGATCCCTCTGAATCTCAGAGCTCTCTAATCTCTCACCATTTGGATAATATGCTTCTTTTTTATTCTTCCTGCTAAAATGGATGATTTCACATTTGCCCACATGATACTTTATTTGCCAGATCTTTGCCCACTTACTTAACCTATCTATGTCACTTCGTAGCCTCCTTGTGTCCTCTTCACAATTTACCTTCCTATCTATCTTTGTGTCATCAGCAAATTTAGCAACCATACCTTTGGTTCCCTCATCAAGTAATTAATATAAATTGTAAAAAGTTGAGGCCCCAGCATTGATCCCTGTGGCACACCACTTGTCCCATCCTGCCAACCAGAAAAAGACCCATTTATGCCAATTCTCTGCTTCCTGTTAGCTAGCCAATCTTCTATCCATGCCAATATGTAAACCCCCTACACTATAGGCTTTTATTTTCTGCAATAACTTTTGATGTGGCACTTTGTCAAATGCCTTCTGGAAATCTAAGTACAGTACATCCACCGGTTCCCCTTTATCCACAGCACATATGAAGGACAAAGAACTCCAATAAATTGGTTAAACATGATTTCCCTTTTACAAAACCATGTTGACTCTGCCTGATTGCCTTGAATTTTTCTAAGTGCCCTGCTATAACATCTTTAATAATAACGTCTAACATTTTCCTTATGACAGATGTTAGGCTAACTGGCCTATAGTTTCCTGCTTCCTGTCTCCCTCCCTTTTTGAATAAAAGAGTTATATTTGCTATTTTTCAATCTAATGGAACATTCTGCGAATCTAGGGAATTTTTGAAAATTAAAATCAGTGTATCAACTATCTCAAGACCTTAGGGTGAAGTCCATCTGGACCTGGGGATTTGTCAGCCCGCAGCCCCAACAATTTGCTCAATACCACTTCCCTGGTGATTGTAATTTTCTCGAGTTCCTCCCTCCCTTCCATTTCCTGACTTACAGCTATCTCCAGGATGTTACTTGTGTCCTCTATAGTGAAGACTGAAGCAAAATACCTGTTTAATTCATCCGCCATCTCCCTACTTTCCATTATCAATTCCCCAGATGTATTCTCCACAGGACCAATGCTCACTTTGTTAACTCTTTCCTTATTTAAATATCTAAGGAACATCTTACTCTCCGTTTTTAATTACTAGCTAGCTCTTTCTCATACTCTAATTTTCCCCTCCTCATTAATCTTTTTTGTCATTCTTTGCTGTTCTTTATATCCTTTCCAATCTTCTGACCTGCCACCCATCTTTGTGTAATTATATGCTTTTTCTTTAAGTTTGATACTGTCTTTAAATTTTTTAGTTAACCACTGATAGTGGGCCCTCCCCTTGGGATTTTTCTTTCTCATTGGAATATATATATTCCGTGTATTCTGAAATATCCCTTTAAATGTCTGCCACTGAACTTCTATTGACAAATCCCTTAACCTCATTTGCCAGTTCACTTTAGCTAGCTCTGCTTTCATGCCCTCATAATTGCTCTTACTTAAGTTTCAAATACTAGTCTTGGACACACTCATTTCTCCCTCAAAATGAATGTAAAATTCAATCATATTATGATTGCTGCTACATAGGGGTGCCTTCACTAGAAGGTTATCAATTAATCCTATCTCATTGCTCAATACCAGGTCTAGTATAGCCTGCTCTCTGGTTGGCTCCAGAATATGCTGTTCTAAGAAACTATCCCACAAACATTCTGTGAACTTCTCATCTATGCTACCTTTGCTCATCTGATTTTTCCAGTCTATATGGAGATTAAAAGCCCCCATGATTATTGCCGTACCTTTCTGGCAAACTCCTATTATCTCTTCTTTTATACTCTGTCCAACTGTGTAGTTACAATTAGGGGGCCTGTACACCACTCCCACAAATGACTTATTGCCTTTATTATTTCTCATCTCAACCCAACCCGTTTCTACATGTTGGTTTCCTGAACTTAGGTCATCTCTCTCTAATGTGCTAATACCATTATTAATTAACAGAGCCACCCCTCCACCTTTTCCTAACTGCCTGTCCTTCCTAAATGTCGCATACCCTCCAATATTCAGGTCCCAATCTATGTCATCCTCTTGCCATTTCTCTGTAATAGCTATCAGATCGTATTTATTTATTTCTATTTGTGCTATCAGTTCATCTGTTTTGTTTCAAATGCTATGTGCATTTAGATACAAAGCCTTTAGTTTTGTCCTTTTATTATTTTTGTAGCAGCTAACCTTATTTGCTAATTTACTCTTAGATTTGTACTCTCAGTCCCTTCCTGACACAGTCTGTTTATCATTTCCCATATTAATACCTGTCTCTCTTGCCTTGTCCCTACTCTTTGGTTTACCACACCTTCCCACTTTTGACCCCTTGCCCCCATTATTCAGTTTAAAATCCTCTAGACTTCCCTACTTAAGTGGCTCACAAGGACACCAGCCCCAGCATGGTGCAGGTGGAGACTATCCCAACAGTATAAACCCAACATTATGGATAACATCAGAGAGAGAATTGGTTTGGAGAAATTATTGTCATTGAATAAGGGTGCAGCATTAACAAGGCTCCTGAAGTATTCTGGATTAATGACTTGCTTCCAAATGTTGATTCATATTTCTCATATTATTCAGGCTCAAAGTATAGGCTACTCACTCTCCAGGGTCTTATCATTGTTTAAACAAACAGTCCCTTAAAAGATGTATTTGAATGTACGATTGCCAAGGTGCCATTGGTAACATACCTCCAGAGGAGTTTCCAAATAAAAAAAAGTGATGTATTCTGTCACTTCCCTACACGTTACAGTATTACCACCTATGCTGCATCTAATGTCTATTTAAAGTTAGGAAAATTAAACAAATTAGGAGCATACTTCTTTCCCCATACACTACCCTATTCATCCAGAAATATCATTGGCAGGCTGTTATAGGAAAGGACCTGAAATAAAACATTGTGTAAAATGTCTAGCTTTTAAATTGACATTGACAACAGTATTTTACACTGTTGAGTAATGAAAACTGTTCTACTGGGGTGGATAATGCCACTTAACTCACAAGAACACAGGCTCAACACAAGCTCCTTAATCCACCACTCCCTGATATGTAGAAGCATACTATAATTTAATATAAACAAAACTTAATATAAACTATACTTCCCTCCACCATCATTTTAACAAGACATACCAGCATAAATTTTATGATTGAAAGGCACGCCCAAAACCAAAGAAAATGTTTAGATGAAACAAAAACAAATATAAAGACACACATCCGCAGCTAAGTTTTTTTAAGTTATAACTATTTTGCTCTGAAATACTTCTCAAAAAATAAATTCTAGTGGGAGCTTAGTGGAAATATAAACCAGTCTAGCTCAAACTTGTGTTATATAAAGACAGCTCATCCTCTTGTGGCACAGAGTCCTCCTTTCTCTATAGATTAGGTCTATCCACCTTAAATAAACCTTATGGGTTTGATAAGACACAGGTCCTGTTATTTCCTCAGCGCCGTTAAGAGATCAAAAGGAGGATTTCCGGATGAGAAACAGTGAAGTACAGTTTCTTGTATGTCATGCTGAATTTAACCACAGGACAGGCTGTCTGCCTGTTGGGTGGGGAAGCAACCAGGGGAGCAGATGGTAGATTATGAGGCAGGTGAGGATAGTCGGCGATTGCAGGCTAGGCTTTGGGGTTAACTTGTTGGGCCTGTAAGAAACACCCTTGCTCCATTTGTGCTGTAAATATGCTGACCTCATGGATAAGGTCCTTCTTACCCTCTTTTACCTGCCAAGGTTCCTGAGCATTGGGAAATCTAGCTTCCATGGGTTAAAAATAACTGTCCTGTTACAATGGAGGCACACAACCTTTTTAAAAGTTCTTACTGACCGATCTGTCTCTGGAGGTCTTTTTGACCCTGCCACACCCACTCCCCCCACCACCCCAAACACACCCTCAAACCCACCTTCTTTAAAGCTGGAAGTGAGCACGTTGGAGATGGTTGGATCAGGTTTGAATATTAAAATACGTTTTACTTCCTATCTACCCCCAACTCACCCTTCTTTGGGGTTAAAATTTTTCCCAATGATTCTAAGGCCTACTCGGACAGCATGCCAGAAACATCAAAACATATCATTGTTGGGAAATGGGAGATACTTCAGAGAAGGTTTATAGATCAGGGTTTCATTATATAATTCACTCAAGTTTTATCACAGAAGGTCTAGATAAATAGCAGCAATATTTTGGTTGTGTTAACTATTGCTCTATTTCTCTCATTAGCAGCAGTTGAGGAAACCTAGCACACATTAGGTATGAATTAGGCAAGTAAAAGATTTATACAAACACCAGATCTCCTTTCTTTGTGTATGCTGGAATGGTACTAGCTATTGGAGCCAATCCATATGAATAAGTAATAGTCTCTTATGTTCTCAAACTTGGCAATTCTATCTTTAATCCTAAATGAATATCTGACTAAAAAAGCAAACAGCAAGAATTAAAATATTGGTAAGCTTGCACTTAAATGGCAAACTATGCACAATTCAAACCACACAGAAACCATTTGAAGATGATCCAAAGTCAGAGGTAAACCACAGTTGCTGGCACATCAAAACCACAGTATTGTATGAGCAAATAACAAACAGGACTTGGAGTAAATAGACTCAACAGCATGCTTAGCCTGGCTAAACAGTGCAATTATTACAATGAGCAGTCAGCACGAAGTTTGCATTCTGCCTACATTGCAATAGCAGACACAGGTTAATCATGCATTGTGATCCCTGCACTCACATGGGCCTTTTACAGTTTTCACCATACCTTTTAGTGAAATAAATGCCCTCATTAATGAAATATGAATTATATTGTACAACTGTGAACTTGCATTTGGAGCGGCTAACATTTACTTTCATTGCATAATCCACTAACTCTGGACGGAATCTTCCGAGATTTGCACAAAGTGCGGGAGGGGGCAGGAAAGAGGATGTTTTACCCACCGGTCGCAATGGTGGCTTTTCACGCCTCATCTTCCTAGCCCTGCCTCATTAATGATGCGTTCCCAGGAAATATGCTGTTTCAATGGAGAAAGGGCTCTCATTCGCATGCTTCATCATGCCGGGCGCCATATTTAAAGTGCAGCCGTGCGTACACCTCCAGCGCACGATTGCTGCAAAGAAGGCATGACCGTGAAAGGCAAGAAGACTGCAGACCCCCAATTTAATGGGGCGTCCCTCGAGCACCTTTTGGACGCATTGGAGGCCTGCTATGATGTCCTGTACCCCACTCTGGCTGCAGGATGGGCAGCAACATTGCTAATCGAGCATGGGAGGCAGTGGCAGCGGTGGTCAGCGCCAACGCCCTACAAAAGCGGATGGCCACCCAGTCTGAAAAAGAATGAATGATCTCCTCCGTCATTCCATGGTAAGTCACTCTTCTCATCACTTCCAACTCACACACTCACAAGCCCATCATACGTCCACAGGGATCTCATTCACTGCCTGTTCAAGGGACATCACCATTCACTCTCTCGCACACAACTTCATTGTCCTCATCCAGTCCATGAGACCACACACACACCAGGCATACTTATCATCTGGCCTGGCAGGCATCCTGCTTATACAGTCTTCATCTCTATTCATGCAGGTCAAGCTGGCACACAACAAGAGGGAGAGGTTGCAGACAGGTGGAGGAATGCCTGAAATCAAGGTCCTCACAGACTTTGAAAATAGAGCCATCCAGCTGGCCGGCGAGGATCTGAACCAGTCCTGTGCTGATGATGAGGTCAGCAGTTCTCCACCAAGTGAGGGTCCAGCAGTGCAACATCCATCAGACAACCATGCTGCGGATTATGTCCTGTTTCACAGGCCACTGCCATGCACTAATTATCTCTCCTTGCTTTCGCAGGCATATCTGGGGAACAGCCGACGGAGTCCACATTCCTGGGCCTCCAATCGAAGAACCCTCTGAAGTGGAATCTGAAGGCACCTTCATTGAAGACCCGTCACAGCGCTCACCCACACCCTCCACCAGTGCAGAGACACACACCTTGGTGGGACCTGGCTTTAGAGTAGCCTCAGGATCACGATCTGGTGAGCACATCACACTATGGCGGGTGGCGGCAGGGACTTCCCAGGTGACCAGCACTCAGGGGACTGCTGGAGGCCAGAAATCTGCTGCGTTAGAGTCAAGACTCTGGACTCGGTCATGTCTCAGTTGCTGGAGCTGCAAAGGCAGGCTCGGGAACGTCAGGAAGGCATATCCGCTGCACTCCTCAGATTGCAAGGCATGATGGAGGAATCCGTCCACCTTCAGGCTGAGGTGATAGCGCTGGCATGTCAACGCACCGAGGTCAATGCCGGTAGGATGGCAGCCGGCATCGAGACCTTGGTCCAGACCTCGCTTCTGCACTGCTGCACAGGCTGAACTCCATCGCTGACGTGATAGTTGGCCTCCAACAGTGTGTACACAAGAGGGATGCGGGCAACTCGATTTCACTCCAGCTACCCCTTCTCCTCAAGGTGTCAGCTAGGCCCTTGGGTACCCATAAGGAGGAGGATCAGCAGGTGCACACCCCGGGGCCACCCACCCAGTGACTCAGGGACTGTCCAGCCCATCCGAATCCCCTCTTCCTGTGACCCCAGCAAATCCAGCTTCACAGGCCAAAAAGGGTGCCACTGCCACACAGCAGAACCCCAAAAGCAGGCCAGCACCCTCCAGGTCTCAGCTTTCTAGTCAATGCCAACCAAATTCATCACAGTAAGGGCGTCCACCTCTGTTGTGGATGCTGGGAGAGCACCAAGATGTAGCAGCAGCTTCAGGAAGATTAAGAAGATGTAGTTGCACAGCCTTGGCATGAGTGTTAATCACTTGCACACAATGTTCACTATTGTCAATAAACTCCCAAGAATGTCTCCTTGCCTATGGCTCCATGTTCTAATGAGCAGTGTTCCTGTCACTCAGATGTGATACCTTGGTTCCTGCACAAGATAAAGGCAGGTGTCTCAGTCCAAGGCCTCTTCCCTGTGCTTTGTGCAGCCTTCAGACCAAAGTGATAGTTTGGCTTCACACTCCCTGGACACATTACTGATGCCTGCACCTCGATGGTGCTCGTCATTGCCGCCAGAATGTAGTGGGCAGGTGTCACAGAGTCCGTCATTCTCTCTATGTGCTCTCAGCACCTTTGAGGTGGGGCTGGCCCCCGCCCCCCTCCCGTCTCTTCAGCATCTGTGACCAGTGATGCTGTGCTCCTGAAGGGGTCAGGTGCTGAAGGCAGACAAAGGATCAGATGCTTTTAATGTTTCATGGCTGCATCTCTGTGGTATGACCCTGATCAGAGCGCAAGTGAGCTGCCCTCAGCCAGACAGGAGTCAGACATTCACAGAGGCTACGTGAAGATCTATGGAGTGTCCTCATCATCCTCCTGGAATCGTATGACTATTAGGGCCTCTGCTGCATCTCCATATCTGGAGCCTTATCACAGAAGGTATGTGCACTGCTATAAGCCAGTTATAAAGGGCGCAGCAGGCGATGATGATGCACACACCCTCTGTGGACTGTATTGCAGGGCCCCACCAGACCGGTCCAGGCAACAGAACCTCATTTTCAACATCCTGATGGTTTGCTCCACCAACGTGCGAGTTGCCGCATGAGCTTCTTCCTATCTTCTCCCTGCTGCAGTCTGAGGCCACTGCACGTGTGTCATCAGCCACGTCCTCTGTGGGTAGCCCTTGTCCCCAGGGAGTCAATCCTGCAGCCTCTGTGGATCCTGGAAGGCATCAGGGATCTGTGACCGACTGAGAGTGTAGGAGTCATGGACACTCCCTGGGAAACGTGTGCAGACCTGCAGGATGTGTTTGAGGTGGTCGTACACCAACTGCACATTCAGCGAATGGAAGCCCTTGTGATTGTCATAGCTGACTGCTTGTTGCGGTAGAGATCTGAGCGCCATGTGAGTGCAGTCAATGGTGCCCTGCACCTGTGGGAAACCTGAGATCTGGGCAAATCTTTCATGGTCACGGGCAGTGGATGCCCTCCATGTCCCCGTGGCGCCAAAACCTGCAGTAACTGGCAGATGTGACCGACCAGTTCCCTAGACATGTGCAGTCTTTGGCGACACTGGTTCTCGGTCGTCTGCAGGAATGAAAGGCAGTGTCTATAGGCCCTGAGTCTAGCTAGGCTCGCTGTGACTCTTCACCAGTGCGTGCGGGAGCCCCAGCTGCTCTTTCTTCCTGAGGGTACTGCTCCCCCCTCTGCCCGGCCCACTGCTTCCGTTGGTCTCTTCTACTTTGTCTCCAATCTCTGTATGCCACGAGGCATACAGCTAGATCACCAGGCTCCATGCTCCTGACGTATTCCTCCTGCAGGATGAAAGAGACACACGAAGATTAGCTTGGATGTTTTAAGAACCTCTCCTTGTTAAGATTGAAGGCCCTTTAATGCATCCTGGAGAGTGCTGGCCACCACTTGGATGGCCAGAGCTTAGTGCACTGCATAGCTGCCCAAAATCCCACCTTCCTCCACTGCACTCCACCTGACCAATTGGAGGCAGCCTTGCCCATTGGACTGCATGCTGTGCTATCAGCTCTGACGCAGGCATTCTCCTAACCCACACTGCAAGGCTGCACTGTTAGCTTGAACTATCAGGGAGACTGGTCCAAACTGGAATGATGACATTGCAAGGGGCTGTAAGCACCTCCACCAGTGACTGCTCCATGGCCAGCTTTCGCAAGGAGATTGTACAACTGTTCAGTCCACTGAAACGCTCATTAGTTTGGAGCCTGTGCCCGAGGGGTGAAAAGCTCTGAAGCACTTGGTGGCAATTCCATGCCACTGCATTGCTTGAGTGGGGCAGATAAGCTAGAGGCCCGACTCCAAGCATGTGAATAGAGCTGCATCTGAACTGTCTCAGCTGCGGAGGAATGGTCACTTTATACACGGTTTCCCTAATGTGTGGCTGCTACTGCCACCCCCTCCACCCCGCATGTGCTTGTGCACCGCCATCAACCGCAGTGTAGCCCTTGCTCCCCCCAACTTGCCTCAACCGCAGTGCAGCCCTTGCCACACCCCCAATTCACCTCAACCACAGGGTAGCCCTTGCCCCCCACCCCCCACCAACACGCCTCAACTTTGAAGTCCAACAGGTGACCCTCACATGCGTTGCACTCACCTCTGAGTTCCCGCCAAGTGCCTGTTTTATATATGCTATTGTGAAACACGTCAGTGTACAATCATGCTGAAGTGCTCGGACAATCCAGCATCAGAGGATGATTCTGGCTGGCTGTGCTTACAATAATATGCAGATGTATTATAATGATGTTCCCGATGGCGGGATACGCCGCCCGCCATTGATGGGCAGAGCGGATGATTGCAAACTGACTTCATGGCATCGTGAAATCGATTTTTGGCTTCTCACCATATTGTCCACTGATGCCGCCGAGCACGCCCGACACCAGCAGGCACAGAAAATTCGGCCCTCTGTATAAATGTTATATATACAATACTATAAAAAGGGATCTTTAGATATTGATGTTGACTTCCTGAACAGGAGAAAGTGAACTATTTAAACATAAGGTAATATGTACCTATGTTATCAATGAAGCAAACAATACAGGTTGGTTCGAGAAACATTTAGATGAGCTGCTGGAGAGAGAGATTCAGAGAAGATTGGGCCATTATCAATTGATAAAGAGGCTTGCTGGAGCAAATAAAGAAGGAAAAGAAAGAACTTGCATTTATTTAGAACCTTCATAACCTCAGAACATCCCAAACTGTTTTATAGCTAATGAAGTACTTTTGAAGTATAGTCGCTGCTGTAATGTAGTAAACATGGCAGACAAGGCTGCCACAAACAGCAATGAGAGAATGAACAGATAATCTAATGCTGGTCGAGGGATAAATACTAGCCAGGACATTGAAGAGTACTCCCTTTTTCTTCAAGATAATGTCATGGGATCTTTGATATCCATTTGAGAGGGCAGGCATTTAATGTCTAACCTGAAAGATTGCACCTATGACAGTATAGTTCTCCCTCGCTAATGCACTGGAGCCTCAGCCTGGATTTTGTGCTCAAGTCCCCAGATTGGGACTTGATTTCACAACATTCTGACCTTGAGGAGGGAATGATCTGACTAACATTTGTACATTTTTTATCCTAACCCTGTTCTTCAGGGTTCAACTGTAAGGCTCAATTTAAATCATTGTTTACCCTATTTTTAAATAATCGGTATTAATTGTTTCCGATTTTCCAATGAATGAAGATGAACTTTAGTAAAAGAATATATCTAAGAATAATGAATAGTCAATTTATTTTGTATAACTGTTTCTGATTGTATATATCCTAGATCTCTAGCTGATGAACTTGGCTTTATACTGTGGCTGGATTCAGGAACAATGGATAATTGCACAAATTAATTTCATGCACAAATTAATTTCATGTCAATCTGTCCAGTACCTTTTCTGATGTCGGGGAATGATCAGTACAAGCTGCCAAATTTTAAAATTTCTGGTTCTGCCAGGAGCACTTGGCTCCATATCTCATTGCGGCCTTGGCCCAGACATGGACAAAAGCGAAATTGCAGAAGTTAGGTGAGAGTGACTGCCTTTGACATCAAGGCAGCATTTGACTGAATATGGCATCAAGGAGCCCTAGCAAAATTTCAGCGAGAATCAAGGGAAAACTCTCTATTGGCTAGAGTCATTATCAAGATATATCAAACATTACTTAACAGGCAATTCATACATTGAACTAAATAAAAGGTACTGTCACATTAACTAACTAATGCAATTGAGATATATCTTACAAACCCTTCCACTGTGTACCTCACTTCTGGCAGATATGTAGCATTACAGAAACAGTTCCAAATTAACTCTCAGCACTCCAGCAGACTCACTTCTCCCCATCATGCTAAGTTGAAACTTCCAGTATCGTTCAAAAATCGTTCCACTCAGCCCGAGTTTTCTGGATCCAATTTTTACCAGCAAGGCCCAACTCAGTGTCTCTCTGGTCCTTAAATCTCCAAGAGCCCCATCTGCCTTGTTCAATCTCTTCTGAATAGAATCTGAATGCTCACTAGCATCCTGCTTGGTTATTAACACAAAAACAGTCCTGCTCTGCTTCTCCACAGCAGTATCTTTTTTCTTGCTCTGCTTCTTAAAATGCAGCTGTCATTTTCCTGTGAGACACTGTGGAAAGGTGTTAAGACAGTTACTTGGCATTTCAATAGGTTTCTCTTGAGTTTCTCCTCCCATGGCAACCAGATCACATGGGTATGTCTTCAAATTGGTGTTTATCATGACTCCACCATCCCCCATTTCATAATGTTCTGTTTCAGTCTAGGTTAAAGAGGACATTTTAAAATATAACCATCTTATAAAACTCAGTGCTCATGATAGGTTAGACACAGGAACACAAACATTTGAAATGCACCTGTGCCAGGTGTCACAGTCAGTCAGATCACCCTTTGCATGTAGTCTGGTTAAATAAAGGGCCATAATCTCTGACTAGCGTTGGGAAGTCCTGGCCTGCAAAAATTAGAAGAAATAAATACCCACTTATCTGGTCTTGAAAATAACATTGACACTTCTGTTCACCGGGGCTGCTAGGGGCCTGCATCAAAGAACCCTCGCAGGCCCTAGTGAAGTCTAGATCCAGCATATTCAAGGAGGCCACGTCCCTTTTTTAACGGCACTAGTTGCCGTAAAGCTGGTAAGTTTAAAGGGCCAGGGAAATTGAGAGGCCAGGGAAAGGTAAGTGTCTAACGTCAGTAGATAGGATTTGGGGGTTGGGGTTGCCCGGGGAGGTTGGGGGGTGTCCAGGGTGGTTGGGGTGCCCGGGGGATGTTCAAGGATTTCAGTGTTTGGTCCTGGGTTGGGGCGGGTGGTCAGGGGCTTGGGGGTGTCTGGGAGTTGGGGAGGCAGGGGGGCGGTCTGAGGGGGTAGTCTAGGGGTGTTGGGGGGGGTCGGTCGGAGGCCCGAGGGGGTCACAAGTCCAGGGAGCATGGTGGGGTAGGAAGCCCAGTGTTTGTGGGTCAGAAGTCCGGGGGTGGGGTGGGACAAGATCAAGGGGGAGTCCGAGGTCGGGGGTAGGTCCGTGGTCATGGAAGGTTGGAGGCGTCCAAGGTCAGGTGTCCGAGGTCAGGTGGGAGTCTGAGGTCGGGGTGGGGGTCTGAGATCTGAAGGGGGGTTCCGAGGTCTGGAGGGGGGGTCTGAGGTCAGGGGGAGTTGTTGGGGGGTCCGAGGTCGAGGCCGGGCTCCGAGGTCAGGGTGGGGGGGACTCTGAGGTTGGGTGGGTTGGCGGGGTCTGAGGTCAGGGGCAGTGGGAGGTAGGGGGTGTCAGAGATTGGGGGAGTCCCATTCGGGGGGCGATCGGGGGGTGTGGGGGAGTCCCGTGGGGTCAGTCTGGGTCTTTACAATAGTTACTCAGAAGTTAGAAGAGGTATTAATTCTTCTAATTTTTTCTGGGTAATTGTTAGTATAACCCTGGCAGAACCATTCCGAAGTTTGTAATTTAAATTGCACTTTCGGGCGGTTCCCAGTGCAGTGCAATTGTCCAGAGGAAGTCTGCACTTCTGGGCAATTGTCATGCAAACTCTTACCTGGGAACTTCCCAGAGGGATTCCCCAGAGCATTTTTGGGGTAACCTCAAATCCGATGCTGGGGAGTGTGGAAGCTATGGGCCATTATCAACTTGTTAAGATTTGAATTCATAGCCCTCTTAGCCTTTGACTATGCATCATGTTGTTCAATACTGTTTCTTTCCCAATTCGCCACCTTCATTATATACTGCTTAAAAAAACTACAAACTAGGTAGAGATAGTCTTAACTTTATAAATTAAAATGTAAGCTCATCACACCCACTCTATCAGGTTTCTTGGCTGGAAAAGGACTTCCTCAATCATATTTTTGATTGGCAGTCAATCACCATAACAAAACTTACATTTATATTATACTATATATTATATTTTTATTATCTTATTTAACTATGGAAGGACCAAAGAACATTTACCTGACCTCCGCTGTCAATCTTGGCACATAGATAACTCAAAGTTCCAGTGCCAGCTAAGCAACTCAAACATATCATATCTGACGGAAGGCTAACAAATATGAAATATTTAAATTTAATGTCTTGGATCTATTCAAATTAGGACCCTCAAATGCAAGATAAATTCCAATAGTTTTTGGTAGCTTATGTGCTGAGGGTGCAGGAGTCAAGATAAACATTTGCATGAAAAGAATTAGGGATAAGAAGCCACAGCAGGAGGAAAGGTTAGGTAACATGTTAAAAGTAGCATTTCAGCAGCAGGTTCAGGAGCCTTTGTCCATGTTGATATTATCTACAAACTAACTAAAATCACAGTCAGGAACTCTATGAAAGCAGAAGAAAGAAATCAGTCAATAAGGCCCTTTGTTGCAAACCTTGAAAAATAAAAGTGTTTCTAAACTCCAGTCTGCGCATCCCTTGTGACATGGGCTGTTCAAATAAGGCCTGGAAGATCAGCCCAGTTGGGACTTTGCTGGCAGCCTCGTTGCTGTGAATTGGACAGGGAGAAGAAAGGAAAAACCTAATGTGCTTTGGCATGCTTTGAAGAGGTTCTGCTGATTACAGCATGGCTGTAAGGCAGTGGACTTTATTTGGTGGTGGGAAATAAAAATGTATGTGCAGCTCTAGGGACTTGTTTGACAATCGTAAGGTTAAACCCATGACTTAAGAGAAACCTGCTGATGTTTGTAGGCAGTTGTGTGGAGGAGCTGAGCTGCCATTCTTACTGGCTCCTGGAATTTATCTGAATTGTGACTGTGAATATTGTTGTGTTTTCTTCTTAACCCAAGCTGGTTTTGTTCTATTTTAAACAAGCTTGTAGAACAGAAAAGCACAGACATATTTTACGCCAGCACTGTAAGTTTAGTTTTATTTTGTTATTTCAGTATGTTAATATTGACTTTAGTGAATATGTAGGATTGCCACTAAGTGGATTCAAAATTTTAAAAATGCTCACTGAATGCCCCAGTATCACCAGAAAGGCTAAATTTGTTGTCCACTTCCAGCTATCTGGAGATGATGAAGATGGGCCTTCTCCTTCATCTGCTGTATTCCTAGTACTAATATTGTTCCACAATAGTGTTCGCTAGCGAATTCCAGGATTTTGATCCGGCAACAATGAAAGAACGAGGGTATATTCAGCAGTATATTTCTAAGTCAGCATAACATGTAACTTAGAGAAAACAATGTTCATATGATATTGCTGCTCTTGTTTTTGATGGCAGTATAGACAGCAGAGGTGGCAGTTACTACACTGCAGTTACCCTCAATATGAAGTTGAAACTTTCCCTTCACATGGGATGTGTGGCGGTTGCTGAGAAGATTGGGCTGACATTACTTGAATTTGTTCTTATGGTGGTCTGATTTTTTTTCTTACTATACTCAACTTTGTAGCAATTGTGTACAAGGTGTAGGCCACTACAGAGAACATTAAGAATCAACCACAATGGCAGGATATTTTGAATGGTGGATTTTCCCTTCCCGCTATTTGAGGAATCGGCAGCAAACACATCCCCACTCACATAAAAGAAAAATACTGCGGACGCTGGAAATCTGAAACAAAAACAGAAAATACTGGAAAATCTCAGCAAGTCTAACAGCGTCTGTGGTGAGAAAAACAGAGTTAACATTTCGAGGTGAGATCTGTACAGGCAAGATGAGTTGCACTTGAACAGAGCTGGAACCAATGTCCTCACAACGCATTTTACGAGTGCTATTGGTGAGGGTTTAAACTAACTTGGCAGGGGAATGGGAACCGAGATGTAGCATTATGAAGGAGAGGGTACAAAAGGATGGGAGAAAGAAATAGTATTAGAGTAAGAAATAGTAATGTAAATAGTGGGGTCAGACAAAGAAGGAACACAATAAGGCATAAATTAGGTTTACAGTGCATGCCTGTAAATATACAACATGTGGTAAATAAGGCTGGTGAGTTGTGGGTGCAAGTAGCCATCTGGGAGGAGCGATAATAGAGGCCTGGCTCAAAAGTGGACAAATTTGGGTACGAAATATTCCTGGATACAAGGTGTTCAGGAAAGTTAGGGAAGGAAAGAAAGGGGAATGTGTGCTGGAGAGAGAGGATGTCCAACAGGTTTATGGGCAGAATCCATTTGGTTAGAGCTACAAAACCATAGAGGTGCTATTACACTACTGGGTGTATTCTATAGGTCACCAAATAGCGGGGATGATGTAAAGTAGAAAATTTGCAGGAAAATTACAAGGAGGTGCAAGAACTATAGAGTCGTCATCGTCATCAGTGGTCCGTCAGAATTGAGGATGACGTCAGTCAGGCTTAGTGAGACAATATAGAGTAACATTGAGTAGTGATAATGGTGGACTTCAATTATCCTAATATAGACCAAGATGGTGATAACATAAAGGGCAGAGAAGGGGAAGAGTTTCTAACTGAATTTTTATAGGGGGCAGGGGAGGCATCCCACCCAACCTTGGGCCTATTGCCCTCAAGTGGCCAATTAATAGCCATTTAAGATATTTATCCTGTCGCCACCGGTATTTTACCCACGATGGGGAGGAGGCTGACGCCATGCGGGAAGCCTGGCAGCTTTAACTGCATGGGCTGGTGTCGGACTAGAGAGGAGGGGAGCCTCCTTTGCAGGTCTCCTTGACGCATCAGAGGCATCCCCCATCCCTCCTCCAAGCCATCCACCTCTTTAACCCTCTCACTTAGTCTCCATCTTGAACCTGGCACCAACACCCCCTTTGACCAGACCCCCAACTCCAGACTTGCCTGGGTTGCTTGGCATGGTAGAACTGGCTGTAGTCCCAGACAATGGCCACTGCTTCCAGCTGGCGCTGCTAGTACTACAGAACTGCTGGCCATCTAATTGGCCAACAACTCTCTAAGGTTGGACTTCCTCTCGAGAAAGGGATGGAAGACTTGCCTTCAAGCAATTAACGCTGCTTCAATTGCTGCGGGGCAGCCATTAGGATTGGGGGCAGGGTCCCCTCCAATTTTTTAACTGGGGGGTTCGGGGACCGCAGCACTCTGTAAAATTCAGCCCATGGTATACTGTATTTACAAAAACTTGTCACATGTATAATTCTTATGGTTTCAATTTCAGACAAACAATAATTTACAATATTGATCTTGACATTACTATTTTGCTTAAGTATAGATCCACATGGGAAAACTCACTGGGATCATAATTTACTAATACCCTAACAAACCATAAGAACTGATAGTTCCAGTATCAACAGAGACACCTTCATCTGCCAACTGCAAAGTACTACTGAGAAAGACACTGAGATATATCTATGCTTGTTGAAGGATGAAGCATTGCATGGTGGGTGCACACAGCACCAGTTCTAAGGAAAGTACAACACAGATACCCAAGAAACTCAGCAACTTCACACTGCTTTCCCCTCAGATCTTGAGATCTTCATTCTGTAAAGTCCATGCTTGTAAGTAAGTTTCATACATGTTGTTGTAATTCCTGGGTTGAACATTGAGACTCGTGTCTCAAAACCTGTAGAATAGAAATTACTTCACTTCACCACAGGGTGTCTCTGTACAACAAAAAGTTGATATTCAACTCTGCAGTCACATTGTTGGCACAGTGGTCCCTTGTTAAAGCTAAAGGACAGCTTTAAAATTCTGCATTACTGTATCTTTCAAACACAGGACATAACAATGTTTCAAGTAAAAACATTTATGCAAATAATACTGAAGTAAAGCTAATCTGATTCATAGAAAGCAAAGGCTTGATGAACCAAATGGTCCAGTCGAGAAACGGCTTGAAAACCTACCTCATACTCAAAAGGTGACTGAAATAAAGGGCTGAATTTTCCCAGAATTGTACTAAGTGCGGTAGCAGGCAGGTAAAATGGAGTCCTACCCGCCGATGAAAATGGCGGGTTTTCATGCCTTATCTTCCCAAGCCCGCCTCATTAATATATTCACTCCCGTGAAACACTGGTTACTTATTAACTTTAAGTACAGCAAGCCTATTTAATATCTCTTTATCAATTTTTTAATCCATAAAATGTCTCAACTGCTTCCTGTTTCACCATGATTTGGGAAACATCTTCCTGGGTAAAAACAGATGCAAAGTGCTCATTTAGTACCTCAGCCAGGCACTCTGCCTCTATGCGTAAATCCGCTTGTTACGATCTGAGCTGATGTTACCCCTGGACAAGCCTGATCCCAGAGTGGAACCCAGCTTGATAACTTTTATTTGTTTCTTTAGATACATGGAAAGTAGCTATCAAACAGAGTCAGAGGAGTCAGCTGATGAACTTTTAACAAAAGAATAAAACATTTATTAAACAAGAAAGGATGAACTATATTACAATACGCCTTCACCCACAACTATACCTTTACAAGTATATACAGATTTGTAAGGATAACACAAGTTACAAAAGCTTTTATATACTTCAATGTTCACAGTAAATACACAGTCCATGTAAACCTAAGGCGGCCTGTGGTCAGACACAGCACATTCTGAAACCAAGTGACAGATGCCACCTCAACCAGATGCCATGAATCTCTCCTCAACTCCCCCCAGATGCTTGTCACACTGTGAGCCAACCAGTCTCACTGCATGCTGCCTTTCAAACGAGGGTTTCCAAACTCCACTCTCCAAGACCTCGCCTTGGAATCTTCTCCTAAACTGACGCTTTCTCTCAGATGCCTTCCGCAAGGGTTCACCTCCAGGGTTTCGAACTCTCCTTCCGATGTTCCTCTCCCCTGCATCACCATATGCGTTCAAGCTGTCTTCCACACACTCTCTCTCATTGACTCAGCTGTCAACAGTACTACTGCTTCACATGCCCATAGCAAAGAGTTACAGACCTTCAGTCTTTGGACCTTCTTGCTTGTTGCAAGCTGTTCTCGCTTTAAATCTGCTTTCTGCGGCTTTTGTCTCTTTAAATCTGAAGCTTGGAGCCTTCCTCTCTGCCCCTCACTCTTAACTTTACTTAACAGGACCTTTTCCAGGTTCCTGTCCTTTCTTTGACTAGAGTGTCCACTTGGGACTTTCCCTTGTTCCACTCCCCTGAATTTCTTAGGGTCTTTTCTTTAGCTTGGGCTGGCTATTTGTCCCCTTTGCTCCAGTCTCTCCTGGCAGCTACTTTCAAAACCAACTGAACCCAAACAGCTTCCAAAATCAAACTGCTGTTTCTCTTCTTCTCTGCGTGTGTCTGTGGGATGGACCTGCCTCTCTGACCCCGTTGCTAGGCAACCATACTTTTTTTCCTACTCTTGTTTGCTTAATTTAGCTTACAGTCATAAAACTGTCATTAGAAATGCAAACACCTTCTAAAGTGAAACTAAAACTCAATTTGACCTTTCTTAACACAAATACAGAAATAAAAAGCTAAAACCCATTCCTAACATCCATAAATACCAATATAACTTACTTAAACTATCTCTCTTTCCTAACACCTTTAAGGTCCCTAATTGGCCCCACACTTTCTTTTATCACCTTTTTACTATTTATATGACTATAGGACACTTTTGGATTCCCTTTTATGTTGGCTACCAGTCTCTTCTCATACTGTCTCTTTGCTTCTCTAATTTGTTTTTTCAATTCCCTCTGAGCTTTCTATACTGAGCCTGATTTTCAGTTGTATTATCCACTTGACATGTGTTACTTGTACCTTTTTTCTGCTTCAATCACTCACTATCTCTTTTGTCATCCAGAGAGCTCTGAATTTGTGGACCCTATCCTTCCCCCTTGTGGGAACGTACCTTCACAGTACCTGAGCTATCTGTGAATTTTTGATTCCAATTTATCTGGGCCAGATCCATTCTCATCCCATTGAAGTTTGTCCTTCCCGAATTAATTATCCTTAATCTGAATTGCTCCTTGTCCTTTTCCATAGCCAACCTAAACCTTGTGACATAATGATCACTGTTCCGTATTTCCTGACTGACACTTGATCCACTTGACGCACCTCATTCCCAAGAACCAAGTCTAGCAATGCTTCCTTCCTTGTTGTACCAGAAACATAATGATGTAGAAAATTCTCCTGAACAAACTCGACAAACCTTTGCCCCACTCTGCTCTTTATACTACAACTATCCAAGTTTATATTAGGATAATTGAAGTCCCCCATTATAACTGCTCCATAATTCTTGTAAATCTCTGTAATTTCTTTGAAAATTTGTTCCTCGACATCTTTTCCACCAGTTGCTGGCCTGTAGAATACACCAAACAATATAACCTCTATGGTTTGTCAGCTCTGGCCAAATAGTTTCTGTCCTTGATGCGCCTGTGACATTTGCTCCCTCTCCAGCACTGCAATCTTCTCTTTAAATAATACTGCCACCCCTCCTCCTTTCTATGCTTTCCTGTCTTTCCTGAATACCTTGCATCCAGGAATATTTAACACCCAGTCCTGTCCTTCTTTGAGCCAGGTATCTATTAAACCACAGCATCATATTTCCACATAGGTATCTGTGCCTGCAGCTCACCAATCTTATTTACCACACTCCACACATTCATATACATGCACCATTATCCTAATTTACTTTAATTAATCAAATCCCTTCTTGCTCTGCCAACACCTAATGCCTTACTATTTCCTACTTTAGTGCTAGCTGTCTCTCCCAATAGTCTGTGCACCTTGGTGTTAATCTCTAATATTATCTTCTGGTGCCCCCCTGCCCAATTGCTTAAACACTCCCCATTAACTCTAGCAAAGGAAATTTGTTCCTGTTCTGTTCAGGGGCAACTCCTCCGGCCTCTACAGGTCCCATCTTCCCCAGAAAAGACTCCCTACTGTATACTCATCTCCCCTCAGCTGTTCAGAAACTGACAGCTTCTGAAACCATTGCGTCCTTTGAAATATTCCACCCTCCCCCTTCAAAAAGGTCTCAACAAGCTTCTGGAGCAGTTTAATTGGCCTTAATTGGTAGAAGGGCAGAAATCCTGCCCCACCCTAACCCTGCCCTGGTGATTATTGCTGGCGCTGGGATCAGTGCCTTGAAATTGACACGTCACCCGGCGCCGGTATTTTGGGGAACCCCTGTCTCCATTCACAACTTTTCGAAGGGGTGGGGGTACAGAAAATTCAGCCCTTATCGAGTGGTTGAAAGACTTTGGCAGGGAAATTGAGTACAAGAGAAATATGAAAAGAAATAATGAAATGAAGAAAGAAAATAAAGCAAAACAATTACATTTTACTTGTTAATTTTATAATGATAGTTGAGGAATAGCAGAAAACAAATTAAAAGCTGTGTTTAAACAAACACTGCAGATCTTCTCAGAGGTCAGAAAATCTAATGAGAGCAGAGAACCTACAATGCTATTAATTCATTCATGTGTGCACTGCATGAAGGCAGGTCTTGGGCTCATTGTCTGCTGATGCTTCATCCTGAGCTGTTTTCTGTCAGTACTAGTTTGCCATTGCTTTCCGTTCTGATGGGCAGGGTAAGGAGGCAGGTCCCAGATCTATCTAAGTCAGAATGGGAATTGAACCCAGGCTGTTGGTATTAGTTTGAACCACACATTAGCCAGATAGCCAACTGTGCTAACCAGCCTGCCAATGCTAGTAACAATAAAGCTAAAATTATAACTTTTAGGACACCTCAATTTCCAACTATTTATTATCCTTGAAAACTAACCACATTTTTCCTGAATTTTGATGCTTAAAAATGATACACCAGCCATATATCTAGGTATTCTTTCTGGTCAATATACTCCAGCAACCATTTCATTCAAAATAAAAAACAAATCAGGGTGAAATTTCAGGCACAGATAGCAGAGATCAGCAGCCCATTTCACACACACCCCCGGCAGAATTTTGCCCTTGATGGGCAGGTGGGCACCACCGGCTCAGCGGCGGGCAAGGAGCCGATCGTCGCCGCCGAAACGGGCCCTGCCGCCATTTTACGTGGGCGGGCCAATTAAGGTCCGCCCAGCGTGTCGCCCAACAGGAAGCGCTATGCGCTTCCTTGCGGGCGGGTGGGGGTTCCCCAACTGCAAGAGTGCACTCTTTCGCACATGCGCCCGAAAGAGCACACATCTCCCTGAGGCAAAGTGCTGTCTCAGGGAGATCACTGAAAACCAGTGAAACTTTAAAAACAAAAAAATGAAAAAATCATTAACATGTCCCCCTCATGTGAAAATGTCACACGAGATGGGACATGTTAATGAAGTACACAAAAACTTTACAACAAATTTTTAATTCTGATATCAAACCTCATCCCGCCACTGGATGAGGTTTGTAAAAAAAAAACACTTACCTGCCTGCCTGTTGGGCCCGTGCGCTGACCCGAAGTTTGCCATGGGCCCCTCAAAATGCTGGTCGATTGGAGAGTTAATGTCGTTAACAAGGCCTTTAATTAATGGCAGGCGTGCGTCCTGCTGCATAGCTCGCCCGCCGACCGAAATATCACGATGCAGCGCGCTGACGTCTGGACACTCGCGCGACATCAGCGTGCGACGTTTTAAGCGCTGGCATGCGGGCTCCGCCACCCGCACGCCAGCCAGAAGATTCTGCCCCCGATTTTCTTTACCACCAACTTCCGTTTTTCATTCCCCCTCCATAGTTTCCTCATGCAGCAGACATAAACTTGTTTATTATAAATAGAGGTAACAATAATATTTCAGCCACTGAAAATGAAGGCCATGCACAGTCATTGTTAGAAAATTTACAGATAGAGCTCTTGATCAAAATCCTGACAGACAGAAAGTCAAATCTAGACACAGATAACATCACAAGGTGATGGTATGTGTGGCAGCAAGAGGAATGTAAAATATAAACAATGTAAACAAGGGGCAGCTTTGCTTATTTTTTTAATGCGTTTTTAAAGCCTGCGCTTTTTGTGTACAAAGCAGATTGAGATTTTATTTTAAAATTTTTCATTCACCTATTCTGGATTTTTAAAAAATTATATGTTAAACAGAACTTACAAAAAGTCAAAGTACAGCAATTACCATAGGTGTTATGAGTTTGCAATTTCATGATTCATATGTTTCAAGAGTATAACTTTTAGTTTTGGGAATTGAACTTTTAAATGTAAGATAAATGTAAAAACCTCGTCCTCAAATTTCCTCACCTTCCAAACACTCCCCATGTCTCATCCATGCCACCTCCTGCCCCCACCCACCCAATGGCCCTTTATACTTTCAATGCCAAGCTCTGCCCTTCCACCCAACCCCTATGGCACTTCATGCCCCCCCATGCCAAGCTAAGGCAGTTCCATGCCCATTGACTCACTATACACTATCTAGAACCAATAAACACTGAAGTGACGGTTGGATGTGTGAAGAAAAAGCTTTACACAAGTAATTCGTTCATAACTTTCTCCTATGTTGAAAAAGTAATTTCACTACATGCTAATGAGTGTCAATCATCCAGACCCTTTGAAGTATCAATAACAAAAAACACAAACCCTTGAAACCACTCAAGGCTGTGTTGTTATGAAAGTGTAATAATTTTCATAATATTATTCTGGTTTATTATTATGCAGTTTATGGGTGTGAGTGTAGATGGTTCTGTCCATGTGATTTAATTACATTTGGAGTCAGGGAGACTGCAAGCTTGAAATTATCAAAAGAAGTTAGATGTAGAAATGTACTTGAAATGTTAATGAGTAAACATGGATGTTGTCTTTGCATATAAGGTGTGAAGGAAATTTTCCATTTTAGATAATGCAAATTATGAAGGAGTTGTTTTGATTTCAAAGAAATATTAGGATGTTTACAACTAGCCATGTAAGCCAGGCCAAGTGGTGTGTTTATTTTTCCCAAGGTTACTGACAATATTGGCAACATGGAAGTTTTTATATGATGGGAAAAGTACATTTCAACACCATATGGAACAATGGAATTTACAGATTAAAGGGAGAGAAATGTATATAAAGGACAATGAAAACCTATGTTGCAGAACCATGTAAGATCTAACAGGAGTGTGTGAAACAGCCTTCGGGAAGCCACCAGCCATTTGTGCATAAGTCTGCTGTGTCAGTAACTAAAGTTGGAGACAAACTTTTGGAATTCCACTATCAGGTGGGTGCTGTGGTAACATGTTGGCTTGCTTTTCAAATTTAAAATCTATTTTGGACTGTTGCCTTAAAGGGGGTAGTTTAAAGTCAGGTTAGAATTTGTTGTAGTATTATGTAATTGTAGTCTTATGTATGTGCTTGAAATCTTTTCTTTTGTTAATAAATGTTTTAATTTAATTTTTAAAAACCTCTAAAGGTCTTAGTGGACTCATTACTTCTGAATTTAGTGTGCCCATCTTCTTGTAATAATTACAAATTGTAGAACTGTGGTACCGTGGCCAATTTTCCCTTGTGGGTTTGGTCCACCTGGCACACATCATCTGCCACGTCAAAACAGTGTAAACAAACATTGTGAGATTGACAGCAGAGATCAGAGAACCTAAGGCAGGTGTTTTAGCAGTCCAATGGTTGTCTGGGCTCTCAGCCAAGTCTCATTATGTATGCTTGGCTGAGTACTAAAACACTTCTACCCCAGTGAAAACATTGCTTGATTGACAGCTCAGGTGCTCTGATCTTTGCTGTCAATTTCACAATGTTTGTTTACACAACGCTAAGTAGTTTCAAGGGTTTGTGGCTCTTGTTATTGATACTGTAAAGGAAATGGATGATTGACAGTTTTATTAGCTTGTAATGGATTTTTTTTTCAACATAGGAAAATGTTATGAATGAATTACTTTGTTTAAAATCTTTTTTTAAAGCATCCTACTGTCACTACAGGGTTAATTGGTTCTAAACAGTGCACAGTGGGTCAATAGGCATGGAAGGCCATAGCTTGGTATGGGGACATGAAGGATTATGAGGAGTGGGTGGAAGGGCAGAGCTTCGCATAAGGGACATGAGGAGGCTCTTTTGAACTTACCTTTTAAAAGGTCCCCTCATGTTGACTAGGGTTCATGACTCTTCTGAGGAGCATTGAACAATGACTCTTTAAAAACTTGGCTAAACTCCATGAAAATTGTGGAAGAGAAGGAGATGTCTATCGCCACAATGGAGCCGACCAGAATGGGAGTGCTGAATGCAGGCCTTTGACAGGAACCAGCTTTCACCCTTTAAAGGCACTCTCAAAACTTAGACAGCTGGGAATGGGGTTGGGAATCCCAGCATTGGGACCCACCCACCATTTTTAAAGGGCTCCTGAGTCATCACGACTCTGTGAAATTCCAGGCCAAGATGTTACAAGCTGGTTCCTGTCAAAGGCCTGCATCCAGCACTCCCATTCTGGTCGGCTCCATTGTGGCAATAGACATCTCCTTCTCTTCCACAATTTTCATGGAGTTGTCTTCATCAGGGGTTTAAATTCCCCAGATTAAAGAAAATTTGAAAAGCAATGGGTAACAAGGGAATGTCTTAAATTATCCATATGCCTTTCAGATAAAAGGAAGGTTTGGGAATTGTTGATGATGGTTTTGAACCTCTGTCTGGGACATCGCAGGGCTGCCTTATTGCTACGGTAATAGGTTGCAGTGAGTTACCCTTTTGTGTTGGGTTTATTTGTGTGTTTCCTCACAGAAACAATGGGCAGGATTTTCCACACCCGCCCGCCACCGGGATCGTCCGGTCCCGCCACAAGTCAATGGACTTCTGGATGGGGCGCCACCTCACCCACCCATGGCAGGGCCAGAAAATCCTGGCTAATGAGTCAGCGTGGAAACTGTGAGAAGGCAATTGTGTATTTTCCAGTGGCCAGAACAAGGCGCATAAAGGCCATTAGGAACCAGGGCTGTTCCTGATTTAGAATCACTATGCAGAAATTGCGAGTGAAGTCCATGCTTGGAATGAAAAGTCCAAATTCATGAATTAAAATTCTTATATCTGCCTGGTAAAGCTAGTGGAAGAGATCAGCAGTGGAATGCCTGCAGACTTCCAGAGCTCGCTGTCTTTCACTCACTAAGTGCCAGACTGGGAAACCGAGGGAAGTCAAAGTGAATTCTTCAGAGTGTGGCACACCTTGGTTTTGTCCCAGAAGAAAGAACCCTCAGGTTCCTGTAATGTATTAGGAAACTCTTGGGTGGAATTAAAAACAGAACAGGAAGTGATCTGTTAAGATTTTTGGGTTTGAAGAAATTTGTGTTAAATTAGTAGCCTTTACTTTGTTTAATTCTTGTACAGTGAACACTTATTAAAAATGTGAAACTTTATGGCATCATTCTTTCATTTAATGGAGTTCATCTTTCAAAACAAAAATTAATGGCCTCCCTTGAGATCATAACATAAAAAATAGCTACAATTTAAGCATTAAATAGGAATGCCGCTGAAAAATATTGACCTTTTGAACATGTAGAGGAACAGTTTGTACAGTATACAGAATGGTATAAATATGCTTCTAAAATTTAAAAACACACAATGGGCAGGATTTTGGATTGTTTGAGAGGGCAGGTTAGGGTGCACTCAGGTATTTAAACCTGCTCCCCTGATTGGCATTCCAGTTTTCCAACACGAGATCGACACGGTCAGATTTAACCAACAGGAGCCGCAAGAGGCAACCCACCCAAACTGCTTAAATGGCCACTTAAGACTATTAACAAGCTTGTTGTCAGCTTGTTTAAGAGACACTCTTGGATTTTCATTTAAAGGGTCAGATTTGACGCACGATAACAGGGAGGAGGAGGAGGAGGCGGGGAGTGATCTGCAATGATGAGACATAGGTAATAGGCAGCATTGAAGAGAAAAGATTGTGAGACAGCCCTCATTTACAGGCAAGAAGTTGTGCTCAGTGATGAGAAATGTTCTTCGCACTTTTGCACTCCTGATAAAAGTTTTTCATTGTAGAGGGGAGGGATTGGGGGTGTAGAGATTGTGGGTAGTGGAAGTTGGGGGGTTGGGGGGACATGGGGTCAGAAAGACTACACAGTCCAATGCCAATGAAGGAAGGACATGGGAGGAAATGGGATCAAGCTTCTCCGAGCTTGCTCCAACCAGCGATGAAGAGCATTTGCCAAACAGAGGCAGAGCCCTAGGCAATGAAGTACAATGATGAGGAAGGAGGGCCAGGAAAGCTCCAGACTCCCTGCCTTACACAATCTTCATCAGTGCACTCATCACTCTGCCAACCCTCATTTCCTATTCTCTGGAGTTTAGCCAACATGAAATGAAAACACATGGGCCAGAATTTTTCAGCTGGCGGGTGGGCTCGGCAGGAGCGGGTGGGCTCGGCAGGAGCGGGTGGTGACAGTCGGGAACCCGACTGCCACCCGTGATCGGGTGCGCACCATGATTTTACGTGAGCTGGCCAATTAAAGCCCGCCCAGCATAATTTGCGGCTCCCGAGATAGTGGGAAGGGGTGGACGGTGGCAGGAGGTCAATGTCTGCCGGGTCCAATAGTGACCTGGTGGCCTATTCAAAAATGGTGCAAGCAGCTGTCCTAAGGCTGCCACTGATTTCGGTTAGTAGCTATATGATGAAGAACATCTTCGGAGAGAGCAAGCCAGGCGGGAGGACAGGTTGGCGGGGCAGTCGGCCCCGGGGCTCTCCAATGTGTGCCTCGCTGCCCTCCTCGAGGAGGTGGCAGCACACCGCGAGATCCTGGTCCCAAGAGGCAGAAGGAGGAGGCCCCCCCACCTAATAAAATGTGCCTGGGAGGAGGTGGCATCACGGGTCAGTTCCCACGATGTGGTGAGACGCACCTGGGTGCAGTACTGCAAGCGGTTTAATGACCTCCTGCGATCAGGAAGGGTGAGTACCATGTTGGCATGGGTCACTTAGCACAGCAATTAGGTTGGCCTCCCCCACCACTTCAAAATTTTGTTTTTGTATTCATTCATTCACAGCATGTGGCCTTCGCTGGGTGGGCCAGCATTTATTGCTCATCCCTAGTTGCCTGTGAGAAGGTGGTGGTCAGCTACTTTCTGGAACCGACGCATGTGGTGCAGGAACACCCACAGTGCTGTTTGGGGGCGAGTTCCAGAATTTAGATTCAGCGACAATGAAGGAACTGTGAAACATTTCCAAGTCAGGATGCTGAGTGACTTGGAGGGGCACTTCCAGGTGCTGGTGTTCCCATCTATCTTCTGCCCTTGTGCTTCTAGGTGGTAGTGGTCGTGGGTTTGGAAGTTCTTAGAGTGTGAGTGGCAAAAGTCACGGAGGCAGCATCTGGGCAAGGGAGTGAGCCCTGGCTGCTTGGAATGAGTGTATTGCAGCTCCACGGTCATGAATCGGTTGAGCCCTGCAATGTTTCACTCAGGTGGGGGTGGCAAGGCTGCAATGGCAATGCAGGCACAGGGTGGACTAATCAATGCTCCTCTGTCCTTTCAGGAGAAGACAGCCCACAATAATGCTGAGTGGCTGCGGACTGGTGGATACCAGATACGAGCAGGAGGCACTGGAGCTGGAGAGGCGCCATGTGCCAAGGTCAACCAGCCACGGTGACGTTGGGGCACCACTGGGAGGTAATAGTGCCGTGCACTGAGGTCACAATGTCTGTCAGTGTAACCATTCCACTGTTGACTGTATATTGAATTCAGCCTCCAACATGGGTTTCCCATTGATTATGGAAGGAAGAGCACATCCTGATCCGGGTGCCAGGCATGCACATTAACAATGTAACAACTTCAACTAATCAAATGTCCTTGTTCTTCCTTTCAGCCTCACCAGAGCGTACCCGGACTCTGGAGGCTGAGGGACCGCCGCCGTCCCCTGAGGGCACAGAAGACAATGACGCACTAGCGTCACACCGTATCAGCCAGGCAGGCACCAGCACAGATACCAGCACCTCGGTGTGAATAAAATCATCGGCTAGTATCTTGGTGCACAGCGGTGAGGGCACTAGGTGCTTGAGGTGCAGGCGGAGGCAGAGAGTGCCCAGGGCGCCGGCAGTCGGAGGAATGTTGGGGACCAGGAACATGCTCAGTTGTTGGTTGATGATGTGCCTCTGGAGTCGTCCCTGGGGCAGCAGATGCTGGAAGTCCAGCAGGATGTGCGGAAGGATCTGGCGGAGATACATGAGGGAATGCATGCCATGGTCTCCGTGATGGAGGAGTCCATGTGGAGCATGAGCAATGCAATGACCCTCATGGCTGAGCGCAATGCCTCCTCAGGAGACATGGAGAGGCTCCTCAGGAGAACAATCAGGGCTTCCTGGAGATGCGCTCGGACCTGCAAGCCCTCACACCGGCAATGATCTCAGGTGGTCAGTGTCAGTGTGGGAGATGGATTGGGCATCCAGTATCCCAGCTAGGTGCCCATCAATCAATGGTGAGCAGGGAGATCCAAAGCGACCTCCTGTTAGCGCACGAGCTGCATGGGCTCCTCTCAGGGCAATCCGGATGATGGTAGCAGCTCTTTCGCCCCTCTGCCAGTGACTGTGGCAACCGATGAAGCTGAACCGACTGGGAAGATGCCAGCCATACCACTGGCCACTCCCTCCCAGGCAGGGGCAGCACAGGCTCCATGGGCCAGCACAGGCTCCATGGGCCAGAGGATGCCCGCCGAGGTCATCAAGGCCAACAGGACAGCAGAGTGAGCAGCCCATCTCCAATGCCAGTGCCAGCGAGGGGGGAGCACCTAGACATAGCACCTACAAGCATAAATGTAGGCACAACATGGGCTTATCACTAAGATAAAAGCAAAATACTGCGGATGCTGGAAATCTGAAACAAAAACAAAAATTGCTGGAGAAACTCAGCAGGTCTGAAGGCATCTGTGGAGAGAAAGACAGAGTTAATGTTTCGAGTCTGTATGAAGAAGAATCATATGGACTCAAAATGTTAACTCTGTCTTTCTCTCCACAGATGCTGTCAGACCCGCTGAGTTTTTCCAGCAATTTTTGTTTTTGTTACAGGCTTATCACTAGTGGTTTTCTTTTGCCCCACTTTTAAGTTACTGTTAAGTTGGTGTGCAGTTCAACACCTTTTCATTTACTTTGATTTCTGCATGCCAAGCTGAAAATCATTAAATGTGTTGGTTCTCAACAAACCTCTGGGTGTTTTATTACTTCTGCAGGTGAAGGGGAACCCATGATGTTATGAGTGGCTTGTTTGTCATTAAGCTTTATTCAAATGGCACATGGTTCATGTTGCTGACCAAGGTATCAAGTATTGAGCCCTGGTATGTGTTGGTGATTCATCTTTGGTAGGCTAGCTGAAGGAGTGTTGGATCAAAGCCTCCCAGATGTTCCTGTCTCCCTGGAGGTTTCCCAGGTCAGCGTCTATCCCCTCAGCATTCTCCTGAGCATGCTCATCCTCAGACTCACTACTGGGCTGATTGTTTGCTGCCAGAGCAGCTGCTTCAAGATCTTCTTCCTCCACTGCATCACCTCTTTCCAGCGCCAGATTGTGGAGAGCGCAGCACACGATCTGGAGGGTATTGGTGTGCGGCCCCTGGACAGTCCAGGCATCGGAACCTTGAGAATCTTGAGAAGCATCTTGAGAAGACCGATGGCTCTCTCCACCACCACCCTTGTGGAGGCATGGCTCCTATTGTACCGCTGCTTGGCCTCTGTTCTTGGATGGCGAAGGAGCATCATGAGCCACCTTTTGAAGGGATAGCCCTTGTCACCCACCAGCCATCCATCCAGCCGGGCTGGAGCACTGAAGAGCCTCAGCACCTGGGAGTTTCTCAGGATGTATGCGGCATGAGAGCTGCCGGGGTACCTTGCACAGACTTGCAGAATCTGCATCCTGTGATCACATACTATCTGCACGTTCATGGAGTGGAAGCCCTTCCTGTTGACGAAGGCACCCGGCTCATCCGTTGGCGCTTGATGGCCACATGTGTGCAGTCTATTGCAGCCTGGATACAGGGGAACCCAGTAATCGTGGCAAAGCCTCTGGCTGGCTCTGCCTGGCTGCCCTCATCCATGCTGTAGTGAATAAAAGTCAATGCACGCCTGAACAGAGTGTCTGGCACCAGCTTGACACAACTGTGGACAGCTGATTGGGAGACTCTACAAAGATCACCCACCGACCCATGGAAAGAGTTTCCTGTTGGCCCTGCGCTTCTTGTGCCTGCGCCTGTCCTCCCAGAGGTGGCTCCCCTGGAGGCTGAATATGGACTCCTGGAGGCATAGAAGTTAAGGGCAACTGTGACCTTCAGCACCACTGGCATGGGGTGTCCACCCACACAGTTGGAGCTGATCTCAGGGCCAATCATCTGACAAATAGAGGTCACTGTCTCCCTTGAGAGACAGAGCCTCCTTTGGCATTGCACCTCAGACATATTGAGGTAGCTGCATCGCCGTCTGTAAGCCCTGGCAGCAGGATAGTGGCATCTTCTGCGGTCCTGTTGGCCCTGTGCTCCTTGTGCCTGCGCCTCGCCTCCCACAGGTGGCTCCCCTGGAGGTTGAATATGGACTCCTAGCCTCCTCCCCCTTTTGGTCCTCTCTTCCTCCTCAGAGGAGGTGCCTCCAGCGGAGACCACAATCCCCATTCACAGAGTAAGGGAAGGCTGTCTGATACCTGGAAGGCCCCAAGTGTAATGACTCCTCTGGAGTCTGGAACTGAAGCCTGTTATTTCTGTCAAAGCAGCTCTGAAGCGAAATGAAGTTGTCCTCTTCACACAAGCAAGAAGCAGTAAGTAATAAACTAAAGTTCTAACAACTCGCGTTAGCGAGCCCACTCACCCCTCTTATCCCACCCGTGGATGAGGTTTTAAAAAATGTGGCCTACCCACCTGGCTGTGCGATGCACTGAAAATCGCATGGGCTGCAAAAAATTGTATTCAATTGCTGCCTCAAGGCCTTGACTGGCCTGTTAATTAATGGCGGGCGCGCATCCAAACTCATAGCGCGCCCGCCTTCCGAAATATCGCAATGGCGCGCAGTGATGTCGGGACGCACGCCCGACGTCATCGGACATCATTTTACCGCATGCGTGTCAGGCCCACCCCTGCACACCAACTGTGAAATTCTGCCCATAAGTTAGCTTTATTGCTTAACAATTCACTATTTTTGATTATTCATTTATGGGATGTGGGCATCGCTGACTAGGCCAGCATTTATTGCCCATCCCTAATTGCCCTCGAGAAGGTCATGGTAAGCTGCCTTCTTGAACCACTGCAGTCCATGTGGTGTAGGTACACCCACAGTGCTGTTAGGTAGGAAGTGCCTGGATTTTGACCCAACAGTAGTAAAGGAACGGCGCTACATTTCCAAGTCAGGGTGGTGAGTGGCTTGGAGGGGAACTTCCAGGTGGTGGTGCTCCCATGTGTCTGTTGCCCTTGTCCTTCTAGATGGTAGTGGTCATAGATTTGGAAGGTGCTACCTAAGGAGCCTTGGTGAGTTTCTGCAGTGCATCTTGTAGATGGTACACACCGCTGCCACTGTTCATCGGTGGTGGAGGGTGTGAATGTTTGTGGAAGGGGTGCCAATCAAGCAGGCTGTTTTGTCCTGGATGGTGTCAAGCTTCTTGAGTGTTGTTGGAGCTGCACTCAACCAGGCAAGTGGACAGTATTCCATCACACCCCTGACTTGTGCCTTGTAGATGGTGGACAGGCTTTGGGGAGTCAGGAGGTGAGTTACTCACTGCAGGATTCCTAGACCCTGACCTGCTCTTGTAGCCATAGTAGTTATATGGCTAGTCCAGTTCAATTTCTGGTCAATGGTAATCCCAGGGTCTTGATATTGAGGGATTCAGCAATGGTGGTGCCATTGAATGTCAAGGGGTGATGGTTAAATTCTCTCTTGTTGGATGGTCATTTCCTGGCACTTGTGTAGCATGAATGTTACTTGCCATTGGTCAGCCCAAGCCTGGATATTGTCAGGTCCTGCTGCATTTGGACATGGACTGCTTCAGTTTCTGAGGAGTTGTGAATGGTGCTGAACATTGTGCAAACATCAGCGAACATCCCCACTTCTGACCTTATGATCGAAGGAAGGTCATTGATGAAGTAGCTGAAGATGGTTGGACCTAGGACACTACCCTGAGGAACTCCTTCAGTGATGTCTTTGACTGAGCTGATTGACCTCCAACCACCACAACCATCTTCCTTTGTGTTAGGTATGACTCCAACCAGTGGAGAGTTTTTACCCTGATTCCCATTGACTCCAGTTTTGCTATGGCTCCTTGATGCCACACTCTGTCAAATGCGGCCATGATGTCAAGGGCAGTCACTCTCACCTCACCTCGCCTCTGGAGTTTAGCACTTTTGACATTATAAACATACAAGTGACCCACAAAGTGACATTACCAACACAGTGGCCTTTGCTGATGGCCACTCCAAATAGGTCCTCCCCCTGTGGCTGCGGATGAGTTGAAGGCAGGCTTCACTTATGCCTATCTGGGGCTGAGATGCCCATGGCAGTCATCCTCATCGTGGAGGTGCTGGAGGTATGGAACACCTCTAAAGGCTGTTACACAGGCATCGTTGTGGGGGCAGCCTCTGTCACAGGGTGTGACTCCACAAATGTTTCATCTGTTGGAGGGGCCATGAAGTTGGATGATGATGATGGGGCCCGCTGATGGGTGGGCGCCTCATCACCTTCAGTAACTTCCTCAGCCTTCCTTAAGGCTGGGATCCTGCGCATGTTAGTGTACTGTTCTTGGATCTACTGAGTCATGTTGCACAGGGCTCTCTGAGGCCATTCTCTCAATAGAGAAGCTCATACGCTCAAAGCACTGAACCAAAATGGAGCACATGAGATAAGTGGACTCCATCATTCTCATCCCATGCCTCTGCAGAGCCTGAGGTAACTCTCAACATGTGGGCACACAACTCACACTGGTTTGCCGGGTAGATTTTTTCAAATTCATTTATGGAATGAGGGCATCACTGGCTGGGCCAGCATTTATTGCCCATCCCTAATTGCCCTTGAGTAGGAGGTGGTGAGATGCCTTCTTGAACCGTTGTAGTCCCTGTGGTGTAGGTACACCCACGCTGCTGTGTGGGAGGGAGTTCCAGGATAATTACTCCCAATATTGAGTATTGCCGGTCCTCCATCCTCCGAGGGAAAACTAGCCATAACCAACTCTGCTACACCCAAATCCTCCATCTCTAAGTAACGTGTGTTTCATCCATTCCGCCGTTTCTAATAAGGCACAAGGGCTCAATCTGCTCCTCTTGGGAGAGCACCTAGCTATTCTTAAAATTAAAGGAAAATGCCATTGGCTCATTTTCTATGTGCCTAGCACGGTGTCTGCATGACCAAATGTTAGAATTGAGTCGCTTCTACCTACCAGTTCATAAACTTTCAATGGACATATTGGCCTAATTTGATCAGTTTCAACACCCATGTATGTTTTCAGTGATGACTGTAATCAGATACCTTTAGTGAACGCATTTATCATTTAATTTAAAGCTGTATTTATGCAATGGCTTTTGGGTACTTGTATCTATTTGATATAATCCCTTTCCATCCATTTATAGAGTAGGTGTGCTGGGATTATTAATGTAGCATATCTTGATTTCATGTATAACTGGCACTGTTTTGCCGGAATGGAAAGAAATTGGAGTGTTAATCTCTAGTCAGGACCAGTAGTCAGGTTCAGCAGAGTGAGACTGTAGCCTTCTGAATTCTCTACAGAATCAGGTACTGACCTTGAATTAACACTATAACTTGAGCATTGACATGCTTCAACTTTGCAGATCATAAAACCCTGCAGGAAAGTATGATCGCTGCACCACAATGTGTCATGTTTGAGCTCACATTTTCAATCCAGAAACAGTTTCTTCATAATGCAAGTGCAATTGAAACAAAACTGCCTCTAATTTTTATTATTGCACTATATTAAATTTTTAGAATAAGTTTTACTTTTTCTTAAAACTAAAGGTGAATCAAGTGCTATTTCCCTTAAGCAATCATTCTTGGCATTGCATCTAACTTATCATTCTCTCTGCATCATACCAAAGCTATACCACAGAGCCACTTTCTTGTTTGTAGTTGAATTTTGTTAGGCCACACAGGTTCTTCAAAGGAAAAATGAACAAAATTATCAGTTCATCGTTTCCAGCACACTGTTAGGGGAAAAATGTCTCTTGTTGGTCTCAAAATAGCAAGCTTCTAAATGTTATGAATAAAATAATTTCTTCAATTTGCAACTTAAATAATTTTAATATGGAATCTCTTTGCGGCTCTGTGTCAAATTCTGTTTGAGAACACTCCTGTGAAGCGCTTTCGAATGTTTGTTATGTTAAAGTGATATGTATAAATACTGTTATGATATGGTAGTTGCCGGGCTGACCAAACCCCAAAGGGAAACTTGGTCAAACTATCACAATGATTTGCAATTTATATTTTTATTATGAGAAGGTATGTGCACTGAAGTCAGAAGTAAAGATTCCACTACCACTTTGAGATTTTAAATTTTAAATTAAAACATTTATTAACAAAAGAAAACTTAAACACACATGATTACAGTTACACAGTTAAAGTTAGTCTTACAACATTTCCCAAAAGTTTTCTACTTAGCTAGGCTCACAAATAAACACCCCTTTCGAGGCAACAGTCCCCACAGATTCTTAATCTATAAAATATCCAGTAATATTACCGCAAAGCATCCACTGTTGCTATAAGGGAGGTATTTCAAAAGCTTCTCTCTCCCTTTCACTCAACAATGGAAATCCAAGGCTTGTAACAAAACCTTGCTTTCTGGAAAAACCAGACAATTCTACGGGGTGGCTAGAAGTTGCTTTATCACAGGACTTTGTTTGCATAGCACACCCTTAAGATCTCATATGGCCAATCCTCACAGCTTTCAATCTTTCCTTAAATATATTTTATCTCCTTTTATCTTTAAGTCCATCATTCGTAACCTTCTTTGGAAAGATACCTTTCCCAGAATCTAAAAATCTTTCATGTTGTCATCACAGCCACCACTTTCGGGAAAAATAAGCTTAATAACTTTGCTTTATTTATTTATGATCATTGCCTGTTGTAATACTTCCTTTCTGTCTCTTTGAAATTCAACAGCTAAAAATTCAACTCCTCATTCATCTCCTAATGTAAATTCCTATTCATATTGTAGTTAACAGTATCTCATCTTAGCTCATCCATCTCCACTTCAAGATGCCTGCTTTTACACTTAATCCCTTTGATGATTTAAACTTTGCAGTCTGACTTTCTTCAGTTTAACTAAATTAGTCACACACACACACACATGTACACAGTCCCCACAAGCCTGCTTCACAGTATCCCAAAGTAGTATTGGAAAAAAATGATATTTTCTTTACAATACATGTTGCTGTATATTAAAGTGGATTTCAGTTTAGAGTGACCTATGATCTGTGGTTATTAGATCTAGATGGTTTTTACAGACTGGTGGAAAAATCAATTCTGCAAAGATAAATACAAATTAATAAGCTAAAAGAGATATAGCATGCAAAGTAATTAGTTGACTTTTTAATGGATAAGTATGAGGTGATGCACTTGGGCAGGACAAACAAGGCACGGGAATACACAATGAATGGTAGGACCCTGGGACGTACCTAGGTTCAGAGGGACCTTGGTGTGCATGCCTACCGGTCCCTTAAGGTAGCGGGGCAAGTAGATAAGGTGGTTAAGAAGGCAAATGGGATACTTGCCTTAATTAGCTGAGGCATAGAATATAAGAGCAGGGAGGTTATGCTGGAACTGTATAAAATGCTGGTTAGGCCACAGTTAGAGTATTGCATGCAGTTCTGGAATCCGCATTATAGGAAGGATGTGATTGCATGAGCGAGAGTGCAGAGGAGATTTACCAGGATGTTGCCTGGGCTGGAGAGTTTTAGTTATGAGGAGAGATTGGATAGACTGGAGTTATTTTCCCTGGAGCAAAGGAGATTGAGGGGGGACATGATTGAGGTGTATAAAATTATGAGGGGCATAGATAAGGTAGACAGGAAGGAACTTTTCCCCTTGATGGAGGGATCAATAACCAGGGGGCATAGATTTAAGGTAAGGGCAGGAGGTTTAGAGGGGATGTGAGGAAGAATTTTTTCATCCAGACACTGGTGGGAATCTGGAACTCTCTGCCTGAAAAGGTGGTAGAGGCAGAAACCCTCATAACATTTAAGAAGTATTTGGATGTGCACTTGCAATGCAGTTGCACACAAGGCAATGGGCCTAGTGCTGGAAAGTGGGATTAGAACAGTTAGGCACTTGTTTGACTGGCGCAGGCTCGATGGGCCGAAGGGCCTTTTTCTGTGCAGTAGACCTCAATTTCACTTGATTCGGTGTGAAAATTATGGGTGCTCTTCTTGGAGCATAATTGTCTTTAAAAAGGTAAAATATTTTTAAAATTTAAACTTTTCCTGTAAAATAGGTTTGTTATGTGACAAACAACCCAATGTCTGTTTCTAAAAGTTGGACTTGATAACAAAAACAAAAATGTCTATAAAAATACTTGTGTCAGAAGAAAGGCGCAATGTATTTTTAAGCTTTTCAATTTGGTTTAATAGGAAATGCTTAATGAATTTCAGAGTGATTTGATAATATAATTCTTAGCAGATATGTATTATCTGGAAGTTGCCATTTCAGATCACTAAAAGTTAAGACTTCCTCAGACTTGCTTCTATTCCATCTGGTACAAATTAATGTTTTGCTTCTTTGACAGAACATCATACCCTTATTAGGCTATTTAAGCTTAGAGTTATATTTCAAAGGAAACTTTAAAAAAAAATGGAAGTAGAAGCTAGAATGTTAGGAACGTTTATGAACTCTATGTTGCCCAAAATTTATGTTTCAATATAAAGCATAGAAATGATTTTCTTTACTGGTTTTCATTTAAAATAAATTATTTGGCTCTTTGATTTCTGATTATATTCAAATAAGCTTACATTTAATTGTGTTTAAAGAATCATAAAAGGAAATACGAAACGTACTTGCTGTAACCTACGACCTAATGAAAATTGTTTGACAAGCTCATAAGAGGTTGTTGCAGAGGGAAAATCAAGGGGAGTGTTTGTTACCCCACCCATCAAAATAACATTTGGAAAGTGTTTCATTGGAAACACAGATTAGAACCGAACAGATGGTAACAAATATTAATTGGTGAAAGGCAAGGTAAGGTAATTAGCTATAGTCCACAAAAGACCATAGGTATCTCTCTCCGTTAGAGAGAGAAAATACCTATTTAGCTTAAGGGGTGTCAGCCACTTCCCTTATACAACAGTGAATGGCAAACTGGGAGATTTTGCAAGTACTGTCTGCTCCAGGCTGGAATGAGATTTCTGTGAAGAAGTGCATAGCCACATGAGCACATCCTGAGTGGGGCACAGCCAGGGTGGGTATTCGGAATTTGGTGCAAAGCGGGAATTCGGTGCATAGGGGATGAGGTGCTCTTTGCATTTTTTCCTTGCTATCCAACTGCTTAAATCTTCAGAGCGTGCTGCAGCAGGAGAGGCTACAAGGGAAAGGAATCACTCGTAAGTAGTGGGTAAGGTATTTACTACGTTAATCGTTTATAATAGGTCTTTTTGTGGTTTACAGTTTGTATACTCTACAGTAACGAAGATCAGGAAAGAAGGGCCCTAGAGTAATTGACTTAAAAGGCTTAATTTAAAGGGATAAGTCATGGCAGGAGCGCTCAAAGCCGTGGTGTGCTCCTCGTGCTCCATGTGGGAAGCCGGGGACATTTCCAGTGCACGGGACCAGCATGTGTGCAGGAAGTGTGTCCAGCTGCAGCTCCTGGAAGCTTGGGTTTCAGAGCTGGAACGATGGCTGGGGACACTGTGGAGCATCCGCGAGTCTGACAGCATCGTGGATAGCACATTTAGAGAGGTGGTCATACCGCAGATGAAGGGACTTGAGGAAGGAAGGGAATGGGTGACCACCAGGCAGTCCAAGAGAAACAGGCAGGTAGTTCATGAGTCCCCTGGGGTCCCGCTCTCAAATTGGTATTCCATTTTGGAGGCTGATGAGGGTGCTGGTTCCTCCAGGGAGTGCGGACAGAGCCAAGCTTCTGGCACCATAAGCAGCCTGTCTGTACAGGAGGGGAGGAAGGGAGGAAGAGCAATAGTAATAGGGGATTCTATAGTCAGGGGAACAGATAGGCGCCACTGTGGCCGTCAACGTGACTCCAGGATGGTATGTTGCCTCCCTGGTGCCAGGGTCCGGGATGTCACTGAACAGCTGCAGGGCATCCTGAAGGGGGAGGGTGATAAGGCAGAGGTCATGGTACATGTTGGTACCAATGACATAGGTAGAAAGAGGGATGAGGTCTTGCATCAAGAATTCAGGGAGTTAGGCAGTAGACTAAAAAGCAAGACCTCGTGGGTTGTAATCTCTAGATTACTCCCAGTGCCACGTGCTAGCGAGCTCAGAAATAGGAAAATAGCACAGATGAATATGTGGCTTAAGAGTTGGTGCAGGAGGGAGGGTTTTAGATTCCTGGATCACTGGGACCGTTTCTGGGGAAGGTGAGACCTGTACAAGCGGGACGGTCTACATCTGAACCAGAGCGGGACTAACATCCTTGCGGGCGGGTTTGTAGTGCTGTTGGGAGGAGTTTAAACTAATTCGGCAGGGGGAGGGGACACAGAATGTTAGCAGAATAGGGACACATCATAATACAGTAAAACAATCAAGTCAGAGGGAGTACAGCTGCAATAAGCTTCACGGGAGTAAGGCAAGGCTGGATGGCCTCTACTTTAATGCCAGGAGTATTACAGGTAAAACGGATGAGTTAAGGGTGAGGATTGACATGTGGAATTGTGATATAGTAGCCATCACTGAGACGTGGTTGAGGGAAGGGCAGGATTGGCAGCTCAACATTCCAGGATATAGAATTTTCAGGTGAGATAGGGGAGGGGCTAAAAGAGGAGGAGGTGTTGCATTATTAGTTAAGGCATCAGTTACTGCAGTAAGGAGAGATGATATCTTGGAGGGGGCATCGAATGAAGCTTTGTGGGTAGAGCTTAGGAGTAAAAAAGGGGCAACCACATTATTAGGTGTTTATTATAAACCCTCAGATAGTCAGTGGGAAATTGAGGAGCAAATATGTGCACAATTTGTGGAGGTGTGTAAAAACAATAACAATAGGGTAATTATATTTGGTGATTTCAACTTTCCCAACATTAATTGGGATAAACATAGTGTTAAGGGCTTGGATGGAGTGGATTTCTTGAAATGTGTACAGGAGAACTTCTTAGGTCAATATGTAGAGGGTCCAACAAGGGACGGTGCATTGCTGGACCTAATTCTGGGGAATGAAGCCGGACAGGTGGCTGAGGTGGTGGTGGGCGAGCATTTTAGCGATGGCGACCACAACATGGCACAGCTTAAATTTGTTATGGACAAAGAAATCGACAAGTTGCAAAAAAATGTTTTGGATTGGGGGAGAGTGGATTTTAGTAAAATAAGACAGGATCTGGCCAAGGTAGACTGGGAACAGTTACTTGTGGGGAAATCTACAGAGGAACAGTGGTGGGTGTTCAAAAAGGAAATGGGGAGGGTTCAACATGTTCTCTCTAGGGTGATAGGAAGGAGTAACAAGCCCAGAGAACCTTGGATGACAAGAGATATTCAGGTTACGATGAGAAGGAAAAGAGAGGCTTTTAGCAGGTACAAGGGAAGCAAGTCAGCAGAGGCATTAGTAGAGTACAGACAGTGCAGTTAGGAGAGCAAAGAGGGGATATGAGAAAGCTCTGACTGGTAAAAGTAGGGAAAATCCCAAGATATTCTATAAGTATATCAATGGGAAGAGGATAACCAGGGAAAGAGTAGGGCCCATAAGGGACCAAGGGAGTAATCTATGGGTGGAGCCAGAGGACATCGCTAGAGTGTTGAATGAATACTTCACATCCGTCTTCACCCAAGAGAATGAGGACGAAGGTATCGAACTTGGGGAGAGAGACTGCAAGGTTCTTAAGTAAATTGATATAGGGAGTGACAAGGTATTGGAGGTGTTGGCAGGCTTAAAAGTGGACAAATCTCCAGGTCCAGATGATTTATGTCCCAGACTGCTGAGGGAGGCAAGGGAGGAGATCGCAGGGGCTCTGACCCAAATTTTTAATTCCTCTCTGGCCATGGGGGAGGTGCCAGAGGACTGGAGAACAGCTAATGTGGTTCTGTTATTTAAGAAGGGTTGTAGAGATAAGCCAGGGAACTACAGGCCAGTGAGTCTCACGTCAGTGGTAAGGAAACAATTGGAGAAATTTCTGAAGGAGAGTATCTATCTCCACTTGGAGGGGCAAGGTTTGATCAGGGATAGTCAGCGTGGCTCTGTCAGAGGGAGCTCATGCCTAACAAATTTGATTGAATTTTTTGAGGTGACCAGGTGTGTAGATGAGGGTAGTGCAGTTGATGTAATTTATATGGATTTCAGCAAAGCCTTTGACAAGGTCCCACATGGGAGACTTATAAAGAAGGCAAAGGCACATGGGATACAGGGTAATTTGATAAGGTAGATTCAAAATTGGCTTAGTTGTAGGAGGCAGAGGGTGATGATAGAAGGATGCTTTAGTGACTGGAAGCCAGTGTCCAGTGGCGTACCACAGGGATCTGTGCTCGGTCCCCTATTATTTGTCATTTATATAAATAACATCGATGACTATGTGGGGGGTAGGATTAGTAAGTTTGTAGATGACACAAAGTTTTGACGAGTGGTTAACAGTGAGGTTGATTGACTTGGGCTTCAGGAAGATATAGATGGGATGGTCAAATAGGCAGATAAGTGGCAGATGGAATTTAACCCTGAAAAGTATGAGGTGATATGCTTTGGAAGGAGTAATTTGACAAGGAAGTATTCAATGAACGGCATGGCACTAGGAAGTTCTGAGGAACAAAGGAACCTTGGTGTGTGTGTCCATAGATCTCTGAAGGCGGAGGGGCATGTTAGTGGGGTGGTGAAAAAGGCATATGTGACACTTGCCTTTATCAATCGAGGCATAGATTACAAAAGTAGGGAGGTCATGTTGGAGTTGTATAGAACCTTGGTGAGGCCACAGCTGGAGTACTGTGTGCAGTTCTGGTTGCCACATTATAGGAAGGTTGTGATTGCACTGGAGGGGGTGCAGAGGAGATTCACCAGGATGTTGCCTGGGATGAAACATTTAAGTTATGAAGGGAGGTTGGATAGACTTGGGTTGTTTTCGTTGGAGCAGAGAAGTCTGAGGGGCGACCTGATCGAGGTGTACAAGATTATGAGGGGCATGGACAAGGTGGATAAGGAGCAGCTGTTTCCCTTAGTTGAAGTGTCAGTCATAAGGCGGCATAGGTTCAAGGTGAGGAGCAGGAGATTTAAGGGGGATGTGAGGAAAAACATTTTTACTCAGAGGGTGGTGACGGTCTGGAATACACTGCCTGGGAGGGTGGTGGAAGCGGGTTGCCTCACATCCTTTAAAAAGTACCTGGATGAGCACTTGGCACATCATAACATTCAAGGCTATGGGCCAAGTGCTGGCAAATGGGATTAGGTAGGTAGGTCAGGTGTTTCTCATGTGTCGGTGCAGACTCAATGGGCCAAAGGGCCTCTTCTGCACTGTGATTCTGTGATTACTTTCACAGCTACTGGCATCGCCATTCTTGCCCTCCTTTAAGGTTGGAGTTAGCAAAAAGTCATTCAGCACTGCCATACTACTCCTGGATGCTTCGTCTTGCCTCATCGATACCCTGTCTTGCAATAACATCGTCTCCTATGAGCCCTATTTTGTAGAGTAAGGTACTGACCTCATCCTTCTGGCCCTTCTTATGCAAACCGGAAGCTGTTCTGTATCTAATGCCCCAGTGTTGAGCCTATTGCGAATCTTCAGTGCTTCAGAAAGATTCTGGGAGTGGCAATGTAGACTCTATGCTTATCCTAAACTCTGAATCTGTTGCTGCTTCAGTAGTTTGGCTTGTAGATTGTGATCTGTACTCACTGCTGCCTGGACTCTAGGTCTGTGTCTGCTTGCATCAGCAGCACCCATGATGCTCCGTTCTCAGGTGAGTCTTCAATCTTTTTCTTGTCTTTTTTTTCCAAGGATTTGTGGGTCTTTCAGGTCTGCAGTCTTCTCTTGCAGTTTTTCTGGGTCTTTACACCCTCGCTGCTGCCACCATGTTTCGTCTTTAGTTCAGGGTCCAGATGGCGTTTCTTTCGGGTTTATTTGTTGCCCTAAGGATACTACCATAGATTGTTGTTTGTGAAAACCATTCTTGTTTATTTACAGATCTATTACAGCTCAGTAGTCTGCACCAGGTTGTACTTCTGCTTCCCATCAGATCTCCGTCTCTTAGTCATGTGACATTGCATAATAGTTACATCAGTATCAGATGCTCCAGACTAACCTTTTACTCTACACTGGAAAATTTAACAAATTTAAATAAGAGAATAAACCACCAAATCCTTGTAAAAACTCATCAAGAACCAGTGGAAATCAGCAACTAACCTGAAAGTAGTTGATGATTCCTTTAAACAGTGTTGACAAGGGTCCTTCCTGCTGCTAAACATAAGTTGAGAGAGGGTATTAGCTCAAATGTAGAGCTCCAAAATGACACTGCTGTCATCAAATCAGTGTTACACACTGATCAACATCACCAACAGCCTACTCATCGTACTTCTGGTGCATCTCTGCTAACGACCATTCCCAAAATAGCAGCTGATGCAGTCTATGCCATAAGTGGTGCATGAATTTTTGGTATGACAATGGCACCCACAGCATCTAACACATGGACACTATGTAATTTAATGTTGTGGCCGCCATGTTTCAGCACATCGTTATTTCTAAGTGGATAAATCCTATGTACCTGAACTGTCCAAAGATAATACAATTACATGGACGGCTTATAATAAAACAAATCCTAAGAGCGAAAACAACTAACTCCAAACTGCCTTACTTTTTAATGTCTGTTAAGTATATGATTTTAAGAAGAATGTTAATGTAGGCAAATATAAAAAAGGTCAAAGTAAATAGGCAATACCAGATGAGGTACTTATCCATTAGTGTGTTGGAACATGACCAGTGCCAAGACAAAATACTTGCACACATCCAACAGGGGAAAAAGCTAAAAAAAACAATAGAGATGTTAACAATCAGAATCAGTCATATTAGCTCATAAGAGGTAGGAGCAGAAGTAGGCCATTCGGCCCATCGAGTCTGCTCCGCCATTCGAGATCATGGCTGATCTGATAATCCTCAACTCTGCTTTCCTGCCTTTTCCCCATAACCCTTGATTCCCTTACTGATTAAAAATCTGTCCGTCTCAGCCTTGAATATACTTAACGGCCCAACCTCTATAGCTCTCTGCGGTAGAGAGCTCCACAGATTCACTACCCTCTGAGCGAAGAAATTCCTCCTCATCTCTGTCTTAAATGAGTGACCCCTTACTCTGAGATAATGCCCTCTGGTCCTAGACTAGAATCTTATATGTTTCAATAAGGTCGCCCCTCATTCTCCTAAACTCAAATGAATACAGGCCCAACCTACTCAGCCTCTCCTCATAAGAAAATCCCTCCATACCCAGGATCAAACTAGTGAACCTTCTCTGGACTGCCTCCAATGCCAGTATATCTTTCCTTAGACAAGGGGGCCAAAATTGTTCACAGTATTCTAGGTGTGGTCTAACTAGTGCCTTTTTGTATAGTTTTTGCAAGACTTCCCTATTCTTATACTCTATTCTCTTTGAAATAAAGGCCAACATTCCATTTGCCTTCCCTATTACCTGTTGACCTTGCATGTTAGCTTTTTGGTATTCATGCACGAGGACTCCCAAATCCCTCTGTGCTGCAGCTTTCTCCATTTAAATAATACTCAGCTCTTCTATCCTTCCTGCCAAAATGCATAACCTCACATTTTCCTACATTAAATTCCGTCTGCCACGTTTTTGCCCATTCAATTAACTTGTCTATATCCCTTATAGGCTCTTTGCATCATCCTCACCACTTGCCTTCCCACCTATTTTTGTGTCATCCGCAAACTTGGCAATAGTACATTCACTCCACTCATCTAAGTCATTCATATAAATGGTAAATAATTGTGGCCACAGCACTGATCCCTGTGGCACTCCACTAGTTACAGGTTGCCATCCTGAAAATACACCCCCACCACCCCCCCAACTAAATCCCAGTTGTCTGTCTTCTATTGGTTAGCCAATCCTTTATCCATGCAAATATACTACTCCCAACACCATGGGCTCTTAGCTTACTAAGTAGCCTTATGTGAGGTACCTTATCAAACACCTTATGGAAATCCAAATACATTACATCTACTGGTTCCCCTTTATCTATCCTGCTTGTTACCTCCTCAAACAATTCTAATAAATTTGTCAGGCATGATTTCCCCTTCATGAAGCCATGCTGACTCTGCTTGATTATATTATGCACTTTTAAATGCTCTGCTATTACATCCTTTATAATAGACTCTAACATTTTCCCAATGACGGATGTTAAGCTAACTGGCCTATAGTTACCTGTTTTTTGTCTCCCTCCCTTTTTGAATAACGGTGTAACATTGGCAGTTTTCCAATCTTCTGGGACTTTTTCAGAATCTGAGGATTCTTGGAAGATTACTACCAATGCATCCACTATTTGTGTAGCTACTTCCTTTAATATCCTAGGATGCAACTTATCAGGTCCAAGGGACTTATCAGCCTTTAGCCCCATTAGTTTCCCTAGCACTTTTCCTCTAGTATTAGTTATTGTATTTATTTCCTCACCGCTTTATTCCCCTTGATTATTTAGTATTTTTGGAATGCTATTAGTGTCTTCTACCATGAAGACTGATGCAAAGCATTTAGTCAACTCCTCTTCCATTTTCTGGTTCCCCATAATTATTTCTCCAGCCTCATTCCCTAAGGGGCCTAAGTTCACTTTGGCCTCTCGCTTCCGTTTTATACATTTAAAGAAGCTCTTACTGTCTGTTTTTATATTACTTGCTAGTTTACCCTCAAAGTTTATTTTCTCCCTCTTCATTATATTTTTGGTTATGTTTTGTTGGTTTTTAAAACTTTCCCAATCCTCTTGCTTACCACTAAACTTTGCCACATTTTATATTTTTTTCTTTCAATTTGATACTATCCTTAACTTCCTTGGTTAGCCATGGTTGGTTTATCTCCTTCCTAGAATCTTTCTTTCTCACCGGGATATACCTTTGTTGTGTCACAAACTATTTTCTTAAACGTCTGCAGTTGTTCATCAACCGTCTTTTCTGCTAAACTCCTTTCCCAGTCCAACTCTACCCTTATTCCTTTGTAATTACCCTTATTTAAGTTTAGCACAGTTGTTTTTGTCCCAAGTTTCTCACTCTCAAACTGAGTGCTAAATTCTACCATATTATGGTCCCTGTTTCCTAGGGGATCTTTTACTCTGAGATCATTTACTAAACCAGCCTCATTACACATTACCAGGTCCAAAATAGCCTGATCCCTGGATCCACAACATATTGTTCTAGGAAACTGTCCCAAATACACTCTATGAATTCTTGCTCGTGGCTACCTCTGACAATTTGATTTTCCCAATCTACGTGAAGATTAAAGTCTCCCATGATTAATGTACTGCCTTTCATACATGCCCTCATTATCTCCTGATTTTTTCTCTGCCCTACTGTATAGCTACTGCTAGGGGGCCTATAGACTACTCCCACCAGTATCTTCTTCCCCTTGTTATTTCTTACCTCCACCCATATGGATTCTACATCTTCCGATCCAAGATCATTTCTTGCTATCATACTTATTTCATCTCATACTAATAAAGCTACCCCACCACCCTTTCCTTCCGTGACTATTTAGTTCCCAGTTTTGATCTCCTTGTAACCACGTCTCCAGAATGGCTATAAGATCAGGCCCATTAACCTCTATTTGTGCCGTTAATTCATTTAATTTGTTCCGAATACTACGTGCATTTAAGTAAAGAGTCACTAATTTTGCCTTTTTATCATTTTTTCCTCCTTTGACCCTATTTGCTATTTTTTTATGTTTGCACACTCTGTCCCGTCCTATCACACTCTGGATATCAATACCTAAATAGCTGCCCTCCAATGCTGCTATATCCTTTTGCTTTGTTAGCCTATGTAGCCCCTCTCCAGAACCCTCCCCCGTCCCCCATTTAGTTTAAAGCCCTCTCTACAGCCCTAGTTATTTGAATCACTAGGACACTGGTCCCAGCACGGTTCATGAGAAGCCCATGCCACCAGAACAGCTCCCTTCTACCCCAGTACTGGTGCTAGTGCCCCATGAACTGAAACCCATTCCTCCCACACCAATCTTTGTGTCATGCATTTAACTCCTTGACTTTATTTATCCTATGCCAGTTTGCCATTGGCTCAGGTAGTATTCCTGAGATTATCACCTTGGAGATTCTGCTTATTAATTTAGCTCCTAACTGTTCAAATTCTTTCAGCAGAACCTCCTTTCTAGTCCTTTCAATGTCGTTGGTACTAACGTGGACGACGACAACTGGATCCCTCCCCTCCCACTCCAAGTTCCTCTCCAGCCCTGAGGAGATGTCCTTAACCCTGGCACTGGGCAGGCAACACAGCCTTCAGGACTCACACTCACAGCTGCAGAGAACAGTATCTATCCCCCTAATTATACTGTCCCCTATCACTACTACATTCCTATTCCCTCCCCCCACTTGAATGGCTCCCTGAATCATGGTGCCATGGTTAGTTCGCTCATCCTCCCTGCAGTCCCCACTCTCGTCCACACAGTTTGCAAGAACCTCATAACTATTGGACAATTGCAGGGGCCGAGGCTCCTCGAACGCTACCCCTTGGGTCCCCATACCTGCTTCACCTACAGTCACACCCTCCTGTGCCTGATCACAGACCAAATTTGAATTGTCTAATCTGAGGGGTATGACTGCCTCCTGGAGCAAAGCGTCCAGGTAACTCTCCCCCTCCCTGATGTGGCGCAATGTCTGCAGCTCAGACCCAGCTCCTTAACTCGGCTCTGAAGTTCCTCGAACTGCAAACACTTGGTACAGATGTGTTCGCTCTGGATCACCCTTGGTGTCCAGCAGCACCCACATGCTGCAGCAGCAACACATCACCCGTCCTGCCATCGCTATTGTATTTTATTTAATTACTTAATTAAATACTCTTGTATCCCTGCTATTTACACTTGAAGAACCCCCCTGCTATTTACACTTTATTGTAATTTTTACACACCAGTATTGATCTTATTCTTAACAATTTATTTATAAGAAAAAGAGAAAAAAAAAGATTAGATCTAAGCACGAACTAAAGGCCTTACTTTTAAAGACTAGAAATATTCACCAATCCTACTCACCAAACAGCTGCTCTTCGCACTCTTTAATGGTCTCCGAGTCTTCTTGCTGTTAATGGCTGTGCTGCTCTCTCTCACTGTTAATGGCCCCGCTGCTCCTCTTGCTCTCTCTCACTGTTAATGGCCCGGCTGCTCCTCTCGCTCTCTCACTGTTAATGGCCCCGCTGCTCCTCTCGCTCTCTCACTGTTAATGGCCCCGCTGCTCCTCTCGCTCTCTCACTATTAATGGGCCACGCTGCTCCCCTCGCTCTCTCACTGTTAATGGCCCCGCTGCTTCCCTCGCTCTCTCACTGTTAATGGCCCCACTGCTCCTCTCGATCTCTCGCTGTTAATGGCCCCGCTGCTCCTCTCGCTCTCTCACTGTTAATGGCCCCGCTGCTCCCCTCGCTCTCTCACTGTTAATGGCCCCACTGGCTCCTCTCGCTCTCTCACTGTTAGTGGCCATGCTGCTCCTCTCGCTTGCTCACTGTTAATGGCCCCGCTGCTCCCCTCGCTCTCTCACTGTTAATGGCCCCACTGGCTCCTCTCGCTCTCTCACTGTTAGTGGCCATGCTGCTCCTCTCGCTTGCTCACTGTTAATGGCCCCACTGCTTCTCGGGCTCTCTCACTGTTAAAGGTAACGCTGCTCCTGTTGCTCTCTCTCTCTGTTAATGGCCCTGCTACTTCTCACACTCTCTCACTGTTAATGGCCCCGCTGCTCCTCTCGCTCTCTCACTGTTAAAGGCCTCACTGCTCCTCTTGCTCACAATGGTTGTCAGCAAAGCCCTAACATCAAAGTCAGGCTGACATGAAAATTTATTTAATATAACTATTAGCTTATTATGGCACCTTCCAAAAATTTATCTCCATGACCCAGGTTTAAATTACACAGAACATTAATTCACTCGTTTACCAGTGCATACTAACCAGTAAGGTCATTTGTTAGGTGTTAACCAGAACTCCAGAATGGATGCTCTAACTGTGTTACTATTCTAGTCCCAAATCACGAATTGGACACAAGGGAAAAAGATCAGTGAAAACAAATTTTATTCGTTAGCATGCATGGTATTGATGCCTTTTACTTTAATTTTTAAAGTTTTCTTTTTATTCGACCTTGTATTTTTTAATATATTAATTTAATTTTATCAAACCATAACTGCATGACACCTTGTTGCATAACTGCTTGCTCAACAGCCCTTTGGCTCTCCTTGCTTTGCACTAATAAAAAATCATGCAGTTGGATGGCAATGTACATAAAAAAGGAGGTTGTTTGACATTTACTTGACTGTATCATCAGGTCTTTAAACTCCCACTGCACCTCAGTAAACCAGGTGATCGTTTCATACCACTTAGAGCAGTACTATTCTTATACCATCTATGGCACTAGTATATTTGCATTTGATTAACTTTTAGTCCCTTCACATGGTGAAGAATATCAAAGCTTTTGAAGGACATGAAGTTTGCATGCTGCCTGCAATGGAAGCATTGGGTGTGGATTAATTACATATTGCAATACTGGGCAGGATTTTACGTGTCGGCGAGCGGGAGCGGGGCCCGCTCGCCGACGTGTAAAATGACGCGCGGTGACATCGGGGGGAACTCCCGACGTCATCGCGCCCCATTTAAATTTTCAGGTAGGCGGGGGCGCAGCGAAACCCGCCAATTGGGGCCATTGACAGAGTCAATTAAGTAATTAAAGGACCTGCGGGCAGGCCAGGTGCCCTGGCGCGAACTTGAAAAAGCATGAAAGCTCATCCACGGGCAGGATGAGGTTTCATGTAGGTTTTTAAAAATTTTAATAAAGTTTTTGTGAAAATAATGGACATGTCCCAACTCATAGAACCATCGAAAAGTTACAGCACAAAAGGAGGCCATTCGGCCCATCTTGTCCATGCCAACCCGAGGGCACCCAGGTGCCCTTTCTAATCCCACCTTCCTGCACCCGGCACATAGCCCTGCAGCTTACAGCACTTAAGGTGCAGATCCAGGTACTTTTCCCACCTATTTCCATTACTTTTAAATGTATTTCCATCCATTGTTTTATCTCTACCTTTTAGCCTATTTCGATCCCTTCACCCCACCCCACCCCCACTAGGGCTATCTGTACCTTGCTCGTCCTGCTTTCTACCCTTAATGTCACCTATTAGCATATTTCTTAGCTAATATCACCACCGTCAACACCTCTTTGTCCCTTTGTCTATGACATCTTTTGGCAATCTCCACCTATCACTGGCCCTCTATCCAGCTCTACTTGTCCCACCCCCCCTTAAACCAGCTTATATTTCACCTCTCTTCTATTTTTCCTTAGTTCTGTTGAAGAGTCATACGGACTCAAAACGTTAACTGTGTTCCTCTCCGCAGATGCTGTTAGACCTGCTGAGTTTTTCCAGGTATTTTTATTTTTGTTTTTGTTTTACTTTTTAAAAGAGTTTAGAGTTTCTGCCTCTACCACCAACTCAGGCAGCGAATTCCAGACACCCACTAACCTCTGCGTAAAAAAGTTCTTCCTCATGTTCCCCCTACACCTTCTGCCACTTATCTTGAATCTATGTCCTCTGGTTCTAGAATTCTCCATCAAGGGAAACAACTTTATCCTGTCCACTCTATCTATTCCCCTCATAATTTTGTACACCTCAATCAAGTCACCTCTCAGCCTTCTTTGTTCTCAGGAAAATAACCCCAACCTATCCAATCTCTCCTCGTAGCTACACTTTTCTAACCCTGGCAACATTCTTGTAAACCTCCTCTGCACTCTCTCCAGAGCTATTACGTCCTTCCTGTAATGTGGTGACCAGTACTGCACACAATACTCCAGTTGTGGCCTCACCAGTGTTTTATACAATTCCAACATTATATCCTTACTTTTATATTCTATACCTCTGCCAATGAAGGAGAGCATTCCATATGCCTTCTTTACAACCTTGTCTACTTGAACTGCTGCCTTCAGGGACCTGTGAACTTGTACGCCAAGATCTCTCACTTCATCTACCCCTCTTAGTATATTCCCATTTATTGTGTAATCCCTGTAACTGTTTGACCTCCCTAAATGTATGACCTCACACTTCTCTATGTTAAAATCCATGTGACATTGTCACATGAGGGGTGAGGGGAAATGTTAGGGAAATTTTACATTTCTATTTTTAGGTTTTTTACATTTTGAGCTGATCTCCCTGAGGCTGCTCTTAGCTTCAGGGAGATGAGTGCGCTCTTTCGTGCTCATGCGCAAAAGAGCGCACTCTCGATTTTGGGAATCCCATCCCCCCCCGCCCGCACAGGAAGCGCATAGCGCTTCTGTGTGGACGTTACACTGGGCGGGCCTTAATTGGTCTGCCCACGTAAAATGGCACTGTGTCCCCGATCGGGGGTGCCGATCGGAAGCGCGCCTGTGAGCACCGCCCTTCAACTTCGCCCCCGATGGGGGGAAAATTCAGCCCACTGTCTTTGGGCCTTTTCCAATTTTGCCACCTCTAAAATCTGTGGGCAGTGTTACGTTAAATGCTAGGAAGTATTTATTCTTAGTTCTCCTTGTTGTCCTGACCAATATTTCACCCTTAACCAAAATTACTAAAATAGATTATCTGGTCATCCTCATTTTGCTATTTGGGCACCTTGCTGTGTGCAAATTGGCTGCTGCATTTCCTGTGTTGCAACAGTGACTACAATTCAGAAAGTAATTTATTGGCTTTAATGCTTTTGGGCATTATGAAGTGTAAAAGATTCTATATAAATACATGTCTTACTTTCTTTTAGAGAAGTATCACTCGCTTGAATAAACTGTTCACATATGGCGATTATGGAGTCATTACAATATTTTAAAAATAAAACATAAGTTTCTCAAACAGAACATTTTCAGTTAAAGGGGATCAGGTTGCAAATTAGTTGTGGTTGCGATGAGTCAGTGGTTGAAATCTATTGAAGTTTGATTGATTGCCTTAGGAAGTGAGAGAACAATTTGAGATTTTCCTGAATAGACTGCAAGTGTTTTTCCTATGCCTTATTTTCTTTCCCAGGGGATAGAGAGTAATCAGACGGTGAAAAAATGGTCCATGAGGTTATGTCACTGACTGGAGAGGGCGGACTTAATTTATTTTCCTATGCTTGTATGTCACCAAGCTGCACTGGCCACATTTGGAGTTGCTCAACAAATTTAGCACATTCTCTTTGAGTTGAAAGAATATACTTTCTATTGAAAGAAATAAGTCACCTAATAAATGTTATCTGGTCACTACCTTCAGGAAAGAATAGAGAAATGTACACAGGTCCATGGATACACGGGATGTGATGGATTAAATTGACTTTTTCTCAACTACTTCTTGGTTACTAGCTGCTGTGTGGTTCCTCTACTGCTGGAGTTATACGAGTGTAACACATGCATAAACCAGGGTTCAGTATTCAGTTAGCAACCAAAATATTTCATCAAAATATACATTTTTTAATATAGTTTCTACCACACTAATGTAAATGATCAGTCAAATAAAAAACAATCAGCAACTCAAAGGATTGTTTTGCACATTCATCTCCAAACTCGCAATCCTGCACTTAGTTTTTTGTTAATTTATTTCAAGTATACTAGCTAGTTATCTTAAAAAAAATTGATCTATCTTAACCATGTAAGAAATTTTAATTATTCAAATATAGGCTGGAATAGGGTATATGGGCAGGATTTTTCAGTCGGTGTGCGGGGGTGGACCCGACAGGCCGATGTGTAAAATGACACACGATGACATCGGGCGTGCATCCTGACGTCATCGTGCTGAGTAGCGATGCTTTGTTCGGCGGGCGTGCACCAGAGTCGGCTGCGCGCCCGCCGTTGTGTAAACGGCCTATTAAGGCCATTAAGGATCTAATTAAGGTTATTATAAACGCTGTGCGTCCAATCTTAAGGCTGGCGGGCAGGTGAAAAGGCCAAGCAGCCTTCACGTTTTTAGGAAACCTCACCCACGAGTGGGAAGAGGTTTCCTAAAGCTTTTATTAAATAAATTTTTAATATTTCATTAATATAAAAACATGTCCCATCTCATGTGATGCTGTCACATAAGGGGACATGTTTAAATCAATTCATAAACCTTTTATTTAATAATTTCAGAAGCCCTTCAATCTCCCTGAGGCAGCTCCATGCCTCAGGGAGATTGAAGTGCTTTTTCGTGCGCATGCGCGAAAGTGTTGGTCCCGACTTTCCCTCCTCCCACTGCCCGCACAGGTAGCGCTCAGCGCTACTGCTCGCGTCTTACAAAGGGCAGGCCTTAATTAGCCTGCCCGCGTAAAATGGCAGCATGAGCCGATCGCGGGCGGCAATCAGATCTGCAGCCGCCCCGCCTGCTCCCGCCGAGCCCGCCCACCAACTGAAAAATTCTGCCCTAAGTTTCTTTCCATACCCTCCCAGCATCCCCCTCTTCACCAGTGTGTTCAGATCTTTAAGTCAATGCTGTTACTCCAATAACTCAACAATCGCTAATCAATAATCCAGCGACCTGTCCTTTGATGTCAAAATCAGCACCAGGGTTGCCAAGGCCGTAGCTGCCATGTTAAATTTGCCAAGCCAAGTGTGGACTAACAGCAAAGTAACCGAAAATACAAAGCTCCATGTGTACCAGGCTTGTGTTTTCAGCACCCTCCTTTACAGTGGTGAAGCATGGACAACCTATGCAAGCCAAGAAAAGTAGCTGAACAGCTTCCACCTCCTCTGTATCAGATGAATATTGGACATCTGCTAACACAACGGAGTGGCAACTACAAAAGCACACCAGCGTGCAGGGATCCCCATCATGTTTGCCCTCTTGAGTCAGTGACAACTCCATTGGCTGGATTATGTGTGCCGAATGGAAAATGGCCGCATTCCCAAAGACATGCTCTATGGCAAGCGTTAGACCAACAAGTCACCATGCCTGCAATATAAAGACATCTGCAAGCAAGGCCACAAGTTGAGTGGGATCAGAGTCGATGCATGGGAAGACCTTGCTACTGACTGGAGTGCCTGGAGACAAGCAGGCAGGAAAGGTGAGGAAAAGACAAAGGACAAAAGAAATGATCAGATGATGGTAAAGAGAGCCCGGCAGAATTAAAAAAACATCTGTCAACCTCAGGTCACCTGTGCCAACTGTGGAAGAGATTGTCATTCACGAGTCAGTCTCTACAGCCACAACAGATGATGTTCAATCCAGAAGGAACATATACCCTCAGCATAGTCCATCATTCCTGTAGACAGACAGATGTCTACCACTATTACTCTAATAAAGATATACAACCTGATCGGTCTTGGCAAGTAACCAAAAACTGTTAAATCATTTGAGAAACAGTGATCAGGATATAATTAGGATTAGGTTAGTAATAGGAGAGAAAAAAGAGCAAGGATTTTTGATTGAAAAAAAATCAACACCTGTTTCTATGTATTTTAGGAAGGTTAGGTAAGGTCACTATGAGAGTAAAGATTAGGAAAGCAAGTGAACTATACTGAAATTTTCTGGCTACAATGAGAGGAACACAAATTGCAATAGGATTTTAAGTTCATAAGAAACAGGAGCTGGAGTAGGCTATTTGGCCTTTCAAGCCTCCTCCACCATTCAACAAGATCATAGCTGATTGGTAACCTCAACTATACCTTCCTGTGCTAAACCTATATCCCATAATTCCCTTAGTACTATCATGAAAGTCTAATCATTCTCATAATATTATTGTGGTTTATTGTAAAAGTAGGTTAATAATGGGATTTGGATAGTTTCTGTGTGTGTGTGTGGGGGGGGTGGGCGGGATCTAATTGAATTGGACTCAGCTGGTCTGGAGGCTTTGACTCATCAAAAGAAGCTAGGTTTGAAATGCTAAATACGTAAACATGGCTTAAGTTTTAGAATGTGGGGTGAGAAGAAATTGCAATTTTAGATAAATCAGGTTAGTTTGAATTTCAAAGAGATGGTAGGATGTTACACCTAGCCAGAGAAGCTAGGCCAAGCAGTGTATTTATTTTTCCCAAAGGTTACTGATAATATTAACACCATGAAAAGATTTATATTATGAGAAGGGTAAAGTTCCAAAGACATATGGGAACAATGGGATTTACATTAAAAGGGAGAAACATGAATAAAGGAGAAGAGGCTATGTGTCAGGAAAGACATTGTAAGATTTACCAGAAGTGTGAAAAACCTCCAGTATTTGTGCATCAAGCCTGCTGTCTACAGAAACTGAAGCTGGGAAAAACCACTGAATTTTACTGCCCAGGGTATTGTGTTGACTTGCCTGGATCTGTTTAAATCTATTATTCTACCGTTATCTTAATGGGGGTGTAACTGGAAGCCAGATTAATTAGGAGTTTAATATAGTAGTAATTTGTAGACCTGTGTATGTGCTTGAAATCTTTTCTTTTGATAATAAATACTTAATTTAGTTTTCTAAAAAAACTCCAAAGTCTTGGTGGACTTATTACTACTGAATTCAGGGCACACATCTCAGAAAAAATACAAATTGCAAAACCGTTGTGATAACGGGATCGAGTTTCCCTCGTGGATTCGATTCGCCTGGCACAAATCATCTGCTGCGTCATATCAGTACACAGAAATCTATTGGCTTTTATTTTGAAGATACTCAATGACTGAGCATCCACAGATCTCTGGGGTAGATAATTCCAAACATTCACAACTCTTTGAGTGAGGAAATTTCTCATTCCAGTGCTAAATGGCCGACTGCTTATTTTGATACTGTGATCCCATGTTCTAGGTTCCCCGGCCAGAGGAAACATTTTCTTGGCATCTATGCTTTCAAGTCCCTTAGGAATTTTTACATGTTTTAATTAGGTAATCTCTCATTCTACTAAACTCCAAGGAATATTGGCCTAGTGAACTCAATCTTTCCTCACAGGACAATCCGCTCATCCCAGGAACCAACCTAGTGAACCTTCATTGCAGTCGCTCTAGGGAAAGTATGTCCTTCCTTAGATAAGGAGACCAAATGTGCGCACAGTGTTCCAGTTGTGGCCTCACTTCAGACTTAACTAAATCACTTTCATCTCAGTAAAAATATTCTTCATATCATGGTCACTCTTCCCTTAAGGCCTCTTTACTACAGGGTTATTAATGAACCCCTTCTCATTGCACAATATTAGATTCAAAAAATCCTGTTCCTAGTTGGTTCCTTGAAATACTGATCTAGAAAACTATCTTGCATCCATTCCATGAACTTGTCCTCTGCACTATTACTGAAAATTTGGGTTGTCCTGATACATGAAGATTAAAGTCCTTCTATGATTACTGTATTACCCTTATTACATCCAACTCTAATTTCCTGAATCATACTCTGGGCGACACTACAATTACTGTTAGGGGGTTATGAAAATAATTCCCACCATTTTCTGCCTCTTGCTAATTCTTAGCTCCGCAGAACTGATCCTACTTCTTGATTTTCTGAGCCATGATCCTATCTCTTTACTGTCTTTATCCCATCCTTAATGATCAGGACTACCATTCCTCATTTTCCATATTTCCCTATCAATTGGAATATTTACTTTCAAACAATGTTCACTTTGCATCATCATATTGGTCATTAGATCAAATTTACTAATTTCTATCCGTGCTATTAATACGTCTAGTTTGTAGTGAATGCTTCATACATTCAGATATAATGACCCAGATTTTCATCTCCGGATTGGGTGCACAAAGTCGGGAGGTTTCCCAGCTTGGCGAGCCAACCTTTAAAAATGTCCACCCTCAGGTTGGATTTTCAGTCAGCAGGGAGGAGGGGAGGTGGGGGGAGGAGGGGGGAGAATGCTGGCTGAAATACAAATTGGAGCCCGCAAACCCAGAAGTTTGGAGGTGACCTGGTGCACATTGGGCAACTTGGGCCATATATAAATCATCCCCTTGGTGTTGTCAGTCCTGGTAAATGCAGCATGTCTGGAGACTTGAAGGGAGACATTATGGAGCAGTCAGAGTGAGTGTCAAAGCTGGAAATGTTGTCCAACTGTCAGGTAATCCTTGAACGTATAGTCCATCATGAGCTTTCCCTATGAAGGAACTGTCATTGATGCCTCCTCATGAAAAGTCTGCTGAACTAAACCACTGAGTGGATTCCCAAGACACATGGAGATGGCATTGTCTTGCCACCACTACTTGATGCAGGTAAGGTGCAGTGAGCTCATAAGCTGGTAAGACTCAGTGGATGAATGAACAACATTGCTATGCTCATTATCCCATCCATTTACCCTCCTGCCACTCATCTCTCTAGATGCACCCACACTGTGGACCCTTGATCAGGCCCTTCACATTTATACAGTGCAATGGCATAACAGCCTGAATAAGATGGAGTGAGCCAGCAGGGCTGCATTTGTCCTTGTCACCTTGGAGTTGCAGCCGCAACATACACAGCACCAAGGACATGTACAGAGCTCTTCTCTCAACCACACTGTTAAACGTATTCATAGGTGAGATGATGTGCATAGTTAGTGCTTACAAGCACCCAAAAGTGAATTATAGCAATGTATTTTGAGTTGCTCATGACCCTTCTCACCTTACATTTTCATTAATTAACTTATTAATTCATAGAATATTGCTGAAAAAAGACATGTTGAAGTTTTTCATCTTGCACTCATCAGGACACTTTGCAAGAACACCAATATAAGGTGAAAACAACAATTTATATTGTATGAGAAGAGAGTGCTTGGCAAGTGGACTCTGATTGGTAGAGGCATTGCCATGCAGAATGCATCAATTGATGGTGACAGCTAACTGCCAAGCATTGTTTGAAAATTTAAACTTTTATTCCAGATTTCCAGCTTCCGCAGTATTTTGCTTTTACTTTAAACTTATCATATGGCATATAGTGTCGTAAAAAGGGTCAGGTCTTCTGCGCTCATCCTCTTTGGAGGTCACTGCGTGGATTCCTGAACTTAAGGAGTCCTTCAGGATGCTGCATCAGAAGTTGCACCCTTTCAAACATAAGACAAAAGCAAAATACTGCGGATGCTGGAAATCTGAAACAAAAACAGAAAATGCTGGAAAAACTCAGCAGGTCTAACAGCATCTGTGGAGAGAAAAAAACAGAGTTAACGTTTCGAGCCCTTATGACTCTTCTTCAGAGCTAAAGAGAAGCAAAAATGTAACGAAATTTATAATGTTTAAGGGGGGAGGAGCAGGTGAAGCTGGATAGAAGGCCAGTGATAGGCGGAGGCAAAGGAGAGATTGTCAGAGATGTCATGGACAAAAGGACAAAGCAGTGTTAATGATAGTGGCACTGGCTAAAAGAGGTGCTGATGGTGGCATTAAGGTCAGAAAGCAGAATGTGATAATAGCAGGACAATGGTAAGCACTCTGGAAAGAACAACATGAACAAGTGACATAAAAGCAAAAAACTTAGGATGCTGGAAATCCAAAACAAAAATAAAAATACCTGGAAAAACTCAGCAGGTCTGGCAGCATCTGTGGAGAGGAACACAGTTAACGTTTCGAGTCCGTATGACTCTACAACAGAACTAAGTAAAAATAGAAAAGAGGTGAAATATAAGCTGGTTTAAGGAGGGGGTTGGGACAAGAAGAGCTGGATAGAGGGCCAGTGATAGGTGGAGATAGCCAAAAGATGCCATAGACAAAAGGACAAAGAGGTGTTGAAGGTGGTGATATTATCTAAGGAATGTGCTAATTAAGGGTAGAAAGCAGGACAAGCAAGATACAGATAGCCCTAGTGGGGGTCGGGTGAAGGGAAGGGATTGAAATAGGCTAAAAGGTAGAGATAAAACAATGGATGGAAATACATTTAAAAATAATGGAAATAGGTGGGAAAAGAAAAATCTACATAAATTATTGGAAAAAAAGAGGGGATCGGAAAGGGGGTGGGGATGGAGGAGAGAGTTCATGATCTAAAATTGTTGAACTCAATATTCAGTCCGGAAGGCTGGAAAGTGTCCCCATCCCGTCTTCCAATCCCAGCCCCGGCCGTGTATTCACGATACCCCCTGACCTTCCCCTCTCCGATGCTGAACGTCCAGTGCTCAGCAAAGGACTTAGTTTCATACCCTTGCACCCTCATCTCAATGAATTTCGGGCTCGGCACGATGCTGAACTCTTCTTCCGCCGCCTTCGTCTCCATGCTCACTTCTTTGGGCAGGAGTCCTCTCCCCGTTCAACGGATCCTTTTACCCGCCTCCAATATTCTCCCTCCACCTGGACCCCTCCCTCTGGATTCTTACCTTCTCTTGATCTTTTCATTGAGAGCTGTTGGCGTGACATTAGTCATCTCAATTTCTCTGCTCCTCTCACCCATTCTAACGTGTCTCTCTCTGAACTTGCTGCACTCCGTTCTCTCAGGTCCAACCCTGACATTGTAATCAAACCTGCTGACAAGGGTGGTGCTGTTGTTGTCTGGCACACTGACCTCTACCTCGCAGAGGCTGAGCGTCAACTCGCAAACAGATCCTCCTACCTCCCCCTGGACCATGACCCCACCACTGAACATCAGGCTATTGTTTCCAGGACTGTTACTGACCTCATCTCCTCTGGAAATCTTCCTTCCACAGCTTCCAACCTCATAGTCTCCCAACCTTGGACGGCCCACTTCTACCTCCTACCCAAAATCCACAAACAGGACTGTCCCGGCAGACCGATTGTGTCAGCCTGTTCCTGCCCCACGGAACTCATTTCTCGCTATCTTGACTCCATTCTCTGTCCCCTTGTCCAATCCCTTCCCACCAACATCCGTGATTCCTCTGACACCCTACATCATATCAACAATTTCCAGTTCCCTGGCCCCACTGCCTCCTCTTTACCATGGACGTCCAATCCCTCTACACCTCCATCCCCCACCAGGATGTTCTGATGGCTCTCCGCTTCTTCCTCAAACAGAAGCCCGAACAATCCCCATCCACCACTACTCTCCTCCGTCTGGCTGAACTTGTTCTCACACTGAACAATTTCTCCTTAAACTCTAAGATAAAAGCAAAATACTGCAGATGCTGGAAATCCAAAACAAAAACAAAAATACCTGGAAAAACTCAGCAGGTCTGGCAGCATCTGCGGTGAGGAACACAGTTAACGTTTCGAGTCCGAATGACCCTTCAACAGAACTCCTTAAACTCCTCTCACTTCCTCCAAATAAAAGGTGTGGCTATGGGTACCCGCATGGGCCCCAGTTATGCCTGTCTCTTTATGGGGTATGTGGAACATTCCTTGTTCCAGTCCTACTCCGGCCCCCTCCCACAACTCTTTCTCCGGTACATCGATGATTGCTTCGGTGCCGCTTCATGCACTCGTCTGGACCTGGAAAAATGTATTAATTTTGCTTCCAATTTCTACCCCTCCATCATTTTCACATGGTCCATCTCTGACACTTCCCTTCCCTTCCTTGACCTCTCTGTCTCAATTTCTGGTGATAGACTGTCCACCAATATGCATTACAAGCCTACCGACTCCCACAGCTACCTCGACTACAGCTCCTCACACCCCGCTTCCTGTAAGAACTCCATCCCATTCTCTCAGTTCCTTCGCCTCCATCGCATCTGTTCTGATGATGCTACTTTCAAAAACAGTTCCTTTGACATGTCTTCCTTCTTCCTTAACCGAGGTTTTCCACCCACGGTGGTTGACAGGGCCCTCAACCGTGTCCGGCCCATCTCCTGCGCATCTGCCCTCACACCTTGCTCTCCCTCCCAGAACCATGATAGGGTACCCCTTGTCCTCACTTATCACCCCACCAGCCTCCGCATTCAAAGGATCATCTTCCGCCATTTCCGCCAACTCCAACATGATGCTACCACCAAACACATCTTCCCTTCACACTCCCTGTTGACATTCTGCAGGGATCGTTCCCTCCGGGACACCCTGGTCCACTCCTCCATCACCCCCTACACATCAACCCCCTCCCACGGCACCTCCCCATGCAACTGCAGGTGCAACACCTGCCCCTTTACTTCCCCTCTCCTCACCGTCCAAGGGCCCAAACACTCCTTTCAAGTGAAGCAGCATTTCACTTGCACTTCCCTCAATTTAGTCTACTGCATACGTTGATCCCAATGCGGATTCCTCTACATTGGAGAGACCAAACGCAGACTGGGTGACCACTTTGCAGAACACCTTCGGTCTGTCCGCAAGCATGACCCAGACCTCCCTGTCGCTTGCCATTTCAACACTCCACCCTGCTCTCATGCCCACATGTCCGTCCTTGGCCTGCTGCATTGTTCCAGTGAAGCTCAACGCAAACTAGAGGAACAGCACCTCATCTTCTGATTAGGCACTTTCCAGCCTTCCAGACTGAATATTGAGTTCAACAATTTTAGATCATGAACTCTCTCCTCCATCCCCAACCCCTTTCCGATCCCCCTTTTTTTCCTAATAATTTATATAGATTTTTCTTTTCCCACCTATTTCCATTATTTTTTAATGTATTTCCATCCATTGTTTTATCTCTACCTTTTAGCCTATTTCGATCCCTTCCCTTCACCCCACCCCACCCCATTAGGGCTATCTGTAGCTTGCTTGTCCTGCTTTCTACCCTTAATTAGCACATTCCTTAGATAATATCACCACGTTCAACACCTCTTTGTCCCTTTGTCTATGACATATTTTGGGTATCTCCACCTATCACTGGCCCTCTATCCAGCTCTACCTGTCCCACCCACCCCTCCCCCCCTTAAACCAGCTTATATTTCACCTCTTTTCTATTTTTACTTAGTTCTGTTGAAGAGTCATACAGACTCGAAATGTTGACTGTGTTCCTTTCCGCAGATGCTGAGTTTTTCCAGGTATTTTTATTTTTTGTTATGAACAAGTGACAGATGGCCCTGGTGGGGGTGGGGTCAGTGGAGGGAATGGTGATGGGAAAAAAGATTGAAAATAGGATAAATTGTGGGGATAAAACAATGAATAAAAATGAAAATAAATAAAAATAAGTGGACTAAAAAATAAAAATTAAAACATAAAAATTAAAACATGAAAATGAATATTGAAAAAAGGAGATAACAAGGGGGTGGGGATGGAGGAGAGAGTTCATGGTCTGAAGTTGTTGAACTCAATGTTAAGTCCGGAAGGCTGTAAAGTGCCTAATCAGAAGATGAGGTGCTGTTCCTCCGATTTGCATTGGGCTTCACTGAAACATTGCAGCAGGCCAATGACAGACATGTGAGCATGAGAGCAGGATGGGGTGTTGAAATGGCAAGCGACAGGAAGGTCTGGATCATGTTTGCAGACAGACTGAAGGTGTTCTGCAAAGCGATCACCCAGTCTGCATTTGGTCTCCCCAACGTAGAGGAGACCACATTGGGAGCAATGAATGCAGCAGACCAAACTGAAGGAGGTGCAAATGAAGCGCACTGCTTCATCCGAAAGGAGTGTTTGGGCCCTTGGACGGTAAGGAGGGAGAAGGTAAAGGGACAGGTGTTGCACCTTCTGTAATTGCATGGGAAGGTGCCGTGGGAGGGAGAAGAGGCATTAGGGGGATGGAGGAGTGGACCAGAGTGTCCTGGAGGGAATGGTCCCTATGGAATGCCGACAGGGAGAGGCGAAGGGAAGATGTGTTTGTTGGTGGCATCATGCTGGAGTTGGCGGAAATGGCGTGGGATGATCCTTTGAATGCAGAGGCTGGTGGGGTGAAAAGTGAGGACAAGATGGACCCTATCATGGTTCTGGGAGGGAGAGGAAGGTGTGAGGACAGAGACACAGGAGATGGGTCGGACACGGTTCAGGGCCCTGTCAACCACAGTGGGTGGGAAACCTTAGCTAAGGAAGAAGGAAGACATGTCAGGAGCACCGTGTTGGAAAGTGGCATCATTGGAACAGATGCAATGGAGGCGAAGGAACTGAGAAAATGAGATGGAGTCCTTACAAGAAGCAGGATGTGAGGAGCTGTAGTCGAGGTAGCTGTGGGATTCGGTGGGCTTGTAGGGAATATTGGTGGACAGTCTATCACCAGAAATTAAGACAGAGAAGTCAAGGAAAGGAAGGGAAGTGTCAGAGATGGACCAGGTGAAGGTGACGGAGGGGTGGAAGTTGGAAGCAAAATTGATAAATTTTTCCAGGTCCAGACGAGAGATGAAGCAGCACCGAAACAGTCATCGATGTACCAGAGAAAGAGTTGTGGGAGGGGGCCTGAGTAGGACTGGAACAAGGAATGTTCCACATACCCCATAAAGAGACAGGTATAACTGGGGCGCATGTAGGTACCCATAGCCACACCTTTTATTTGGAGGAAGTGAGACAAGTTAAAGGAGAAATTATTCAATGAGAGAACAAGTTCAGTCAGACAGAGAGTGGTGGTGGATGGGGATTGTTCGGGATTCTGTTCAAGGAATAAGTGGCAAGCCCTCAGACCATCCTGGTGGGGATGGAGGTGTAGAGGGATTGGGCGTCCATGGTGAAGAGGAGGCGGCTAGGGCCCTTTTAAATATAACTAGCTAAGAGCGCAGTTTCTGACTGATCAGCATTGGACGCAGAGGTTTTGATGCTGATCGGAAGATTTGGGCCAATAATATTTTCTCCTGTGCCTATACGTTGTTCAGAATCGTCACTGATTGTCACATGAAATTTAGTTTTCGATCTCTTCTTGCACCGCCTCCCTGCCCAACAAATTGGATGCACTTTGCAGTTACTGAATTGGCTGCCATGCCTGATACTCATAACTGAATGTCAGCACTGCGTATAAGGGGCTAGGCCCGATGCTGCCTGTTTTGCGCCATCACCAGAAACGATTTTTTTTTCGTGTCTTTCTCACTACAAACATTTTACTAAATTAGCTTGAAGTTTCATGAGTGCACCATAAACTCTGGAACTTTGTTGCAAAATTATTAGCAGCACACCTCAACACGATCAGAGGCACGATGGGCTGAATGGCCTTCTTTGTTCTGCTGGGTGAGTTATAAGATACAAGCAGAAGTAAATGGTTAGACAAGTTATTCTTTCCTCCATTCAAGTTAAATTCTTTTCTCTTTTAAAATCCTTACCTGTTTAAATCCCTCCGAAAAGCAGGTACATAACAAACAGAAGCTGTACGAAGTTTGCTTTTCCCAAAAGGTGACAACAACAATCAGTCATTCGTTAAATGCAGATAGATATAACCAAGTATTTAAAAAGCCACTTGGTCGTGTTCATCTAAAGAGACCGAAAGGCCCCCCCAAGGGGGGCACCACAGAACCGAGAAAGAGCAACAAGGAACCTCTATATACCTCTGAAGAAGTCATATAGACTCCAAACGTTAACTCTTGTCTTTCTCTCCACAGATGCTGTCAGACCTGCTGAGTTTTTCCAGCATTTTTTGTTTTTGTTTCAGATTTCCAGCATCCACAGTATTTTGCCTTTACCTCTATACAAAGCCCTTCGTTTGTTCTTCAGAATTCTCTTAGAACGCAGCGATCAAGGATAAAATTCTAAATTGCGGCTGAGTTAATAAAATTCTGGTGGCGTCTTCTCAGGAAAGTTTTTTTTTAAACATCTCCTACAGTAATGAGAGCCTAAGGTTTACGGTCCTGCAGACTGTCTTCTTCCACTCAAACTTTGTCTGTGTAACGTGTGCGCGCAACATCCCCAGGGCGCGCGCCTCTCGTTCGGCTGCCGCTCGAGGCGGGCGACAGCATCCAGTTCTCAGCAAAAGTTAACAGCGCATCCTGGCGGGAGAAAACGTCGCTCCAAAGAACTTCGAAAGGATGCTCGAAATAACTCAAGTGCTTCATATGCAGCAACAAACGACAGGAAATGCAAATCAAGTTTCGGAGCCACCATTCTGATGACTACGCATGTAGATCTCTATTGTTTCCACATACACATACATGCCAACCTGAAGAAATTAGCAAAAGCTGACTAAGCGTTTCAAAACATAGGAACATTGGGCTTAGGAGCATTTGAAAAAGAAAACATAGTCACAAATGGCATCCGATTTAAATGTCTGTGGTGAAGACTAGTATCCCTACCCATAATTCTCCACTTTTCAGTCTTTCAAAGAGTTAATCATACCATCCCTCTCCAATCTCTCCTCTCCCACAAGAGTGCTTGACTTGGTTCCATTCCTACCCATCATTACAAAGCTAGTAGATCTGTAATGGCTTCTCTGTGCACACCATAATCTCTGATGGGCCCTAAAGTTTTATATTTGGCCCCATCCTATTTCTCATCAACTTCTTGCCCTCGACAACATAATTTGAAAATATGTCAGATCCCACATATACGTTGACAACACTCAGCTCTACCTCACCACAAGCTCTTTCGATTCCTCTACTGCCTTTGATTTAGCACGTTGCTTTTCCCACAACCTGTAGTGGATGAGACAAAATTTCCTCCAGTTAAATTTCAGAGAGATTGAAGCCATTGTCTTTGGTCCTTGACACAAATTCCACTCCCTAACATCCCTTTCCCTGGGCACTGTGCAAAGCTAAAGAAGACTCTTCACATCTTGGCCCCCAATTTGATGCTGAGCTATGCTTCTGACCCCATAGATTTTCCATCATCAAGACTAGTTACTTCCACCTCTTTGGCATCTCTGTCCCTGAATCAGAGTTCTAGAACTCTGCCCCTAAACTTGACTATTCCCATGCTTTCATAGCTGGCCTTCCTTCCAACTTGTATTGCTCTCTCCAGCACTTAAAATTGAGCTGATCCAAAACTCTGCGGCCATGGCCTAACTCACACCAAGATGTGTTCACCCATTAACCCTGTGCTCTCTGAGCTACATTGGCTCCCCTTCCGACAATGCTTTGAATTTAAAATTCTCAACTTTGTTTCCAAATCCCTCTGAGGCCACATGCCTCGCTATCTCAGTAACCTCACACAATCCTTCAACTCTCTGATATTTTTGTGTTTCTCCGATTCTGCCCTTTTGCACAATCCTGTTTTCCTTCAATCCATCATTGGTGGCTATGCCTCTAAGTTGTTAGTGATGCTGGAAATCTGAATTAAAAGTAGAAAATGCCGGAAACACTCAACAGGATAGGCAGCATTGGCAGAGAAAAGATAGTTAAAGGTTGATTTAACTTCTGTAACTCTGTCAGGATCAGATAATGTTACAGATGAACAGATTATGGCTGACCATCTACCTCTGATAACCTTTGATTCCTTTGCCTAACAAGAATCTATCTACCTCTGCCTGCCTTAAAAATATTCAATGACCCCACCTCCAGTGCCTTTGAAGGCAGAGTTCCAAAGTCGCACAATACTCTGAGAGAAAGAAAATTCTCTTCATCTCTGTCCTAAAAGAGCAGCCCCTAATTTTAAACTAGTGCCCCCTAGTTCTGGACTCATCCACAAGAGGAAATATCCTTTCCATGTCCACCTTGTCAATACTGTTCAGATCTTATATCCTTGAATTATTCCCCTCATTCTTCTAAACCCCAGTGGAAACAAGCACAGTCTGTCTAACCTTTCCTCATAAGATAACCCGCTCATTCCAGGTATCAATCTGGTAAACCTCCTTTGAACCGCCTCTAATGCATTTGCATCCTTCCTGAAATGAGACCAAAACTGCACACAATATTCGAGATGTGGTCTCACCAATGCTCTGCATAACTGAAGCAAAACATCCTTACTTTTATATTCAATTCCTCTCATAGTAAAGGATAGCATTCCATTAGCCTTCTTAATTAGTTGCTGTACCTGCATACTAACTTTTCATGACTCATGCACTCGAACACCCTCTGCACCTTGGAATTCTACAGCGGTTCTCCGTTTAAGTAATACTCTTCTTTTTTATTCTTCCTGCCAAAGTGAACAACTTCACATTTTCCGACATTATACTCCATCTGCCAGATTTGTACCCACTCACTCAACCTATCTATATCCGTCTGCAACCACCTTATGTCCTCTTCACAACATAATTTCCTGCCTATTTTTGTATCATCTGCAAATTTAGCCAGCATGCCTTCAATCCCTCATCTAAGTCATTGATGTCAATTGTGAAAAGTTGAGGCCCCAGCACAGACCCTTGTGGGACTCCACTTGTCACATCCTGCCAATCAGAAAAAGACCCACTTAGGCATACTCTCTTTTCTACCAGCCAGCCAATCTTCTATCCATGCTAATATGTTACCCCTTACACCATGAGCTTTTATTTTCCATAATAACCTTTGATGCGATACTTTATCAAATGCCTTCTGGAAATCCAAGTACAGCACGTCTACTAGTTCCCCTTTATCCACAGCGCATGTTACTCCCTCAAAGAACGCCAATTGGTTAAATATGATTTCCCTTTCACAAAACCATGCTCACTCTTCCTGATTACCTTGAGTTTCTCTAAGTGCCCAGCTATAACCTCCTTAATGATAGATTCTAATACCTTCCCCACGACAGATGCCAAGCTAACTGGCCTATAGTTTCCTGTTTTCTGCCTCCCTTCCTTCTTGAATAGAGGGGTTATATTTGCTAATTTCCAGCCTGATGGAACCTTTCCAGAATCTAGCGAATTTTGGAAAGTTAACACCAACGCATCTACTATATCTCATGAGCCACCTCTTTTAAGACCCTAGCATGAAGTCCATCAGGACCTGGAGACTTGTCAGCCTGGACCTCCATCAGTTTGCTCAATAACACCTCCCTAGTGATTGTAATTTTGTCAAGTTCCTCTCTCCCTGCCACCTCCTGATTTACAACTATTACTGGAATGTCTTTTGTATGCTCTATAGTGAAGACAGAAGCAAAATATTTTTCATTTCATCCACCATTTCCTTTCAAAGGGAATGGAGTATAAAATAGGGAAGTCTTGCTAAAACTATATAAGGCACTAGTTATACCACACCTAGAATACTGTGAACAATTTTGGTCCCCTTATCTAAGGAAAAATATACTTGGAGGAAGTCTAGAGAAGGTTCATTAGGTTGATCCCAGGTATGGAGAGATTTTCTTATGAAGGTTGAGTAGGTTGGGCCTGTACTCATTGGAGTTTAGAAGAATGAGAGGCAACCTTATTGAAACATATAAGATTATTAGGGGGTTTGACAGGGTAGATGCTGAGAGGTTGTTTCCCCTTGTGGGAGAGCCTAAGACCAAAGGGCATAATCTCAGAGTAAGGGGGTGCCCATTTAAAACAGAGATGAGGAGGAATTTCTTCTCTCGGAGGATAGTCAATATGTGAAATTCTTTACCGCAGAGGGCTGTAGAGACTGGGTCGTTAAGTATATTCAAGGCTGAGATAGACAGATATTTAATCAGTAAGGGAATCAAGGGTTATGGAGAAAAGGCAGGAAAGTGGAGTTGAGGATTATCAGATCAGCCATGATCTCATTGAATGGCAGAGCAGACTTGATGGGCTGAATGGCCTACTTCTGCTCCTATGTCTTATGGTCTTATTATCCACTATTAATTCCCCACTGTCATTCTCTAGAGGACCAACACTCACTTTACTTACTCTTTTCCTTTTTAGTGGAAACTCTTGCTAACCATTTTTACATTTCTAGCTAGCTTCCTCGCATACTTTAATTTCTTTCTCCTGATTAACCTTTTAGTCATTCTCTGCCGTTCTTTATATTCTGACTAATCATCTGACCTGTCTCTCATCTTTGTGCAGTTATATGCTTTTTCCTTAAGTTTGATGCTTTCCTTCACTTCTTTAGTTAATCATGGATGGTGGGTCCTTTAGATTTTTTCTTTATAGCAGGAATATACTTATTCTGAATATTCTGTAATATCCCCTTAAATGTCTGCCACTGCTTCTCTATTGATTTATCCCCTAGCCTAGTATCCCAGTTCACTTCAGATAGCTTAGCTTTCATGCCCACATAGTTGCCCTTATTTAAGTTTAAAATACCAGCCTTAGACCCACTCTTCTCCCTTTCAAACTGGATGTAAAATTCAATCATATTGTGGTCGCTGCTGCCTAAGGCTGCCTTTACTCTGAGGTAATTAATTAATCCTGCCACATTACACAATACCAAGTCTACTATAACCTGCTCTCTGGTTGGATCCAGAATGTGTTGCTCTAAGAAACTATCTCAAAAGCATTCTAAGAACTCTTCATCCAGGCTACTACAGCCAATCCAATTTTTCCAGTTCATATATAGATTAAAATCACCCATGATTATTGCTGTCCCTTTACCACAATCACCCAATATTTCTTCTTGTATACTTTTTCCTATATTGTGATTACCGTTAAAGGGCCTGTAGATCACATCCACTAGTGACTTCTTTCCCCTACTATACCTCATCTCCACCCAAACCGATTCTACATCCTGATCCTTAAACCAAGGTCATCTCTAACTATTGTACCAATTGCATCCTTGATCAACAGTGTTACCCCTTCACCTTTTCCAAGCTTCCTATTCTTCTTAAATATCATATACCCTGCAACATTCAGGACCCAATCCTTGTCATCCTGCAGCCACATCTCCATAATGGCTATCAGATCATATTTATTTACTTCAATGTGTGCTATCAATTCATTTACTTTGTTATGAATGCTACACATAATCAGAGACAGAGACTTTAGACTTGTCTTTTTGTTATCTTTGTAATATCTAGCCTTGACTGTTGATGTATTTTTAGGTTATATCTCTCTCTGTTCCTTCCTGCTATTCTATGACCCTCATTTCCCAGATTACTATTATGGTCTCCTGCCTTGAATCTACTCCTTGATTTGTCACGTCTACCCAAGCTTAATCCCTCACTCCCATGTTCAGTTTAAAGCCCTCTCTACTTTCCTAGTTATGTGATTTGCAAGAACACATATCCCAGCATTGTTCAGGTGTAGACCGTCCCACAGTAAGCCCCTAGTTTCCCCAGTACTGGTGCCAGTGCCCCATGAACCCAAACTCACTTCTCCCACACAAGTCTTTGAGCCATGCATTCATCTCTCTAATCTTATTTGCCCTATGCCAATTTGCACGTGGTCCAGGTAATAATCCAGAGATTATTACCTTTGAGTTTCTGTTTCTTACTTTGGTACCTAGCTTCTCATACTGAATATGCAGAACCTCCTTCCTTGTCCTGCCTATGTTGCTGGTACCTACATGGACCACGACAACTGCATCCTCCCCCTCACACTGCAAGTCTCTCTCCAGCCCTGACAGGTGTCCCAAACCCTGGCACCGGGCAGGCAACACAGCCATCTGGGATCTCTCTCTTTGCTGCAGAGAACAGTGTCAATCCCCCTCACTATACTGTTCCCTACTACCACTACTTTACTGTTTGCTCCCCCTGCTTGAACGGCTTCCTGTACCATAGTGCCATGGCCAGCCTGCTCATCCCACCTTGCAGACTTCATATTCGTCCACACAAGTTATGAGCACCTCAAACCTGCTTGACAATTGCAAAGTCTGAGGCTTGTCCACTACTGCCTGCTTAGCCCCATTACCTGCCTCACTCACAGTCATATCCTCCTGTCCCTCAATGCTGACCAAAACACATGATCCTGTCCTTAGATGCATGACCATCTTCTGGAACAAAGTGTCCAGGTATTTCTCCCCCTCCCTTATGTTGCACAATGTCTGCAGTTCGGCTTCCAGATCAATAATCCTGTTCTGGAATTCTTTGAGCTGCTTACACTTTCTGCAGATGTGTTTGTCATGGATCGCCTTGGCAAACATAATACCCCACATTCTACAGCTGCAACTTAACACCTGTCCTGCCATTGTTACATATGTTATTTAGTTAACTTAATTCAATTGCTCACTTAATTAACTTAGAATAATTCCTATGTATACCACACCTCTTTCCCCTGTGCACCAGCTTACCACGTGAACCTAATTCACTACTCACTCAGTCTCCATCTCCCTCCAGCATAGTTGCCAGTCTCCTCGTGTGCCTCTTACCGAAAATAGCAAAAGGAATGAGATGTACAGGAGGAAAGAAGGTAATTGAATGACTGAAATAGTAATAGTGTAAAACATGAATAAACAAGCGAAGGATCTAGAGGCCAGGAACGGGGTAGGAGAAAAGCAGGTGCACACCACCCCACTGAATCATTCACACATTCTCATGGTGTCATAGATATCTTTTATTTCCCTAATTTCTCTAATATCCCTTGCTATTCTCTGATGTATATCACTTCTGTCATTCAATTATGTTCTGTTCTCTACCTAATCATCTTATAGTGTGTGGTATTTTTTTTCCCACACTTCCTTTACCCTTGCTGTGTTTCTCCTTATAAGCTATTTATCTGTAACATTTTACAGTCTTGACAATGTTAAATTCTGGTTTTATTACATAGGATTCTCGTACTTTGGGGAACCATATTCTAGAACCCCACCTGCTTTTCTGCAAAAAAAACTGAAACTGAAAGCTCTTGACTAAAAGATGAAAACAAACTTATGCTTAAACTACATTTGGACATGAACTGAAGTCACACCCAATATTCAACTATTTATATTATACAAAACATTAAAAGTATATTTTTGCAGTGATTTACTTGGAAATATTTCAAAGGGGATGTGAGCATTGAACTTATGGATGGTGGGGTCTCCCCCAACACAATGACAAACATCTCCATTTCTGACCTTATGATGAAGGGAGATCATTGATAAAGCAATTGAAGATGGTTGGGCTTGGGACGCTGCCTTGAGGAATTCCTGCAGCAATGTCCTGAGACTGAGATGATTGCCCTCCAACAACCACAACCATTTTCCTTTGTGCTAGGTATTACATCAGCCATTTGAGAGTTTATAGAGAGCCCATCCCCCCTCCATCCCCCCTCCCCTCCTAATCACCCCCCCATCTCCCCCATCCCCCTCCACCCCACCCCACCCCCACCCCAAATCTCATTGACTTCAATTCTACCAGGGCTTCTTGATGCTACACTCGGTCAAATGCTGACTTGATGTCAAGGGCAGACACTCATCTCACCTCTGGAATTCAATTCTTTTGTCCATATTTGGACCAAGACTATAATAAGTTCTGGAGTCTCGTGGTCCTGATGGATAGAACTGAGCATTGGTGAGCAGATTATTTGTGAGTAAGTGGTGCTTGATAGCATTGTTAATGACACTTTGCTCACATTGCTGATGATTGAGAGTAGGTTGATGAGGACAGATTGGATTTGCCCTGATTTTTTGTGGACAGGGCATACCTACATATGAACATACAAATTACGAACTGGAGTAAGCCATTTAGCCTGCTCAGCCATTTGATAAGATCATGGCTGATCTGACTGCAGCCTCAACTCTACTTTCCTGCCTACCCTCAATACCCTTTGACTCCCTTGTCAATCAAGAATCTATTTAACTCAGTCTTAAAAATATTCACTGGCCTTGCCTCCAAATCTCTGGGGAAGAGGATTCTGCACAGTAAGGACCCTCTGAGAAAAAGAATTTCTCCTCCTGTCTGTCTTAAATGGGAGACCTCTTATTATTAAACTGTGCCCCCTAGTTCTAGTCTCTCACATAAGGCAAAACAGCCTCTCAGTATCCACCCTATCTAGCTCCCTCAGGACCTTATATGTTTCAATAAGGTCGCCTCTCATTCTTCTTAACTTCAATGGATGTAGGCCCAACCTGTCAAACCTTTCCTCATAGGATAACCCCGTCATTCCAAGAATCAGTCGAGTGAACCTTGTCTGAACTGCTTCTAATGAAATTATATCCTTTCTTAAGTGAGACCAAAACTGTACACAGTGCTCCAAATGTGGTCTCGTCAAAGCCCTGTACAACTGTAGCAAAACTTCCTTACTTCTTTATTCCATTTCCCTTCCAATAAACGATAATATTCCATTTGTCTTCCTAATCACTTGCTGCACCTGCATACTAAACTTTTTGTGATTCATGTACCAGGGTACCCAGATCCTTCTGTACAATAGAGTTCTTCAGTCTCTCTCCATTTAAATAATATACTGTTTTTCTATTCTTCCTGCCACATTATACCTCATCTGCCAAATTTTTGCCCACTCACTTAACCTATCAACATCCCTTTACACACTCCTTATGTCCTCTTCACAACTTACTCTCCTACCTATCTTTGTGTCATTAGCAAATTTAACAACTATACATCATTCAGTCCCTTCATCCAAGCCATGGATATGGATTGTAAATAGTTGAGGCCTCAGCACCGATCCCTGTGGCATTCCAGCTAGTTACAGCTTGCCAACCCAAAAATGTCTCATATATCCCTACTCTCTGCTTCCTCTTAACTAACAAATCCTCTATTCATGCTAATTTGTTACCCCTACACCATGAGTTCTTGTTTTGCATAGTAACCTTTGATGTGGTACCTTGTCAAATTCCTTTTGGAAATCCAAGTACACCACATATACAGGTTCCCCTTTGTCCATTTTGCTTTTTAATTCCTCAAAGAACTCTAATAAATTATTCAAGCATGATTTCCCTTTCACAAAATCATATTGATTACAATGGGCCATAACTTCCAATTAGCGTCAGAGAGAGATGGCCTGCAGGAATTAGAAGGAATAAATACATACTTACCTGACCTTGAAAATTATGCTAACACTTCCATTTGCCGGAGCTGTTTGGGGCTTGCATCAAAAGGCTCCTCGCAGGCTCCAGCAAAGTGCAGTTCCGATGGATTCAAGGAGGCCATGCACCCATTTTTTTTAACGGCACTAGCAGCCGTAAAGCAGGTAAGTTTAAAGGGCTAGTGAAATTGACAGGCCAGTGAAATTGACAAGTCAGGGAGAAGATAAGTGCCTAAGGTAAGTGGATAGGATTTTGGGGAGGTAGGGGGGAGCGGAAATCAGACAGTGGAGGGGATCGCAGGGCAGGGGGGGTTCGAGCGGTGGGTGTAGGATGGGAGGGCTTGGAGGTCAGAGGGTGGGAGAGTTGGAGGTCGGGGGTTCTGGGATCGGATGTTGGTGGTGAGAGGGTCAGAGGTTGAGGGAGTGGAGGGGGTCGGTGGAGGGGGTCGGTGGGGGGTGGCGGGGCGGTCGGAGGTTGGGCTGGGGGACTGGTGTAAGGGTTGGTCTGGGTGTTTACAGCAATTACCCAGAAGTTAGAAGTTTTAATTCTTCTAACTTTTTCTGAGCAACCATTGGTGTAACCTTGGCAGAACCTTCCAAAGTTTGCGATTTAAATCGCATTTTTGGATAGTTCCCAGAATAGGGTAATTGTCCAAAGGAAGTTAGCACTTCTGGGCAATTGCTATGCAAACCTTTACCCGGGAACTTCTGAGAGGAATTCCCCAGCGCATCTTTGGGGTACCCCCCAAATCTGATGCTGGAAAACTCGGAATTTAGGCCATTAAGATTTTCTAGGTGCCCTGCTATAACCACCTTCCAGCATTTCCCCTATGACAAATGCTCGGCTAACTGGCCTGTAGCTTCCTGCTGTCTCCCTCCTTTCTTTAAAGAGGAGTTACATTCACTATTTTCCAATCTGATGGGACCTTTACAGAATCTAGGGAATTTTGGAAAATTAAAAAACATCCACTGTGCTGGGTGTGCTTTTCTTGTGTCAAGTCACTAGGCTAATATCTGGTGTCTCATCCAGTTTTATTCTTATTAAACATTTTCGTAGCAGTTTGAAACAACGGAGTGGTTTAGTAGGCCATTTCAGAAGTCGGTTAAGAGTCAACTGCGTTGCTGTGGGTCTGCAGTCACATGTAGGTTAGTGTGGGGATTTGGACTCTGTACAAAACCCCAGAGTAAGAAAATTCTTGTTGAGGAATAGCCATATTGGCAAAAAGGACAATCACTAAATTAGATTGCAAACTAACAAGGTTTATTGGCCAATAAAGAATGACACTTAACATTTCATGGCCCAATGCATAAGTTTATGATTTGTCTTTCACATGGATCCTGGGACATCTGGGGTCTTCTCTTTTTGGTTCCTTGAACCTGGTCTTAGACTCATGACACCCTTTGAGATTTTAACTTAGCCAATTTAACTCTAATATACATATAATCCCTTTGCAGCTTTAAGGCTTCAACTGTAGTGGATCTTTTTCCAACCTATAGCTTCCCAGGCTATCTTAACTGCTGAAGCTTCCAGTCAACCTTAACTGCTGAAGCTATAGACTTCACAGCTGCCTGCTGAGTAATCTCGCTCTCTGATGGAAACAGCTTTCTAACAAAGGCCGTGGCTTTCCCAAAATGACTAAGACTGTGCTTTACTATTGATTGTTCCTATCAAGACTTGAATGTAACAATTTATCGGCAGCTAAGTGGTTAAATGTTCACTATTCACTCTTAAGGCATGGCAACCCTGTCTAGCTTGGACCCACTGATCTCTAATACTGGATTCTCACAGCAATCCTCAGCCTTGTGACAGTTACTTTAGTCACTAGCTAAGCTGAATACTGGATTGCTACAGCAACCCCTCAGCCCGTGTCAAATATCTGTCGAGTGGCAATGTCCTACGCCAGTGCTAACCTCCTGGCATGTGCCCGACTCCTAATTCTCTCTCCTGACAAATGCCCCCTTCCAAGTGACCTGTGACAAATGCTAACCCTTGGCAAGTGCAAAGATGTCAGTGATGCACCCATATTGTTATACCCTCTTTGCAGGTAGCTTTCTGACATTTTTCCCAAAGTACGTGCATCTGGGTGAACACAACTAATGACTTCTAACCCAATATTTGCAACTCTTTACCAATGAGAAGAGTGCTCCTAGTGCCCCCACAACAATCTAACCTTAATTTGTATCTCTAGCTGGAAGTCCTCAGAACACCCTAGGCCCAAGACCATGCTTCTAGCCAATCAGGTTTGCAGCCTCGGTGTCCCTTCTAACTGCTAAATTACAACTTTTATCTTTGGACGGAAACCTTGAAACACCTAGTCTTCAAGCCACCTTGCTGGCCAATTAGCATTGTAGCTTTGGCTTCCCTTTACTGCAAAGCTAAACTAGCTGAAGCCTAAATTGTCTTCAAATAACATCATCCCAACATTCCAACTTTGCTTTCTGAGGCACTTATGACAGGATTTGGAGTTCCCCAGAAATCCTGTCAAATATGTTGCGTTTTGGCTGGGTTAACAGTGTCTGCAGGAAGCCTGTGTACATGTCAATGCAATACTGGATTCAAATCATGATTGATCCAAAGGAGATGCAGTGCCATTTGAATTGGGAGTGTCAGAAAAGGAGATTGCCATCCTCCAAATTGCCAGCTAAAACAGCCTGTTTGTTTCCCCTGGTCTAGCAGACAGGCCTTTTGCTGCTCCAATATTTCGCCAGAGTTGTGCAGTGGACACCGCAGTAGTCCTATTACTTTGAGGTTCCTATCCTAATATGTGGTAATTGGGACAGGATCACTAATGGAGTCCCACCCTGCCACAGGACAGTGGCATATCTGCATTACTGGAATTTTTACGCTCTGCTTTACAAAGGCAAGTGTTTATGCTATTTAAATAGAAGGATGCACCTTACTTGCCGGAATTTCAACAAAATGACAGTTGTAAAATAGAACAGAAACATTATAATTCATAGCAATAATTGAAAACATTTTCTGATGATGGTGTTGACCATCGTTCATTGTCCCTGAAACAGTGGCATAGGGCTCAGGTAAATGTTGAGACAATATGTTTGATGCAGGATGTCGGTGTGCTAGTGTCTGGCTGTACAGTTAGGTGGCTAAAGCATTAAGTCTTGACTGCTGAGTCAGTAAATGTAGGGAGAGTGCGAGATGAGATTTCAATATAATGTGCAAAGCTATGAATTATGATGGTAACAATGATACTCTCTATGATTAGAGGGTCATGAAGAGCCCGTTAATACAAGTTAGTTTAGGATCAGTTTAAAAATGACAATGCTTCAGGCAGACACTCAGTATAAAATTTTATTGTGGTACACATTTCGATAATATATAAAACACACTTTTACTCGTGATTTTTGGTCTTATTATGCAGTTGACTTGCCAGCTGCAAGATTATAATGGTGCCTACATTTTAACTCCAATGAAAATACCAGTTGCAATTCCACATATTGTTACATATCTGACTACGTGCTGTGCAATTTTCCAATGCACATGTACAGTGCAGTTCTAAAGTAGAGGTATATAACAAATGCATCTGTAAACTGACAAACCCCTTCCCTTGGGGAAAAAAAATCAAAGGTAGGAAAGACTTGATGTTCTTAAGTCCTGGGTAAAGTAATGCACTGAATTAAACAGTAAAAAGCACAGATTACAAAAATAACCTCGCCAATCACCAAGAGTGCAGAACACTTTTAAAGCACAATTTCCTTTCCTCCTTTCATGCAATAATTAAATAATAGCTTTTCAGCAATTGCTCTGCAGTTATAAACGTTCAAAAAATGTTGCACAGTTCTTGCATTTAGTGCTGTAAATCCTGTAAACTATTAAAATCTACATGAAACCAATTTCACCAGAAAACTAACAAATCTCTATACAAATTTTAACAGCACATAAATGTCACACTTCTGGATTTCCTACACTTGTCAATACAAAAGAATGCTGATGGTCACTTTCAGTAATGTCATGTCAAATACAAATCTGTAAATTTGTTCAAATTTTTGCATGACAAGGTTATCATATATTTTAAAAGTAACACAGCAGAACCCTGATGGGAGCACAACTAATTTGCTGAGAAATGTTATATTACATAAAAGATTGGAACCGTACATTGTAAGGTTGAATGGGACCATGTGTACTTGTCTAGATCCCACTGTGTTTTACAATAATTTGGTAAGTCAAAAGTGTCTTCAGAACTGATCTATAAAATTATCTCTGGCTGAGAGATTTAGCCATATCCTCCTCCTCCAGAACGGTGAACAAGTGAAGGTTGAACAGGTAGCGTTACATGATTGCATACAGCTATCATGTCAAGCCCTTCCACCTTGTGTTTTCTTTCTAGTTCCAACCAAAATTAAGTATGCTACTAGCACATTTAAAATGGGTTGATCACATAGACAATAAGAAATTTTTAAACCTAAAATTAAGTTGATTAGCAATATTTCTTCAGCTACTTCCATCTTAATATCAAACAGAATCAATAACTTAGGGAATAACACATCCACGCCAATGTCAATGAGGGTAACTGTTTTTCTAAATATGCGGCAAACACAAAAACAGCCAAATTCTCACACAGCAGATATGAAAAATAGTTTTATAGTATAATTAGCAAAGTTGGTAATCTTAAATAGTCAATACATTTTAGCTCCTTATACAAAGTTAAACCTTTACATCACATTCTCATTTAAATACGAATTTACCAACCAATTCCTTTAGGAACTTGCCTACAGCTCATTACTTTTAGGCACACAGTTGTTATGAATGTTGCAAAAAATACATTTATTATTACAAAATGAAGAGAAAATTCTGGATAAGAAACTGTAGGATAGAAAGTTTTCTGGCCCTTAGTTGACCATACTTTGAAACAATCATTTTTTTGCACTTATTTGCAACACAAATGTACTCAAGTTCATTAGTACAATTTCCATAATTTTAACAAAATATGTAAAAAAAAGGTTGAGTTCATTTACTGTAGTTGGTAATCCTTATTTTCAGCAGATATTGATCTGTTTCTACACATTCTGCAAGTACAGTCCTTTAGGGCATAATGTCCCTGTGCGATTTCTGGTCCACAAAGATCATAAATATCACAAAATCCTAGCGAAGGATGCATTTCGATGCTTCCTGGATTAATGTTGCTGCCCTGTCCAACTCTTCCTCTGTTAATTCTATAGTAACCACCACCCGCACACTAAGAATCCAATTAAAAAGCTATATTATTTATATTATCATTACAATGGGTTCACTTGTCTACAGGAGTCAATTCTAATAGTATAAACAATTGTAAATTATCTGTAACAAAAGTGTTCTAAAGGCTATTCCTTTTAGTTATGTATAAAATAGGATTGCATACTCCAGTTTTTTGCTTTATTTAAATGCTTGGGATACCAAACCTTAAACTTAGATCCACGAATATGATTCGAAACCAATAACTAAACCAGTAGCGGAGGAGCCTCAGCCTTTGCAATTGTCCAACAGGTTTGAGGTGTTTGTAACCTGTATGGATGAAAGTGGGGGCTGCAGGGTGGATGAGCAAACTGGCCATGGCACCAGCGTACAGGATGCTATTCAAGCAGGGGGAGTAAATAGGAATGTAGTAATAGTAAGGGGCAGTATGGTATAGTCGGGGATAGATAGTTCTCTGCGGCCGGGTGTAAGAGTCCAGAAGGCTGTGTTGCCTGCCTAGTGCCAGGGTTCAGGGTCTCTGTTCTGGGCTGGAGGGAAACTTACAGTGGGAGGGGGAGGATCCAGTGGTCGTGGTCCACATAGGTACTAATGACATAAATAGGACTAGGAAAGAGGCTCTGCTTAGGAAGTATGAGCAGTTTAGGGCTAAATTAAAGCAGGTAATTTCTGGATTATTACCTGAGCCAAGAGCAAATTGGTGTTGGGTAAATAAGATTAGGGAGTTGAATGAGTGGCTCAAAGATTGGTGTGGGAGAAATGGGTATCAATTCATGAGATGCTGGCACCAGTATTGGGGAAAGTAGGAGCTGTACAGTTGGGACGGTCTTCACCCAAACCTTGGGTAACACACAATAGGAGAGCTACAGTAACTAGGGCATGTCCATGGATGTTATTTATGTGGACTTAACTCATAAGAAACCATTAACTAAAGATGAAGCTCATGGAATTGAAAACAAATTGCAACTTGGTTGGGAATTTGGCTGAACAGGAGGTGGCAAGAGAGTAGTGATAATTGGCAACAACTCTAATGGTCAGGATGTAACTAGTGGTTTTTCATAGGAATCTGTGTTGAAGCCTCAATCATTCACTGAAATTATTAACTTAAGAGGATATGTGAGAGAAAGAGAGAGAGACGTATCAAAGTTTAACAAGGATATAAGTGCAGATGTTACTGCAAGAACTGTAGATGGGAGCATAAAATTACAAAGAGATATTAATTCATGGGCAGAAATATGGCAAATGGATTTCAATGTAAGCAAGTGTGAGCTCATCTGCTTTGGACCAATGAAGGCTAAATTAAGTACTTTCTAAATGGTGTAAAGCTAGAAACAATGGCGGTCTAAACAGACTTGTCCACATACAGAAAATATTCAAAATGGCTAATGGAATGCTGAGCTTTATCTTTGGAGGGCTAGGACGAAAGAAGATAGAAGTTATCCCACAGCTATACAAAGCACTGGTTAGACCAAACCTGGAGTACTGTATTCAGTTCTGGGCACCACACTTTGGAAGAATTGAAGGCAGAGCAGAATGATACCTAGACTCCAAGTATTAAAATATGAGGAGAGATTACACAGCTAGGGTTATAATCCTGGAATTTAGAAAGCTAATGGGTGATGTGATAGAAGCTTTCAAGATATTAAAGGGAAACAGATAGGGAGACACTATTTCTGCTGATTGGGGAGTTGAGAAGGGGGGGAACATAAGCCTGGCTGTAATATTTAGGCTTTCAGGAGTGAAGTTCAAAATACTTCTCCAGCAAAGGGTAGAAGTGTGCAACTCTGATCTGCAGATGGCAACTGATGCTTGATTGTTTTATTAACTTTAAATCTGAAACTGATAGATTTTTGTTAACTAAAGGTATTGAAGGGTATGGAGAGAAGCAAGTATGTGGAGTTAGGTTACAAATCAGCCATGACACCACTGAATGGTAGAAAAGGCTAGAGGGGCTACATGGCCTATTCCTGTACCTTTGAACTATACCAAGCAAGGACTCAATACCTGGAGTTGAGAGAAACAGATGGGAAAAATAATCCTCAGGAAGTCCATAAAACTGTCGGTGCTGGAAGAGGTCATTAATGACAACAGGTTTTACGGGATCAAATATAGCCTTTAGCTTCTACATTGAAATAGATGGAGTGAGATAGATTGGTTTTACCATAGATCGTTCTTTAATTAAAAAATTTCCTTTACTGCAAATGAAACAAAACCAGCACAGGAATGAAAGATAACAAGGACAAAAATTGCAGGATCCTAAGTTAATGGCAACCAATGCTGAGAAAACTAGTCAGAAAAATAGGGATCATCTTTACAATGGCTTGGATTTTGTGGTGGCAACACTGCACTGAAACTGACAGCAAATTTTGGAGGCCATGCATGCACAGAATAACATAGAAGTCTATGCTTCTTCGGAGGGTTACTGTTCAACCAGATTGCAATTAATAGGGAAATATAGAATTGACCAGAACTTCCAATCTTCTGTAAAAGCAAAAAACTGCGGGTGCTGGAAATCCAAAACAAAAAAAAATTCCTGGAAAAACTCAGCAGGTCTGGCAGCAACTGTGGAGAGGAGCACAGTTAACGTTTCGAGTCCGCATGACTCTTCAACAGAACTAAGGAACAATAGAAAAGGGGTGAAATATAAGCTGGTTTAAGGAGGGGGTTGGGACAAGAAGAGCTGGATAGAGGGCCAGTTATAGGTGGAGATAACCAAAAGATGTCACAGACAAAAGGACAAAGAGGTATTGAAGGTGGTGATTTTGTCTAAAGGAATGTGCTAATTAAGGGTAGAAAGCAGGACGAGCAAGGTACAGATAGCCCTAGTGGGGGTGGGGTGAAGGAATCGAAAAAGGCTAAAAGGTAGAGATAAAACAACGGATGGAAATACATTAAAAAATAATGGAAATAGGTGGGAAAAGAAAAATCTATATAAATTATTGGAAAAAACAAAAAGGAGGGGGAAAATCGGAAAGGGGGTGGGGATGGAGGAGAGAGTTCATGATCTAAAATTGTTGAACTCAATATTCAGTCCGGAAGGCTGTAAAGTGCCTAGTTGGAAGATGAGGTGCTGTTCCTCCAGTTTGCGTTGAGCTTCACTGGAACAATGCAGCAAGCCAAGGACGGACATGTGGGCATGAGAGCAGGGTGGAGTGTTGAAATGGCAAGCGACAGGGAGGTCTGGGTCATGCTTGCGGACAGACCAAAGGTGTTCTGCAAAGCGGTCATCCAGTCTGCGTTTGGTCTCTCCAATGTAGAGGAAACCGCATTGGGAGCAACGAATGCAGTAGACTAAGTTGAGGGAAGTGCAAGTGAAATGCTGCTTCACTTGAAAGGAGTGTTTGGGCCCTTGGACGGTGGGGAGAGGGGAAGTGAAGGGGCAGGTGTTGCATCTTCTGCGGTTGCATGGGAAGGTGCCATGGGAGGGGGTTGAGGTGTAGGGGGTGATGGAGGAGTGGACCAGGGTGTCATGGAGGAGCACATTCCTTTAGATAATATCACCACCTTCAACACCTCTTTGTCCTTTTGTCTGTGACATCTTTTGGTTATCTCCACCTATCACTGGCCCTCTATCCAGCTCTTCTTGTCCCAACGCCCCCATTAAACCAGTTTATATTTCACCCCTTTTCTATTTTTCCTTAGTTCTGTTGAAGAGTCATGCGGACTCGAAACGTTAACTGTGCTCCTCTCCACAGTTGCTGCCAGACCTGCTGAGTTTTTCCAGGTATTTTTGTTTTTGTTTCCAATCTTCTGTGGTTAGTGCCACTTAAAAAACCCTTGAAAAAGTTACACCATTTTGAATGAGGTGCAATTGGGTTTTTAACGGCATGCAAACTTCATAATTACTGCTAAACGCCTTCATTGAGCCTGAAAAGCCCATTTTATATTTGTGGTTTGTCAAATTTTTCCATTATGATTAAAAAATTATATTTTTATTTTATTTTTTTAAAAGATGTCTATTTTTGCTTCTTTCTTTATCCAATCGTTATCATTTAATTTGCTATCTGAAAATCAAGTGCTTTTAACTTCTTAGTCTTGTGTAAATACTTCAATGTGATTGCTTATCTGCTTGTTGATGCCACTGCTGCCGCATGACAAGAGATTCACTTGATCTGGTGTCAGATTTAATCTGCCATTCACACCAGAGGATGTCTGGGCAGCTTTCCTGCTTCACCACTGACCACAAAATCCAGCCTATTATAATTATTATATAAAAATGAGCAACATTTACCTTGGTGGAGGCAAAATCTTTTCTTCCTTGTCCAAGTAGCGTGCTTGAGTTAATGCAATCCCTCGATTCATGCACTGTTAAAACATATCACAATTAAAACAAAGTAGCTTAAAAAAGTATAACATGTAGTGTAAATATCAACTGCTTCATTCTACATCCTTATAGGATTTATGTTCTAAGTAGTATTTTATTAAAGTTTGCCACACATGCATTAATATAAATTGATTCCAAAATTTGTGTGCAAATCAAGCGCAAATTCACAACACAATTTTGTCAATTGTTAATTCTGAATTGTGAAGACCATACATATATACATACAATTTTCAAACAGTAATTTAATCTTTGATAATTATTAATTACCCCTCTGGTCATCTGAATTCAAGCACCGCCTTTCAATCATACCTAGATATCTGTCGCATGTACTGCGCAAGTCAACTTCACAGTCCCAAACATTTTACTGCGATCAGCCTTCACTATTAAACTCTGTGTCAACAGATTTACAATTTTGGAAGGGGGTGAAAACAGAAAACCTATTTCATGTTTATTACAAATTTTAAATGGTATAAAATAAATATACACCAGAGCATGCTGTGCAATCTTTTTCACAATAGTCAACCGAGATTAACAAGAGCACTTTGTGTCAGGTTCAGTGTTTAACCATTCAAAACATTTGCACATTGCTGCTTTAAAAAAAAACTTACATAATCAACAATTTCCTGAAGTAGCTTAACATCATTTTCTCGTGATCCTCTGCTCCTTGCCAGTTGCAGATGAATGGCTGGAGAAAATGGCTCTCCCACAACCTTCAGACCTGAGATGCTGCAATGTAAAAATATAAAATCAAAAGAAACTTCAGCATAATTCTATTCTATAGTCTTCTAAAATTATGAAGGATGTAGAGTCATAACAGAAGAGCTGCTAAGCATATTAGTTTTTCAATTTAACTTTAAATGGCGAACAATATTATAGTTCACTTGGCTCAGTTGGTCAAACTCCTGTAATGGAGTTAGAAGGCTACGAGTTTAAGCCCCATGCATCAGGACCTGGGTTTCTAATCGAGACCGATACTCCAGAACAGAACCAATGTTGGCCTATTCAGGTAAATATTGAAGTCCCCGTGACATTGCTCAAAGAGCAGAGCTCTTCTGGTATCATGGCCAATATTCTTCCCTCAACTAACATTTGTAGTTTTTTTTAAAACGAAGCTACAAATGTCAGTCCTTAAAATCACACTGGTTAGTTTAAGAAATATAAATTCTCCCTTTGTGGCATGATCAAGTGCTGCGTCTATCACAGTATCTACAATGCAAAAAAGGCTTAATGTTCACATAAGAAAACAACATGTTGTTTCAAATTATTGAGGTAAAGCGATAATTAAAAATAAACATAATTATATAATAGATTCGCTGAAGGCTTTAGATATGTTAGCCAGTAGTTAAACAGTTACAAAGTTCAATTTCACACTACTTTAACACACAAGTACTTACCCCTGCAATGCATAATGAATTCGTTGACATTTTTGTTTTAATAATCTGAAAATATCTGCAAAACAGTTTAAACATTTGTATTTTGTTATGTTAACAGATGTAATGTAAATTGCAGATTCATACCTAATTGTTAAATGCTTACAAAAATTCACTCACTCAGCAATTGTTAGGCCATAAATACTGCTTTTACTCCAAAGCATTTAAGACCTATGAACAGAAATCAACTCACTATCACTTTCTCAAGGGCAATTAGAGATGAGCAATAAACACACAGCCCATGAACAAATTTTTAAAAAATCATTCTGACTTCAAGTCTGTCACTATATTGAGAATTTTTTTTAATATTAAAAATGCCAAAGTTTTTTTCATGGCATTTGGAAAGCAATTACTGCTGACAACACAGTTAATTTAATACCAAAGCTTTGCCTAGCTGAAATCAAGCACTTGGGGACACATATGCATTGCACTACGATGGCTCTTAAGTTTGACTTCACCCTTTCTGTAGAGATAAAATCAGTTTACAGTTGCTATTTCCTTTTTGGATTATAAATTAAATGTAATCGTGGGCGGGATTATGCTGATCTGTGACGTATTACTTTGGTGCCCGGACAAGCAAAGCCACATGAAACTAAATTAGCTCATATTAAATCAAAGTTAGTAATTTCAATACCTGGATCATCTTCCATAATGTTGAGAGCCTCAATGGCAGCAGAAGCAAGCATTGGTGGTAAAGATGCTGAGAAACAATAACCTTGTCCAGAAAGCCGCTTAAGGGAAGAATATAAAAATGCATTAATTGAAATGAATCTTTAGGAAAGCTTACCTCAAGAATATAATGTTTAGGATTTCAAGTAAACTAACTTACTGTTTTCAAATTAACTGATGAAACAATTGCATTAAAACAAGGGATTATAAAATGAACAAAGGCAAGAATTTGGGGTTCTTTATATAATGTAAATCATCAGTTTGAGAAATAGTGACAAATCTATAAGTCAACTGGTTTAATAGAGGATCATTCCCAGAGCAGGTTCATTTGGGAAAAATAATTGATTTTTAAAAATCTAGCAGGGACATGTTTCTATCTATAATGGTGATCTTTTAATTCAATGAAATAATTTAAAAACTTCATACTTTCCTTTGTTTCTGAATTTTTATCCCCATTGGGAAGTTTTCCTTTCACAGGTGCCAGTTACCTTCTGCTAATTCACCAATTCACCAGTGATTATGTATGTACCTCAACAGTGATGCTGGTGGGGTATCTGATTGTGAGATCAGATCTGGTGGTGGTGGCGGTGCGGGGGGAAATAGACAATTTAATGTGTAAACTTAAAAGGAGACCTACCTGGTGATCGATAACAAATGATCTTCCACAGCAAAATCCTCCAATGGAGGCCAAGGAGTTCTCCATATTTGCACTTATAAGGTCTATGTCATTAATCTATTATTTGAATGGAGAGGAAGAGGATTATCAAGTTTTTGCCTCAAGATGGAAGCATCTATTAAAAACAGCATATGGTTGCATCATTCCGAGGGCATTGATACTAAGCGATGGCATTGCCAACAAAATTTCACATCCTGCTTCACCTGCAAAGTACCCTGGTTTTGATTCCGCATGTGCAAAACCATGGGAGACGATTAGTTACTTAGGAAACCAAAAATACAACATTCAAAACAACCTGCTGCGCATTTTATATTTATATAACATCTTACATTTGTACTAAACATCTCAGAAGCACAACCTTCAACATGCACCCCCACATCCCAGGGTTCGGGTGTTGCTGGCAACCAGGGTTTATTGGCTTTCCATCGATAAGTATTGGCTCTTCTCTAGTTGTTTCATATTCCTTAATGATTCTGTGTTGGGGCCACAACTTTTTAGCATATTAGTTAACAGCTTAGAAGATAGAATAGAAAGCCACATATCCAAATTTGCTGATGACACAGAGATGGCAAAGTAAACAGTGTAGATGGAAGCAAGGCCTGGAGAGGGAGGGGTGCACAAGGTGCAAAATATTGGGTCCGGGGCTCAATTTTCAGCTTTTGCTTTCCCAGTGCTGCCTCTCTGCACAGGCAGCAGACAGCCATGTCTACAAGCCACACTAAATCCATGTCACGGCTCTGAAAGCTGGCCGCTGTCCCTAATGCGATGGAGCTTCTGGACAAAGCATGCCAACTGGCCGCCTCCAGGGAGATCAATCAGGGAGGTGCATCATTGCCAGTGCATCCTCCTCTCCGGGCCTTGGAAAACACACTTGCTGTGTGCAGAACGCCCAAGCATCTCAGATGAAGAGGATGCAGCTCTGGAACAGCATGGGCCAATGTTGCAATGATGCAGATGAAGTGGGTACATGAAAATTGCATGAGGTCCTCCTCGATCTTCCCCTCCACTTCCCTTGCGACCAGGACTTGGTAGTCTATCTCTCTCTCTCGCTCTGCTTCTTAAGCAACAAGGCAAAAAAAAAGTTTTATTAGTTAGCTCAGCTGCTTGGCAGGTTTTGATGGTCATTTTTTAAATGATCAATTATCACTCATGTTTTAAAATGACTAATTTATTGCCTTGACATTTGACTTTTTTTGCTCAGCAAGTTGTTTATGTTTTCTTCATATCTTTTTAAAATTCATGTCAATGCTGTGCCAAACCAGATCTCAAGCAGCTGCTGCTGGGTTTTCTGTTGAAGGGGAATGAGAGGCTCACAAGAAGTCTGATCGATTTTGAAGGTTGGCAAAATGGGCTATTTTTGGTCCAATAGAAATGGGAGTGTTGGAAATGCGCAGAATGCCTGGCAGCATCTGTGCAGAGACAAACTGAGGTCAGTGACCTTTTGTCAGAATTCACCAATTCATGGGCCTCAAGCGTTGAGTATGTTTCTCTCTCCACTGCCTGGCTTGCTGAGTATTTCCAGCATTTTCTGTTTATGTTTCAGGTTTCCAGCATCTGCAGTACTTTTCTCTCCTGTTATATGCTCCAGCGTAGTTAGTTACAATTTAAAATGAGAAAATATTTATCAGTCAATGCAAAGTGTAATTATTCTATTAACAAAGTCCACTATGTGAATAGAACCAGCACATTATTGCGGGTGAACTGAATGGTGCTACCTTCCAGGAAGGTTTTGCAATTTTTAAACTTGGAAGTGAAACCAGGAGTCATGTGCCAATCAAATATGTCACTGTAGTTCAAGATGTTCTAATTTGTACATTAGATACTATTTGTTGTGCTTGAGAGGTTCAAGTGTTTTGGATGTTGAACAAAGCCAGGTCTAAATAAGTGGTGCAGGTTGCATAATATGAATCACCAAGTTGTCTGACAAAGTTGAGGTTGTAAAGTGCATCATACTGAAACCTGCACTTTCGATTGGTTTTATAATTAGAGGCAGAGAGTACAAAAGTCAAGAAATTTTGCCAAACCCAAATAAAATAGTGTGGCTCCACTGTAACTAGGGTTCCCAATTCTGGGCGTCCAAAGGATGTGAAGGCTTTGTGGAGGGTTCAGAAGAGATTTACTAGAGGGATGAGGAATTAGACAAGCTGGAGTTGTTCTCCTTACAGCAAAGAAGTCAGAGGGGATTTGATGAGGTGTATAAAATTATGAAGGGTTGGATAGAATAAATAGAAATTGTTTCCAATGGCTGAAGGATCTATCATCAGATGGTCCAGATTTAACTTCATTTAAGTTAACTGGCAAAAGAACCAGAGCTGACAAGAGGAAAACCTTTTACAGGAAGAGTGATTAGGAGTTGGAATGCATTCCCTCACTGATATTGTGGTGGATACAGATTCAAATTAGTGTTTAAAAAGAAACTGGATAAAAACGAGGAGGAAAAAAAATTAGGGAACAGTAGGTGGTTGGGTTGGGGGGTGGTGATGTGGTAAGAACAACTGGATTTCTCTTCGAAAGAATTGGCACGGACTCGATGGCTGAATGGTCTCCTTCTGTGTTGCACTATTCTTTAGGATCCCAAAGCACATTGCGAAGGCGCTTGACAGAAGCTGTCAAGGATAAAGGGGGAAAATAAGGGGCCCAGAAACAGGAGAAGAACCAGGGCTCATAATTTTTCTCTATGGCCCTGGATGGAAGCATAAAATTACAAAGAGATACTGAAAAAGTGAATGGGCAAAACTATGGCAAATGGACTTCAATAGAAGCAAATGTGGGGTCATCTACTTTGGAGCTCAAAACGATGGAACAGCATATTTTCTAAATGAAAACACGTTCGAAACAGTGGAGGTCCAAACAGACTTGGGGATCTAGGTACAAAGATCATTAAAATGTCATGAACAGGTACAACAAATCATAAAAGGTTGGCCTTTATTTCTAGTGTACTAGAAGACAAAGGGTAGAAGTCATGCTTCAACTATACAAAGCCCTGGTTAGACCACTTCTGAAGTACTGAGAGCAGCTTTGGGCATCGCACCTTCGGAAGGATATATTTGGCCTTGGAGGAAATGCTGCATAAATTTACTGGAATGGCACCTGGACTCCAAAGATTAAGCTATGAGGAGAGATTACACAAACTAAGGTTGTATCCCCTTGGTGACAGATCAGCCAAGGTCTAATTGAATGGCAGAATAGGCTGCAGAGGCCAAAAGGTTTACACATATATTCAGGAATATGTGGACAGAGTTGGAGAGTGGGACTAATTGGATAGCTCTTTCAAACAGTTACCACAGACACACAATGGTCCAAATGGCATCTTTTTTTTGCTGTAAGATTACATGATATATAGGACAGAGAGGAAGGTTTTCTTGGCAAACCAATTAGTTTTTTAGGACAATCTTACTGCTTCACTGTCACTTTAACTGTTACCTGCTTTTTATTTCCAGGTTTTTTTCCAAAAACTGAATTCAAATTATCAAACTGTCATGGTGGATTTGAAGTCATACTATTGGTACACACCTTTGGATTACTAGTCCAGTAGCATAGCCATAATGTTACTGTAGCAATGCAATCAGTGTTCTACAAATCTATTTGCCTACAGGAAGCAAGAAAGAAAAACTTACATTCACACCAAAATGTTCAGTTACACCTCGCCCATGCTCTCCTAGAACGCCAAAAGATAAACTTTCTTCCAAGAATATCCGCACTTTGTATTTATATTTTAGTTTTACCTGCAAAGTAAGATGTATAAACTAATTTTAGAACATTCAAAAGTTTTAAGAATACCAGAATGCACTAATACTTCCGGTTTCTGTCATTACAGTGGCTATAGGCTGAATTTTCCTGTCGGTGAGCAGGGCCCACTTGCCAACGCGTAAAATGATGTGCGGTGACATTGGGCGTGCCTCCCAACGTCACTGCTCGTCATTTAGACTGTCAGTTCGGCGGGCGCGCATCCGCATCGGCTGCACGCTCGACTGTCAAAGGCCTATTAAGGCCATTATTAAACTAATTGAAGTTATTAAGAATGCTGCCTATCCAACCTTGAGGTTGGCGGGCAGGCGAAGAGCCCAGGCAGCCTTCACATTTTTCATGAAACCTCAACCACGGTTGGGATGAGGTTTCATGAAGGGTTTATTAATTAAATAAAAAATTTTGAAAAAATTAATGGACATGTCCCAGCTCATGTGACAGTTTCACATGAGGGGACATGTCCTTAAAATTTTTTCCACCTTTAATAAACTTTCTACAACTTAAACTAATCTCCCTTAGACACCTCCATGCCTCAGGGAGGTTTCTGCGCTCTTTCGCATGCACGTGTGAAAGAGCGCAGGCTCCGACTCAGGGAATCCCCCCCGCCCACACAGGGAGCGCACAGCGCTTCCGGGTGTGCGTCATGCTGGACGGGCCTTAATTGGTCCACCCATGTAAAACGGCAGCGCGCACCCAATTGGGGGCGCTGATTGGATTTGTGCTTGTTCCCACCGCCCCCCCCCACATGGGGGGAAAATTCTTCCCTATATTTCCACCCTAACAGACTAGCTATCCTTTCTTTGAAATGAAGGAAATACAGGTGGATAATTTTTCTCTTCCCTTACCAGTTCTGGGAGTGGACAAATGTATCCAGTATTCAAGTACAATCCTTCCACTAAAAGAAATCGTCGGGTTACACGTGCTTTGCGAGGATTCTTGAAAAAATAATTTGAAATGCATTTTGAAAATATCTACAGCTAAAAGATGGAACACATTCTAAACAAAGTACTCTTGTTATTTTATTTGGCTACAACAAGGTTAACTGCATCTTACTTTCTGGTCCTCAAGTTCCTGTTCTTTCAGTAGCCGTTCCAGGTCATCCATATCATTGTGTTTAAAATATTTTATGCTGCTACGTGAAGCTTGCAAACCTTTTTGAATGGCAAAGCATGCAGCTTCATCCCTGTAAAAGAATTTAAACCACCTAAATACAAGTCCTCTTATGATGCAGGAAGTTTCACTACAAATATCCCTTTCAAAGTAACAAATTTGAGCAATTTTTTCTGTCAACTTTATTTGATAAGATCCTGAAAAAAGGTAGCCCGTAGCAGCAAGGTATGGTAGCCATGTGTCTGTGGGGGCATGACAACTGAGCCTGATCTCTATCCTTACATGATGTTCAGCTATGCATAGTTCCCAAAGGAGGGTGATTAGTAGCAGGATTTCCCACTCTCTAAATCAAAGGCACTAAAAAATCTGTAGTTCCCTGTCATCTTTGCTGAGATCAGTTAATTATGTACCATGTGGATCGAATCTGACGCTTTCTTGATCCATACTGCTAAACAACTCATCACAATAACCATTAAGTTAATTTTGTCACGTTTTTAATGGTTTATTCAAACAAGATGATCAATGACATCAGGCAGAATTGGCTTGGAGAGATTGTCACTGAGTAAGGAAGCAAGTTAATAAGACCACTGAAGTGTTCTGGGTTAATGGCTTGCTTTGTCATGTTGATTCAGATTTCTCATAATATTCAGACTCAAAGACAGAATAGCTCCATTAGCCCGAATGTCTCACCGCAATAACCAGTCTGTCAGGTGGATGAAGATGATTCAATTTTCGAACTGTACACAATCAACTGATCTTGGCCAGGATGATGGCAAGGGAACTACAGATTTTTCAGTGCCCTTAATTTAAAGAATAGGAAATCCTGCTACTGATGGCCCTCCAGAAACCTCTGGGGAACTTCACATAGGTGAACATCAGGCTCAGTTGTCATGTCACCACAGACACATGGTTACCACACCTTGCTGTCACAGGCTAGCTTTTTTCAGGGTCTTATCAGGCTAGTTGCCCATCCCAAAAAGCTGTTTATAAAAATACGATTTTGAAGGTATCACCTTTAATATTTCAACAGAGGAGTTACCAAACAAAATTAAATAGCGTGTGATGTATTCTGCCACTTTCCCATACATTACTTGAGGTTAGGAAAATTAAAAGTAAAGGCATGTCTTTACTGTACCCATCTCATACTGAAACTACATTGACAAGCTGTTATAGGAAGAGACCAGAAATAAAACATTGCTGTTAGAGGTCTATCTGGACATAAACAAAGGCATTTTTGGTGAATTAATTAAAAAATACACTTAGAGTGGACAATGCCATATAACTCGCAAGCACACAGGTCTCAACGAAGCCTGTTATGATCCTTATTCCACCATTCCTGAACATATATTCTTCAAATGTGAAGCATATATTAATTTTGTAGAAACAATGAGATTTCCTGATTAGAAAAATATACCCAAAACCAAAAGTTTGAACAAAACAATTTACACAATTTTGGTCTGACAGTACCTGTAAAAAATAAATTCTGGTGTTAACTCAGTTGAGATATAAACTAGTCTAATTCAAACTTGTGTTACATAAGCAACAGCTCATGCTGCTGTGGCAGAGTCCTCCTTCCTCTATGAATCAGGTTTATCCATTCCAAACAGGCCTTGTGGGTTTGATAAAAGTAACATGCTGGACTTTGTGGTCAACAGCACCATTTGCTACACTGGCACTTTTCCTTGGACTTATTTCTTCACTTGAAGTTCCAGTCAGCCAAACATCCAAAAAGTATAACACATTCTACAGAGAATCTGGGATGTGAGAGAACAGGACAAGCAACTTTGTATTGCCTTAAACAATCGGTTAAAGATTTGTTAATGAGGGGTACAGAGTTTAAACTAGGAAGTTTAAACCTGGACAACTCAATCAATGTCAAAGCAAAGTGAGGGAGATAAAGGTTGAATTGAGATAGCGATCAAAGAGACAGAAAAAAAAAGTACATTTTTATTTTTTAAATCTTCAACAATAAATAAAATCCGAAGGAATGAGATCCCACAAAAAGTTAATTTTCCAATGCCAGGGAGGCTTTTTAAGCAGTATTTATATTACGTGTTAAAAAGTTGGTTATGGACAAGCCTCAACTTTTTCTGCTGAAATTTAGTATCTGTCAAGCAAGTATGGCAAAATTATGCCATTCCATGTATTTCTTTTTTTTTGGAAAAATATACTTTATTCATAAAATATCTGAAAAAACATTACAGAACATATCAAAATGACATCACAAAAAGTGCAATCATATTCAACTTTTCCACATAGATCATGAGGTGCTTCAATACAATCAATGAACATTACAGACATTTCAATATGGTCATTACAGACAGTCAGGCAGTGCAATGGTATTCAAGTTTTCTACATAGGTCATGTTGCACACTGAGGTGCTTCAATACAATTATGACACATTTAGTATTCACTGCATACATTCCTTGTGAGTCATACAGACCGAGGGGTCTATACAATTCGCAGCCCCTCGGTGCACTATGGCAGAAAGGTCTTAGAAAGCGACCTTTCCCCGTTGTGCCTTTGTGGCAGCTGCCCCAAGCTTTAGAGCATCCCTCAGTACGTAGTCCTGGATGTAGGAATGTGCCAGTTTGCAACACTCAGTCGGGGACAATTCCTTGCACTGGAAAACCAACAAGTTTCGGGCAGACCAAACAGCGTCTTTCGCCGAGTTGATGATCTTCCAGCTGCAGTTGATGTTTGACTAGGTGTGCGTCCCTGGGAACAGCCCATAGAGCACAGAGTCCTGTGTCACAGAACTGCTCGGGATGAACCTCGACAAAAACCAGTGCATCTCTCTCCAAACGTTCTTTGCAAAGGTACATTCCACAAGGTGGTGAACAATGGTCTCTTTCCTACCACAGCCACCTCGAGGGCAGCGTGCAGTGGGGCTGTGACTCCTGGCGTGTAGGAAGGATTTGACGGGGAGGCTCCTTCTCATCACCAGCCAAACTACATCTTGGGGCTTGTTGGAAAGTTTTGGCTATGAGGCATTCTGCCAAATGACTGACAGTCTGCTTGGGGAACCATCTGACAGGATCCACCATCTCATTTTCCGACAGGGCCTCTAGGATGTTACATGTCGACCATTACCTGAAGGACTTGTGGTCAAATGTGTTTCTCTGCATAAATTTTTCCATGAGGGACAGGAGGTGTGGCACAGTCCAACTACTTGGAGAGTTCCGCGGCAGCGTGGCCAGACCCATCCTGCGCAACACCGGGCACAGGTAGAACTTCAGCACGTAGGGACGCTTGGTGTTTGCGCACCGGGGGTCTACGCACAGCTTGATGCAGCCACACACAAAGGTGGCCATCAGGATGAGGGCAATGTTGGGCATGTTTCTTCCCCCTTTATATAGGGGCTTGTACATTGTGCCCCTGCGAACAGAGTCCATTTTCGACCTCCAGATAAAGCAAAAGATGGCTCAGGTGATCACCACCGCGCAGGAGCAAGGAATGGGCCAGGCCTGCGCCACATACAGCAACACCGAAAGTGCCTCACACTTGATGACCAGGTTCCTACCCGCAATGGAGAGGGAGCGTCGCTCCCACATGCCCAGTTTTCTTTTCACCATAGCCACTCACTCCTTCCAGTTTCTAACGCATGCCCTGGTCCCTCCGAACCATATCCCCAGCACCTTCAGGCTGCCTGACCTGACGGTGAAGGGGACAAAGGATAGGGGTCAGCCCAGTTCCTAAAGAACATGGCCTCGCTCTTGCCACAACTTACCTTGGCTCCTGAGGCCAGTTCCAACTGGTCACAGATGTTGATCAGTCTGCGTATCGACAGCTGATCCAAGCAGAAGATGGTGACATCGTTCACGTACAGGGAGGTTTTAACCTGAGTGCCTCCACAGCCTGGGATCGTCAGTCCTCTTATGCCTGGATCCTTCCTGATGGACTCGGCAAAGGGTCCTATACTACAAACAAACAGCATAGAAGGAGAGAGGGCAGCCCTGCCTGACTCCAGATTTAATTGGAAAGCTTTGTGATTCCCACCCATTAATTGAAACTACGCTACTGATGTTGGGTAGAGCAGTTGGATCCAGTTGCAGATTCCATCCCCAAGCCCCATTTTGGACAGCACATCCACCATGTAGGTGTGCGATACTCTTGTCAAAGGCTTTCTCCTAGTCCAGGCTGATGAGGGAGGTCTCCACACCCCTGTCCTGTACATAGGCAATCGTATCCCTGAGAAGCACGAGGCTGTCAGAGATCTTCCTGCTGGGTACAGCGCAGGTCTGCTCAGGGTGGATCACCAAATCCACAGCAGACCTGACCCGACTGGCGATGACCTTGGACAGAATCTTATAGTCCACATTCAACAGTGAGGCAGATCGTCAATTTCTAATTTCCTCCATTTCCCCCTTCCACTTGTAGATGAGGGTGATGATGCCTTTCCTCATGGATTTTGACATGCTGCCAGCAAGGAGCACACTCTCATACACTTCTAGCACGTCTGGGCTGAGTCAATCCCACAGAGCCAGATACAACTCAGCCGTTAAGACATCACTTCCGGGAGTTTTAATCTTCTCGAAGGGCTCAAGGGCCTTCGTCAGGAGTTAGCGGTTTGTCCAGACTCTCCTGTGTACTGTCGTCTAAGGCCTCCGTGATAGAGGATAGGAAGGAGCGGGAGGCTTCACGTCATACAATCTGGCATAAAAGGATTTGCTGATCCTCAAAATGTCGGACTGTGATGACTTTACTGAGCCATCTTCTTCCTTCAGGCTACTGATCAGAGAGCTCTCTCTGCGTACCTTTTGGAAGAAGAAATGTGAGCATGTCTCATCCTGCTCCACGGAACGGACTTTGGACCAGAAGATGATCTTGGAGGCCTCCGAGGCAAAGAGCGAGGCTTGCTGGCTCTTCACCTCTTGTAGTTCCTCCTTGACATCAACCCCCATCGACTGCGACCAGAGCAGGTTCTCCGTGTTTTTCTGGAGTCAGGACATTTCCCTCTATTCCTTCCTAGTCTTCTGGACACCCTTGAGGGTGAAAAACATTTGATATTCTCCTTGATCGCTTCCCACCAGTGTGTCAGGGACTCAAAGAGGGGTTTCATGGTTCTCCAACCTTTGCAACCCCTCGAGTTCCTCAACGTCCTTTGGGGTCAGCAGTTGCACGTTCAGCTTCCATGTACCCCTGCCAACCCTCTGATCTCCCTGTAAGTGACAGTCAGCCAGTAGGAGGCAGTGGTCAGAGAAGAACACTGGCTTGACATCGGTGGATCTGACTGTGAACGCACGGGACATAAACAGGAAGTCTATCCTGGAACGGCTGGAGGCTCTGGCTATGACCAAGTGTATCTACCCCTCTTGCCATCTGCAGGGTTGCTGAAGACATCGCGCAGCTTGGCATCCTTTACTGTTTCCATCAGGAGCCTGGACGTGGTGTCCAGTCTGCTGTCGGCCCTGCTGGATCGTCCAGCTGTATCGAAGATGCAGTTGAAGTCACTGCCCAGAATGACTGGCCTGGGAGTCACCAGCAGCAGTGGGAGCTGAACGACCACTAGCCGCTCACTGTTTTGAGCCGGGGTATAAATGTTAATTAACAGGAATGGAGCATTCTTGGATAATATGACTGCTACGAGGAGGCACCTGCCCACCACCTCCTTTACCTCGGAGATGGTGAAGTTGCCTCCCCGCAGCAGGATACCCAACCCGGAGGAACGTGAGTCGTTTCCTCCTGATCAGGTCAATGGCCCATGGGGCCACCATCGTGACCATTGCCTGTCAGAGCTGAGGTGCAGTATCGCACATTCCTGCAGAAACAGGTCAGCTTTGACCTTGGTAAGGTAATCCAAGGTTGCAACACATCACGTAGTAGGTTTAATGCTACGCATGTTAGTGAATACAATCTTTATCTCCATTTTTAAAGCATTTTGTCACTTACCAAATCTGTTGTCTTTGAGAGTTCCAGTGCTTTGATCTGCTCCTGTATACCCATAATGTTTGCAAGTTGTCTCACTTTGGATGGGCTGAGGAAACCGTCCTGAACTGCCCCATTGGAGATGTTCCACTCAAGTGGCATCGGGGGGTTCGTGCAAGGAGCAAGGTTTGAATCGTTCTCTGTTGGAGAAGTCTCTCCGATCCATTCCCCCTCTAGGGTGTTGCTGCTCCCGGTTTCCTGGAGCTGGAGTGTGCTGAGCGCTTCACTGCTCCCAGCTTCCTGGGGCTGGGATGCGCTAGCCTCTTCAGGTTGAGGGCAAAGTTGGGGTGTGCTGGTCTCTTCATTGTCTCCAATGTTCTGGAGCTCGGGTGTCTCCTCTCCAACTCCCTAGAGCTTTGCTGCTCCTTCTGTTGGTGCCGCCCTTGCCTTTCTTCATCCGAAGAGCAGCAGCCCTTATCATCAGTGTTGGATGGGAGTTGCTTCTTGCCACTCATTTGGGAAGTGGCTTGGTCCCTTCTTTTTGGTTTTCTTCACCATCTGCCATTCCCCCAGTTGATTATCTGCTGGTTCCTCCCCCAATGATTCAATCTACTGAGGAGTGGAAAGTTCAGTGCAGTTGCTTGGCCGTCGGCTGCCTCAATGCTTCCCTTTGTCTTGTCTCTCTCTGTTTCCTCCTTTGTCCCATTGTGCTCGCTGGAGGCCTTGGTGGGTGGAGGTTTGCAACTGTCCTTGGTAGTAGTGATACTGACCATTTTGTCTGCTTGCCCCTTGTTGGCTTTGGCCGCCTGTGCATAAGTGAGGCAGCATTTGGGGCAGGTCTTGTAGAGGTGGCCTGCCTCACCACACAGGTTGCAGCACTTTGTCTGTTTGTAGTCCTTTGTCTGATGTCCTTCCTGTTTGCAATTCTTGCAGAGGACGGCACTGCAGTTGGCCGCCACATGACCAGATTTGCTGCATGAGCGACAAGGTTTGGCCTGCCCAGCATAGTTAAGGTAGCCATGGCTTCCCCCGATAGTGAAGCTGGAAGGAGGGTGGAGCATTGTTTCCTTATCATACATCTTGAGTGTGACCTTGACCTGGGGTTTGCTGGTCCAAATCCCAAAGGTGCCTTTGACCTCAGCATAGTTCCTGACCTTGTCAGTGTACCTGGCGAGGAAGGTGAGCACATCGGCAACAAGGACATGGGGGTTATAGAGGTGCACAGTCACCACACAGTCCCGTTGCAATGGCAGTGTAAAGAGTGGCTCCACCATGAGGATTCTCATCTGTGTGTGGTCTCTCCTCTCCGCGAACACCTTCAGGGACTTGATCCAGGCAGGAACATTCTTGAAAATCACATCAAAGTATTCAGCGCTAGGGAAGTCTTGCAGATAGTAGATCTCTGCAGCTTCAAATCCACAGAACTTCAAAAGGATTCCCTTAATGAAGAAGGCACGGTCCATGGGTGTACCTCCTTCACTGCATACCCTAACGGTGTTCCATACCCCCTGGTTGGAGCGCAACTGGTTGCAGCTATCACCTCTAAGTTCTCGATGCTTGGTACTGAAGCCTGCGCATGCAGAAGCAACTGATAAGAACAGATACTACACTTGACCTTAGCCAAAAGGCCGAGAAGTAGGCCCCGAGTCAAGGTGACCAGCCCTGACGTTTCTGGATGAGATACCAGTCTAACGCAGCTTTTGGAGAAACAGGGCATCAAGTACAGTAACCTCTTGATTTCCACATTTAACTGGGCATGTCCAGTCACTGGAACCTACTGCCTGATTTACATGTTGATAACAGTGAGAACCGCTAGCATCACCGCAAAATCCAACACAGTGATTTTCGAACTAAAAAACTTGCCAGAGATATCAAAATATGTCACTGTTGGGGAATTGGAAAAACTCCAGAGAAGGTTTATAGATCAGAATGTCACGATATAATTCCCTCAAGTTTCATCACAGAAGTTATAGATAAAATCTCAGTAATTTTACACTATATTAGCTATTGTTCCATTTTATTCATTTGTGCCAATTGGGGAAAGCAGCTAACTTAGGCACACGCACAAATTAGGTTTACATTAGGCAAGAAAAAGACTTACACAAACACCAGATCTCCTCTCTTTGAGTATGCCGGAATGGCACTGGCTATTGTAGCAAATCCATATGAGTAAATAATAGCCTCTTCTGTTCTCATAAACTTGGCAATTCTATCTTCTAGTTCTAAATGAACATCTGAACAAAAACAGAAGCAGAAAAAGTAAAATGTTGTAAGCATGAACTTAAATGTCAACATATGTTTCAGTCTGAAGGTGATCCAAAGTCAGATGTAAACTACAGTTGCTGGGAATCATAACCATGGTATTGTACTAGTAAGCAACAACTTGGAATATGCAGAAAGCAGACTAAGGAGATAGAAGTTTCAAAATTATTTTTTATTTCTATAAAATCAGTTTATCAGTTTTGCATTTATCCTCACAGCAGCAGCCCACAACATATATACGGACCTGAGCTTCATGAAGGGTGGAAACATGATTTTGGATTGACTAGTACAATCAACTGGGACAGAAAACATTCATCCAATATAGGTCACGCTCATCAGTTCAAGGTGAAAAAAAGGACCAGAAAGCAAGATAAGGCCAGGATCAAGCAGTCATGTGGGGAAGTGGAAGTATGTTGAGTGTGACAGTGCAGTTTTGTCAGGTTGCTTATTTTAAACTATTTCATACACATCAGCTTTTTGTTATGTCACTGCCATCATTGTATCTGCCAAGTTTTGCCAGGTAACAAAGCTACAGGGGTAAGCTAACAATAAAAAAAAATCTTAGAAGCACTCAAAATTATAAATGTAAAGCATGTACAAACTTTTAGTGAAATGAATGTCCAGAGAACTGAAATATGAACTCTATGGTACAACTTATGTCTGCCTTTGGGAGTCCATAATGCCTACTTTCATTATCTATGCTCACTCTATCTCTAACCTCCTCCAGCCCTATGAGATCTCTGCGCATCCCTGATTTTCATCACTCTAACACTAGTGACCATGCCTTCAGCTGTCTAGGCTGTAAGCTATGGAGTTCCCTCTATGAACCTCTTTTCCTCTCTTTCCTCCTGGAAGACTCTCCTTTAATCCTACTTTTTTGACCAAAATTTTGGTCACCTGCCCTAACATTTCCTTAGCTGGCTTGATGTCAAATTCATTGATAAGGCTCCTTTGAAACACCTTGGGATGTTAAAGGTACTATATAAATGCAAGTTATTGTTGTTGATCATATAATCCAGTTCATTTGCATGGATTATACTTCCAATACCAAAAAAAATGGATAATGATGGTGACTTCCTGGACAGAGAAAAGTCAGCCAGGAAATGCTTTTGAAGGCAAGAGGTCAACAAAAAGGACAAAACATTGTTCAAAGCAGCTTCATAGCAAATTAAAGTTACCCAAATACTGAGTGGGAAATCAGCACTAGAGAAGCTACCGGAGGGGACATGTTCTTAGAGTTGGTGCAGGACTTCTTTCATACTCCATTTGTTGAATGACCAAAAAGTCAAATGCTTGTTCTTGATAGAAGCATAGGAAATGAGCTATATATGGAATACACATTTAGATTTAGGGAGCATCTAGAATCCAATGATCAAAATCATCATTTGGTTTGAAGTGTTCATAAGGATATGGAGAAAGGACATTATTGGAAAAAAAATTAAAGAAATTTTACTGGAACTCAAAACATGGCAAATTTAGAGTGGAGAAATGGGAACACTCAAGGAACAGTTGCAGGGGTTGTAATCAAACTTCATGCACATAAAGATGGAAGAGCAATAGAAAAACAAATTGGAAACATTTAAGAAAGCACAAATAACCTGGCAAGGAGGGAAGCTGGAAGAATTATATTAAAAAAAGGCAAATTTGTAAAAATGATCATTGAAGCATGAAGAATACAAATGCAGAAGAGGTGACATTACAGTAAAAACATTTCTTCGCACTTTTTTTTTAAACAAAGAACAGAGAGTTTCCCCAAGGATAAAATTTCCATTACTGACTAAGGAGGGGCAAGACAGGGTGCTCAATGATGGGAATGTTTATGATAGGTTGGATGCTCTTAAACCAAAAGTATGAGTTCCAGATACCACCCACTCACGTTTTTTCAACGAAGTGAGAATAGAAATTAGCAAGGGTTTTTTAAATAATGGTTGTATTTAAGGATTAGAAAGTGGCAAAATGCAACTATCATTTAAATAAAATTCATGAAATGTGATTGCTCCGTGGAAGTTGCATTTTAGCTAGCCAAAATGATATATGGCTCTTGGGAATCCAAGTTATAAGGAAATATTAAGGAAGCTGGATTTGCTCTCATTGGAAAATCAGAGGTTTTAAGGTTAGCCATAGAAGTTGTCATAATTAGGTGAAAGGAATTGATCAAATTGCTCAGATGAATCTTCTAAAAGCTACAGTAATCACTTTAAAGTTCAGGAAATTAGAAGTAAATAGAAAAATCAATCAGAACTATTTTTATACAAGAATGCCCAGATCTTCTGTTCTCTGGATGGTCATACCCCGGAGCTACCCAGGAAGATGTGCTGAGGACCCCTCAGAAGTCCCAATGTGAAGGACTCCGCAGGAACGACCAGGAAGTTTCAACTTCTGTAGACCAATTGCTCCCACAGAGTCCAGAACCCTCCGAAAAAAGTATCCAACTATGAGTTACAGTCAGACACTTCAGAGAGTTGTGACTCACTTACCTGGATAGTTATCCAGGAAATATTAAGACTGAAAAAACACCATGTCTGACTTCTGGGTAACTATACAACTGACCACCCAGCAACCACCTGCCCCCTCCCACCATTGAACTACTGCTCCCAACTCCTTACCCGACCCTCTGACTCTTCCCTGCCTCTCCGACCCCACCCGACCCTTTTGACTCTCCATCCCCTATCTCGGACCCTCTGACACTCCCACAACCCCCAAGACCCTCCGACTCCTCACCCCAACTCCCTAACTACCCAACCGAACCCCCAACTCCCCCAGCGATCGCTGACTGACTCCCCACCAACCCGCACCTACCACCCTACCCAGCTGACATCCTACCCATCCTACCATGTACCACTCTACACACACTGCCACCTACCCACCCCTCTCACACTCATTAACACAGTGAAAAGCTAGTTAACTGTCCCACAGCTTTTCACCATGTTACTGAATGAAAACTCACTGAAATACACTTAGTGCTGTAAAAAGGGGGTGTGACTTGGCTTCTCCCAACGATCCTGCCCCACAAGGAAGGACTCCAAGAACAGGTCTGCTCCGCATTTCTGAAGAGGCCCGGTTCGGAAGCCCGGGGCAGAAACAGAGCGCTCCAGTGCTGTGTTAAAAAGACAGGAGTGGAGTGGCGATCTAATGGTGATTGTAACTCCTCTGTCGATTCGGCTCAATAATAAGTCATCAATGAATCAAATAGCACCAATAGGCTCAAAGGACAATTAGCTCAGTTTCTAGTGTTACGGTTGCAAGCCTAAGATGGTTATGTTTTAAACTTCCTTCTTTACTTCAAAGTAAAATGCAGCAGTGGAAAGCAGCATGTGATTGCTAACTGGTTTTATCCGTTGACAAACCCATGTGATCTGGTTGCCATGGACACAGAGGGCTCAATTCAAGACTTTTGGAAGTCAGATGCCACGTTAACACCTGAACACTAAGGAAGACGCAGCTGGCCTTACTTTGTGTAGACTTAGACTCTGTCAGTCAGATTCAAAAGATCCTGGAGAAAGAAGATGCAGGGAAGCTATTGCTGGGAGAGCAGAATGCTGGTGAGAAAGGATTCCCTGTTTGAAGAGATCATCCTTGTAGAGATTTAAACACCAAGTAGGGTGCTTTGCTAAACAAAAACAGAATTACCTGGAAAAACTCAGGAGGTCTGGCAGCATCTGTGGAGAAGAAAAGAGTCGACGTTTCGAGTCCTCACGACCCTTCAACAGAACTGAGTATAGTTAGGAGAGGGGTGAAATATAAGCTGGGGGGTGGGGAGAGAGAGAGAGAAGTTGAAGGGGGGGGGTGGTTGTAGGGACAAGCAAGCAGTGATAGGAGCAGATAATCAAAAGATGTCACAGACAAAAGGATCAAAGAGGTGTTGAAGGTGGTGATATTATCTAAGAAAATGTGCTAATTAAGAATGGATGGCAGGACACTCAAGGTACAGCTCTAGTGGGGATGGGGTGGAAAGACTGACAAGGTATTAGTTGTAGATTTTAAAATAATGGAAATAGGTGGGAAAAGAAAAATCTATATAAATTATTGAAAAAAACAAAAGGGAGGGGGAAGAAACGGGTTGGGGATGGGGGGAGGGAGTTTAAGATCTAAAGTTGTTGAATTCAATATTCAGCCCGGAAGGCTGTAAAGTGCCTAGTCGGAAGATGAGGTGCTGTTCCTCCAGTTTGCGTTAGGCTTCACTGGAACAATGCAGCAAGCCGAGGACAGACATGTGGGCAAGAGAGCAGGGTAGAGTGTTAAAATGGCAAGCGACAGGGAGGTTTGGGTCTTTCTTGCGGACAGACCGCAGGTGTTCTGCAAAGCAGTCGCCCAGTTTGCGTTTGGTCTCTCCAATGTAGAGGAGACCTCATTGGGAGCAACGATTGCAGTAGACTAAGTTAGGGGAAATGCAAGTAAAATGCTGCTTCACTTGAAAGGAGTGTTTGGGCCCTTGGACGGTGAGGAGAGAGGAAGTGAAGGGGCAGGTGTTGCATCTTCTGCGTGGGCATGGGGAGGTGCCATAGGTGGGGGTTGAGGAGTAGGGGGTGATGGAGGAGTGGACCAGGGTGTCCCGGAGGGAACGATCCCTACGGAATGCCACCGGGGGGGTGAAGGGAAGATGTGTTTGGTGGTGGCATCATGCTGGAGTTGGCGGAAATGGCGGAGGATGATCCTTTGAATGCGGAGGCTGGTGGGGTGATAAGTGAGGACAAGGGGGACCCTATCATGTTTCTGGGAGGGAGGAGAAGGCGTGAGGGCGGATGCGCGGGAGATGGGCCGGACACGGTTGAGGGCCCTGTCAACGACCGTGGGTGGAAAACCTTGGTTAAGGAAGAAGGAGGACATGTCAGAGGAACTGTTTTTGAAGGTAGCGTCATCAGAACAGATGCGACGGAGGCGAAGGAACTGAGAGAATGGGATGGAGTCCTTACAGGAAGCGGGGTGTGAGGAGCTGTAGTCGAGGTAGCTGTGGGAGTCGGTAGGCTTGTAATGGATATTGGTGGACAGTCTATCATCAGAAATTGAGACAGAGAGGTCAAGGAAGGGAAGGGAAGTGTCAGAGATGGACCATGTGAAAATGATGGAGGGGTGGAGATTGGAAGCAAAATTAATAAATTTTTCCAGGTCCCGACGAGAGCATGAAGCAGCACCGAAGTAATCATCGACATACCGGAGAAAGAGTTGTGGGAGGGGGCCGGAGTAGGACTGGAACAAGGAATGTTCCACATACCCCATAAAGAGACAGGCATAGCTGGGGCTCATGCGGGTACCCATAGCCACACCTTTTATTTGGAGGAAGTGAGAGGAGTTAAAGGAGAAATTGTTCAGTGTGAGAACAAGTTCAGCCAGACGGAGGAGAGTAGTGGTGGATGGGGATTATTCGGGCCTCTGTTCAAGGAAGAAGCTAAGGGCCCTCAGACCATTCTGGTGGGGGATGGAGGTGTAGAGGGATTGGACGTCCATGGTGAAGAGGAGGCAGTTGGGCCAGGGAACTGGAAATTGTTGATGTGACGTAAGGTGTCAGAGGAATCACGGATGTAGGTGGAAAGGGACTGGACAAGGGGAGAGAGAAGGAAGTCAAGATAACGAGAAATGAGTTCCGTGGGGCAGGAACAGGCTGACAGGATCGGTCTGCCAGGACAGTTCTGTTTGTGGATTTTGGGTAGGAGGTAGAAGCGGGCCGTCCGAGGTTGGGCGACTATCAGGCTGGAAGTTGTGGGAGGAAGATCTCCAGAGGAGATGAGGTCAGTGACAGTCCTGGAAACAATGGCTTGATGTTCAGTGGTGGGGTCATGGTCCAGGGAGAGGCAGGAGGAAGTGTCTGCGAGTTGACAGTAGTCAACTCAGTAGTTTTTTGTTTTTATCTCTGTGTTTAATTGACTGCCACTTCTCTTCAAGAAATGCCTTCCTTGAAGTAGTAGTGCTCTGTTCTCCGACAGGATTTCCACCTGTCTCTTCTGCCTTGTTATATTTCACCCCTCTCCTAACTATACTCAATTCTGTCGAAGGGTCGTGAGGACTCGAAACGTCGACTCTTTTCTTCTCCACCGATGCTGCTAGACCTGCTGAGCTTTTCCAGGTAATTCTGTTTTTGTTTTGGATTTCCAGCATCCGCAATAGTTTTTTGTTTTTATCAGGGTGCTTTGCTGCTTGAAATCAATTTGGTTATACTCAAGCAGATTAAGTGAAGGGACTTTTAAAGGGCCCTGGAATACTTGCCCTGATGTAGGAGGGGAAAGAGAGCCTGTTGAAATGCTGGGGGGGATTCAAGACTTTAAAAACAGGACTACATTTCTGTAGATAGTATGGTATAATGTATAAATGTGCCCTGGGATTATTGGTCGTGTTAAGAAACTTCTAAGTGTCATGAACATGATATTATGATACTACAGATTTTAAGGATGACTATTTTAAAAGGTACATTTCTGTTTTCAAACCTAAATTGAGTTTAAAAGCCTTTTTTTCCAAAATGGAAGTATAAACAGGCAACCTAGCACCTTTCTGCGTTTGTTCAAACATTGTTAGACTCATTTCTAGAGCTGGCTACAATGAGTCATTAAAATGCAAAGACTCCTCCAGGAATGTCCATTGAATACTCTAAAAGGTAAGAAAACCCTTTGGCTTCTAAGGGAATATGAGACAGGAACTTCAAAGAACCTCAACATAATTAACTCCCTTGCTTGTTTGAAACAATTACTTATTAAAAATTAACATAGAAGCCAGCTTTGTGTTTATGAACTCTATAAAGGCGGCTGTAAGAAGGCATTTTGTGTGACAGTGTGCAGAGAATCCAGAAGACCTCAGGAAGTCAGTTCCAGCCCACAGCTCTCAGCTGAACTATGAACATCATGTGAGAGCTGTGTTTCTCTCTGCCACTGGGAGTTATAGAGTAGGGCATCCAGCAAGCCATCCCTAGTCTGCTGAGAAAAAAAAAGGCAATCGTCACTACCTGCAGTTTCCAGAAAGGACAATAGCCTATTACTTTCTTCCAGCATCTGCTCCACCTATTGAGTCTACGTACAAAAGAAAACTGCAACTCTTCGAATTCCCAACATATCATAGCTGCAAAACCAACCTTCAAGCTTCAACCCCTTCACTTCAGAAAGAAGGAATTCAAGTAATAGGCCTGCAATGATATCTCACAAAGATGAGATTTCAGGTCAGTCTCTAAGTATATTTTTTCCTTAATCTGCATTTTAATCTTTATCTATATTTTAGTTAATAACTTCAACACTTTTGCTCAAGTATCTTTCAGCAACACACACACACTCTTAGTTCACAGACCACTTTGAGGAAACGCTTTTTATGGTCATGACACTAAGGAATACCTGTTCTGTAGTTTACTTCGTAGGCAACTAATACCTTCTTCATTCAATGTTGATTTTAGTTTGTTTATTACTGAAAAAGTTTTAAAATGTGGAATCTTGTGCGGTTCTTTAAATCGGTCACTGGGAATTCAAATATCTTTTTAAAAGTTAATGGTCTCTATGGGGGTCGTGACACTGAAGAAAAGCAGAGTAGAGAAGATTGGGCCAATATCAATTGATAAAAAGGATTCGTTGGACCACAGAAAGAAAAACAATGACTTGCATTTATATAGCACCTTTCATGATCTCAGGACATCAGTGTTTTACAGCCAAAGATGTACTTTTGAAGCATAGCCATTGTTGTGATGCAGGAAATACAGCAGCCAAATTCAACAATTTCAGACCATAATCTCCACCCCCATTTTGTTCCCTGTTTCTTCGCAGGTTTCTGTTTTTTTCTTGTTTTGGTTTTCAGACAATAGTTGTTCATCATTCTGCTATTTGTACCTTCTCTAGACATTTTTTGTTTATTTTCCCATAATCAGTCCCTTTGGTCGTGCACCACCAACTCTTTTGTTATTTAATCTCTCCCGTTTTCCACCCCTCACAGACCGTCCATTTTGTTCTTTTTCCCCACCCTCCCACTTTCACTTGCTTAAATCCTATTACATTTTTAACCTTTCCCAATTCTGATGAAACGTCACCAACCTCTATTTCTATCTCCACAAATGCTGCCTGACCTTCCGAGTACTTCCTGCATTTTCTGTTTGTATTCAATAACGATTCATAATCGAAGAATAAATGAACAGCCTATTTATATTGTAGAACTGTTTTCAATAGAAAATATCCTAGTACTCTTGCTGGTGAATTTGCCTTTACACAGTGAATAGATTTGGGAACAGTGGATAATTGCACAAGTTAATTTAATGCTTTAGTCAGTATAGCCAGGAACTTTTCTGATACCAAGCAAAGATCAGAACAGAGCTAAACTCAAATGCATTGCCAACACAAGCAAGAAAGATGAGAGTCGGCCTAATCTGTAGCCACACTTTCAATGTCAGATGAACCTGTGCCATTGCTTGCACTAGGGACTAAGGAAAGCCCCTTTACAAGGAGCAGTCTGTGCTTCTGCTCGCACTGGTATTACCATTTTATTCAGACTACCTCCATCTGTGAAGTAAATTTGGAATAAGACTTATGATGTAATGACAGCTGCTAAAAGTACTACTACACAGATTTGCAAGAAGATAAAATGTGATCCGTATCTTAAAAATACAATTTGGATTGGCTTTCAAATAACTTTAACTTACCAAATGTTCCATAAAACCCTCTCGGCCCACATGTACCAACACCATATTTTTTCAGTGAAGCCAAAGCTACATTCTATAGAAAGAAAAATGTACTTTTTAAAAATGTTGATTTAAATTATAATTTAAAGTTTACTCATCTAAATTTAAATTATAGGATTCCATTTTCAAACTAAAACTTTGTATTATCAGAAAACTGTAATGAGAAACATAGCATGTAATCATCTTGCTGTAGACACTTTCGTACCCAATCTCGAATCTCATATTAAGATTAGTTGACCCTCATTGAAGTCCCATTCACCATTTACATTACAATGGGAGTTCATTTTGACATTGGTTTTTGTTAAGAATTACCACTTCAATTTTCCTCGCCCTTTTATAATCCACAAGTTTATTCTAAAGCATATTTTCCTTAGATTAATACAGACTTAAACTCACCTTTACTTTTTCATTATCTAGCAAGCCAAGGAAATTAAAGGACGCAAAGTTTATACACTCTTTACCATTAACCACTATGTTGTGAGTTGGAGGGCTGAAAATAATAAAAAATAAAGTTAGAAACAATTCACTGAAATTGATAAAGCTCAGACAAAAAAGGCACAAACCTTTTACATCATATATAAAATTATAAAAGAAATTTAGGTTTATTTGAAACCAAATTCCAATCCAAGAGAAGTGGTTCAAAATGCAAAATAGTTAATGACAAGCAATTCAGGCGATCAAGTGTAAAACACGGAGAGAAAGTCTCATATCACAACACTGTGAACCAGTACCATAAACTGGGAAGGAATATTTTTAATATGAATTGCAATTTGCTTCTCAATCTTTTCTGAAGGCAGCAGTCCAAGCTGGGTCCATGTTCTACAGGCATAAGAAGACTTCAAGTGTCCCAGCCATCCTTTGCTGGAAGTGCAGCTGAAAGTCCAATTAAGTTACAGAAGTTTAACTGCAGGAGATCAGAGAGAATTCTGGACCAACAAGGCACTGTAGATTAATTGAGATTTAGAGGGCTCCCAGCCCATGAGGTTAAAGCCAGCTGCCGTGCTTTTAACGCAATCCTGGCTGGGATCAGCTAGTGTCACAGGCAGGGTTTACTTTTGAGACTTTCTCAGTCTCCTTGGCTCAGCAAAATGCCATATAATACTTGGAGGGAAAGGGTCAGTGCACTGTGAAAGCACAACATAAGAAACAAGTGACAGATGGCCCTGTGGGGGCACAGGGTTGTGGTGGGGGTGCAGGGGGCACATGGCTGGGGAAAAAAATAAATAAATAAAAAATGAAAATGAATGCAAATAAAAATAGAAAAAAAATTGATTAAAAAAAGATGGAGGGGAGAGCTTATGGTCTGAAACTGCTGAACTCAATGTTAAGTTGGAAGGCTATAAAATGCTTAACCGAAAGATGGGGTGCTGTTCCTCGAGTTTGCATTGGGCTTCATTGGAACATTGTAGCAGGCCAAGGGTGGACATGTGGACATGAGAGCAAGATGGCATGTAGAAATGGAGAGCGACAGGAAGGTTTGGATCATGCTTACGGACTGAGCAAAGATGTTCCGCAAAGCGGTCACCCAGTCTGCCCAAAGGGCAATTGGGAGCAGCGAATGCAGTAGACCAAATTGAAGGAGGTGCAAGTGAAGCGCTGTTTCACCTGAAAGAAGTGTTTGGGGTCTTGGCTGGTGAGGAGGTAAAGGGGCAGGTGTTGCACCTTCTGCGGTTGGATGGAAAGGTGCCATGGTAAGGGGATGAGGAGCTGTGGGTGATGGAAGAGCGGAACAGGATATCAGAGAGGGAACGGTCCCTACGGAATGCTGACAGAGGTTTGGGGAGGGTGGGGGAGGGGGGGCAGGTGGTATGGGGAAGATGTGTTTGATGGTGGCATCATGCTGGAGTTGGCAGAAATGGCAGAGGATGATCTTTTGAACACGGGCTGGTGGGGTGAAAAGTGAGGACAAGGGGGACCCTATCATGGTTCTGGGAGGGAGGGGAAGGGGTGAGGGCGAAGGCGCGAGAGATAGGTCGGACACAGTTGAGGGCTCTGTCAATCACAGTGGAGGGGATCCCTCAGTTAAGGAAAAAGCAAGACTTGTCAGAAGCACCATTTTGGAAGGTAGCATCATCAGAACAGATGCAACGGAGGCGGAGGAACTGGGAGGACAGGATGGAGTGCTTACAGGAAGCAGGGTGTGAGGAGCTGTGGGGGTCGATGCAGCTGTGGGGGTCAGTGGGCTTGTAAAGCATATGTTTGCTTTCGCAAAGCACTGACCCTTGTTCTGAATTTTTCCAGCATTTGTTTTTATGCCATGTAATACCTTTAGTCAGCGAGCCATTAAGAAAAATGTGCTTTAAAATAACATTACAAAAAAATGCTTTTTCCACTGATCCATATAATTTTGTTAAAAACAAAAATTAAGACAACACCATTTCAAACAGGTTAAATTTTTGAGCACTGTATAACATATGCACAATTAGAAGCGAATATAGTAAAATTGTAACATAGCCCCAAAGTGTATTACATACCCCGAGACAACGTTACTGTTGAGGGCAGGGTGGTCTTTTGATATTGGCGGGACAAGTGGTTCTGGCTGCCATTCCTCAATGAGTTCTTCTTTTTCCTGGCAGAAAAGGCACAATGTAGAATAAATATGAGAAATTGCAATACCAAGATGTGCAATAGATTTTTAAAAAAATTCTACTGATTACCTTTTCTGTCAGGTCGGAACGCTCCTGAAGTTTGTAAGTTTTGGAGAAAAGTAACCTTACTATCCACAAAATGAGAATACCTTCCAGAATTAGATGGTAAGCTGGGGCCTAATGTGCACAAAAAAAACTCAATTAACTATATGCCATATTGCTCAACGTTATATCAAAAGAGAATATCTTTACTGTGGCAAAAGTTATGGAATATAATTTATTATCCAGTATTTATGCTTTACATTACAAAATCAGTGCCATTTTCATCCTAGGATTACATCGGATATATGGCAGAGAAACAGGCCATTTGCCCCAACCAGTCCATGCTGGAGTTTATGCTCCACTCCAGCTCCTTCTCCCATCTGTTCTCATCTAAACCTACCATCGTAACCCTCTAATCCCTTCTCCGTCATATGCTTGTCTATTTTCCCCCTTAAATACATCTATACAGTGGGTGTACCTACATCGCATGGACTGCAGCTGTTCAAGGAGGCAGCTCACCACTACCTTCTCAAGGGCAATTATGGTTGAGCAATAAATGCTGGCCTAGACAGCGACATCCCATCAATGAATAAAAAAACTATTCATTTTATCCACTCCTATGGTTGCAGGTTCCACGTTCTCACCACTCTTTGGGTAAAGGGCTTTCTTTTAAATTATCTGTTGGGTTTCTTGGTGACTATCTTATATTGATGACCTCCAGTTATGCTCATCCCCACAAGTGAAAACAGGCTATCTTCACTCCAGCAAAACCTTTCATAATTTTAAAGACCTTTATGAAATCACCCCTTCATCTTTTTTGAAGAGAAAAGAAACTCAGCCTGTCAAGCCTTTCCCAGTATGCATATCCACATATTTCTGGTATCATCCTTGCAAATCTTCTCTACATCCTCTCCAATACTTCTATCTTTTTTATAATAGGGTGACCAGAACAGCACATAACTCTTAAGTGTATTATAACCAAAGTTTGATCATTGCAATCTACCCAAAATATCTGAAGTGTCAATTTGCAAACTCAGAGGTCTGATAAACCTCCCTCTCTAAGTAAGTGCTTCATCATGAGTTAGAACAAGCACAGAGGTTAATTGTTGTATTTCTGAATAAAGTGCAGAATTCCAAAAGTAACGAAGAGATTATTAAAACCAGCCTGGAGAGCATTTATTTCTATCAATTCTGCAGTAAAAGAACCCCATCAATTGGCTGAGGCTCACTCACCCATCTGGCATGAAAACACTGTCGTGTACGTTATACATAAGTCCCAAAGCCCAGATATTCGGTGCGTTACTGCACATTTCTTTATGAAAAGGAGACACATGACCATCAGTGAACAGGCTAGTCAGAAGTCAAGTAGACAGGAGAAATTATTTGGGAATATTATAGCTTAACTGTATACATTGTGACTTCCAAGTTCACTTTTAAAATGCTTCAATAAAATTATCACTGGTAAAGCATTTGGTTGAATAATATCTCACAACTGTCATGTAGTAAATGCTTTTGTAAGAGGGAATGCAATGATCAATGTCAATGATAAATTCATTGAGACTATTTTGTCAGATATAACTGTTAACAGCATTGTAACTGATGTACATGAACCTGAATCATTTATAGAACAATTATTATTTATTTTGCTCAGTTCCCCCTTCTTTTCCCTTTTTGATTTCTGCTGCTTTCTCACCACTTCACTGTCAGCATTGTTCGCTCTGAAGTCAAAAAGCAGAACAGGTTTCTGCCAAGAGTCAAGGTAAATTTAAGGAAATCACATACACTTGCATTTAAGAGTTATTATTATTTAAACCTGCAACATGTCAACACAAGGAAGGGAAATTGTAAGAAAAAACTACAAATGAGGTAGGGTCGGTGGGGACAGGGGAACACAAAGCAACAGTCATAAACAATTAGAGTTCCGGAGGGGTTGCAAGATTGGAAGTGGTGTCAGTGATAGTGAAGAATAAGGCCATAAAGGAAACAGAATATAAGGATGACAATTTGAAATTTGAGGTTTCAGGCAATGAGAGTCACGGTAGATCAGCAAGATCAGAGATGATGGATGAGTCAGACTTGGTGTGGGATAGAATATGGACAGCAGAGTTTTGGATGAGATGAAATTTATGGAGGGTGAATGGTCAGCCAGGGCTGCATTGGAATAAAGCAACAAAAACCAAAAAGTAATGGGAGCTAAAAATTCGAAATTAAAATTAAAAATGCTGGAAATACTCAGCAGGTCAGGCAGCAACTGTGCAAAGAGAAACAAACTTAACATTTTAGATTGATGGCCTTCTAGAACTAGAACTGGGAGGAGTTAGTGATCTAATGAAACTTTCTCTCAAGCTCGCCCTGATTTTGCATCTCCCCTTGCTGAGCTTATCTTGACCATGTGACCCACCGCCTGAGAGAAGAACGAACAAAGGAATCGTCCAACCAGGGGGTAAAGGAGCAAGCGAGAAGGCTGGGCAACTGAACTGTCTGAACTTTCAACTACTCCTGGCTGGAAACCACCAGACCACGCCCTGGAATTTTATGGAAAATTCTAAACCACAATCCCACCAGTGCACCCAGCCTAGAAGTGTTTCCTCGGCTGATTTTTATTTCCTCAATCAAAAGTATGATTCCATAGAATACCACTTGCTCATTATGGAAGGAGAGAACTTTAAGCTCGGAAGCTTTAGTCAGAAGCAGTAATGGCCATACGACTGAATATAAGGATTCCTAGTATTTTACCAGCCAGTTATGATCATTGGGGCAAGACACACCTAAGCCTGATTTTCACTTGGCCTAGGCCTCGGTTAGATCCGAATGGCTTCAAGTTTCAGACATTGGATGCAATAAAGTTTTAGAATGTGATATCTTGAAATTAGGTAATGTTCTAACATACTCATTGATCCCACCAGACAACATATCTCTGTCCGCATCTTTCAAAATACTGTGATGCAACAGGGAGAATTGAGGGAACCTAAACATCAGAAGCAATTCGATATTTTTACACTGAATGGTGACAAGGTTTTTACATTTAACGAACTAGCCTCTCTAGCTGAAGCCCGACAGGAAAAATGAGAAAAGGGTTTTCAATTTAAGTAACAGAGTCCAAGCTGGCCAGATACTGCTTCCCTAACACATGCAATGCAAACAGAGTAGTGACTGAAGCTCCATACTGTTTGGACCATAGGGATAATTTGCAGAGAAAAAAACCACTTGAATGGAATGAAGTCAGGTGTGCTTCTGCTTCCCCTTTTCTGTATTGTTCCTTCTACTTTACATTAAAAAAGATATTGGTGGAATAAGTACTCTCCTTCCAACCCTCACCCACACTAAACTATTAAAAAAATGACTTTATTGTGCACGAGTTTGGAAATGGTAGGTCAAAGGTCAATTGTTGACATCATATATAGAGAAAAAAATCTGGAATAGCTACACTCAAACTGGCAACCCTGTTTCCCTCTCTCCTTTAAATATGGCATCACCACCCCCCCCCCCCCCAAGAAAACCCCCTTGGCCCTGCTGTTCTTATAACTATCCCATCTGTAACATCCCTTTTCTCTCCAAGCCTTGTAAATGTTGGCTCCTCCCAAATTGGGAGAGGGTAAAGGAGGCGATGGTGTAGTGGTATTGTCGCTGGACTAGTAATCCAGAGACCCAGGGTAAAGCCCCAGGGGCCCACATTCAGCAGATGGTGGAATTTGAATTCAATAAAAATCTGGAATTAAAAGTCTAATGGTGACCATGAAACCATTGTCGATTGTTGTGAAAAAAAAACCCATCTGGTTCACTAATGTCCTTTAGGGAAGGAAATGTGTCGTCCTTACCTGGTCTGGCCTACATGTGACTCCAAACCCACAGCAATGTGGTTGACTCTTAAATGCCCTCTGAAATGACCTAACAAGCCACTCAGTTGTAACAAACCGCTACAAAGACAAAAAAGGAATGAAACAGGACAGACCACCCGGCATCAACCGAGGCACCAGAAACGACAATGGCAACCATAACCTTGTCGACACTGCAAAGTCCTCCTTATTAACATCTAGGGTCTGGTGCCAAATTGGGAGAGCTGTCTCACAGACTAGTCAAGCAACAGCCTGACATAGTCATCCTCATGGAATCATAACTTACAGATAATGTCCCAGACACCACCATCACCATCCCTGGGTAGGTCCTGTCCCACCGGCAGGACAGACCCAGCAGAGGTGGTGGCACAGTGGTATACAGTTGGGAGGGAGTTGCCCTGGGAGTCCTCAACATTGACTCTGGACCCCATGAAGTCTCATGGCATCAGGTTAAACATGGGCAAGGAAACCTCCTGCTGGTTACCACGTGCCAACCTCCTTCAGCTGAGGAATCAGTACTCTTCCACGTTCAACATCACTTGGAGGAAGCACTGAAGGTGGCAAGGGCACAGAATGTACTCTGGGTGGGGGACTTCAATGTCCATCACCGAGAGTGGCTTGGTAGCACCACTACTGACCGAGCTGATCGAGTCCTAAAGGACATAGCTGCTAGACTGGGTCAGTGGCAGGTAACAAGGGAACCAACAAGAAAGAAAAATGTCCTTGACCTCATCCCCACCAACCTGCCTGCCGCAGATATATCTGTCCATGACAGTATCGGAGGAGTGACTACCGCACAGTCATTGTGGAGACGAAGTCCCGCCTTCAAATCGAGGATACCCTCAATTGGCACCACCACCGTGCTAAATAGGATAGATTTCGAACAAATCTAGCAACTCAAGACTGGGCATGCATGAGGCACTGTGGGCCATCAGCAGCAGCAGGATTGTACTCGAGCACAACCTGTAACCTCGTGGCCTGGCACATCCCCCACTCTGCCATTACCATAAAGCCAGGGGATCAACCCTGGTTCAATGAAGAGTGCAGAAGGGCATGCCAGGGGCAGCACCAGGTATACCTAAAAATGAGGTGTCAACCTGGTGAAGCTATAAAATAGGGCTACTTGCATGCCAAACAGCATAAGCAGCAAATGATAGACAGAGCTAAGTGATCCCACAGCCAACGGCTCAAATCTAAGCTCTGCAGTCCTACCACATCCAGTCGTGAATGGTGGTGGACAATTAAACAACTCACTGGAGGAGGAGGCTCCACAAGTATCCCCATCCTCAATGATGGAGGAGCCCAGCACAGCAGTACAAAAGATAAGGCTGAAGCATTCGCAACAATCTTCAGCCAGAAGTGCCGAGTGGATGATCCATTTCGGCCTCCTCTGGTGTTCCCCAGCATCACAGATGTCAGTCTTCAACCAATTCGATTCACTCCACATGATATCAAGAAATGGCTGAAGGCACTGGATACTGCAAAGGCTCTGGGCCCTGACAATATTCCAGCAATAGTACTGAAGGCTTGTGCTCCAGAACTTGCCGCACTCATAACCAAGCTGTTCCAGTACAGCTACAACACTACCCGGCTGTGTGGAAAATTGCCCAGGTATGTCCTGTACACAAAAAGCAAGACAAATTCAATGCAGCCAATTACCACCCCATCAGCCTACTCTCCATCATCAGTAAAGGAAGGGGTCATCAACAGTGCTATCAAGTGGCATTTCCTTAGCAATAACCTGCTCAGATGCCCAGTTTTGGTTCCGCCAGGGCCACTCAGCTCCTGACCTCATTAAAGCATTGGTTCAAACATGGACAAAAGAGATGAACTCCCGAGGTGAGATGAGAGTGACTGCTCTTGACATCAAGGCAGCATTTGGCCAAGTGTGGCATCAAAGAGCCCTAGCAAAATTGGAGTCAATGGGAATCAGGGGGAAAACTCTCCGCTGGTTGGAATCATACCTAACATAAAGGAAGATGGTTGTGGTTGTTGGAGGTCAGTTATCTCAGTTCCAGGACATCACTGCAGGAGTTCCTCAGGGTAGTGTCCATCTTCAGCTGCTCCATCAATGATCTTCCTCCCATAACTCAGAAGTGGGGATTTTCGCTGATGATTGCACAATGTTCAGCACCATTCATGACTCCTCAGATACTGAAGCAGTCCATGTCCAAATGCAGCAACACCTGGACAATATCCAGGCTTGGGCTGACAAGTGGCAAGTAACATTCAGGCCACATAGTGTCAGGCAATGACCATCGCCAACAAGAGAGAATCCAACCGTCGCCCCTTGATGGTCAATGGCATCACCATCACTGAATCTCCCACTATCAACATCCTGGGGCTTACCATTGACCAGAAACTGAACTGGACTAGCCATGTAAATACTGTGGCTACAAGAGCGATGGGTGACTCACCTCCTGACTCCCCAAAGCCTGTCCACCATCTGCAAGGTACAAGTCTGAAATGTGATGGAATACTCCCCACTTGCCCGGATGAGTGCAGCTCCTATAACACTCAAGAAGGTGGACACTGCCCAGGGCAAAGCAGTCCGCTTGATTGGCATCACATCCACAATCATTCACTCCCTCCACCACTGAAGCACAGTAGCAGCAGTGTGTACCATCCACAAGATGCATTGCAGGAATTCACCAAGGATCCTTAGACAGCACCTTCCAAACCCATGACCATTACCATTTAGAAAGACAAGGGCAGCAAACAGATGGGAACACAACCACCTGGAAGTTCCCCTCCAAGTCACTCACCATCCTGACTTGGAAATATATCGCTGTTCCTTCACTGTCACTGGTCAAAATCCCAGAACTCCCTTCCTAACAGCACTGTGGGTGTAGCTACACCACATGGACTGCAGCAGTTCAAGAAGGCAGCCCACCACCACCTTCTCAAGGGCAACTAGGGATGGGCAATAAATGCTGGCCCAGTCAGCGAAGCTCACATCCCCTGAATGAATAAAAAAAAATTGATGCCCGTTTTTCCCAAAACTCCATGCTACAAGTCCCTCCATGGACTGGCCATACACCATCTCTGTAATCTTCTCTAGCCCCACAACCCTTCAAGATATCTTCACTTATCTAATTCTGGCCTCTTGAGAATTTCCAATTTTAATTGCTCCGTTATTAGCCGTAAATCAGACCCATTTTCTCTGGAGTTTAGAAGAATGAGAAATGGCCTCATTCAAAATTCTGAAGGGGCTTGACAAGGTAGAAACAGAGGTTGTTGCCCCTGCCTGGGAAATCTAGGAAATAGGGGCACAGTCTCAGAATAAGGCGACAATCATTTAGGAGATGAGGAGAAATTTCTTCACTCAAAGGGTTGAAAGTCTCTACCCCAGAGTGATGCTCCATCATGGAATATATTTAAGGTGAAGGTAGACAAATTTTTGGTTTCTCTTATGGTTCAGCTACTGAAACCATCATTCATGGCTTCATTACCTCTAGAGTTGACAATTCCAATCCACTCCTGGCTGGTCTCCCACATTCTGTTCTCTGTAAACTTGAGGTCTCCCAAAATTCTGCTGCCTATCTCTTAACATGCCACAAGTCCCTTTCACCAGTGCCTAGCAAGCTGATTTAGCAACATGTTAATTTTAAAATTCACATCCATTTTCAAATCCCCCCATGGCCTCACCTCTCTTTGCTGTCTCCTCCAGCCTCTCAACCCTCCAAGATATCTGCACTCCTCTAATTCTGGCCTTGAGCCTTGGGCCCCAAAAAAGCTCTGGAATTCCCTCTATATACCTCTCTCCCACTCTACCTTGTTTTCCTCCTTAAAATCAACCTATTTGATTAAGCTTTGTCATTTGACCTAATATCACATGTGGCTTGGTGTCACATTTTGGTTTTTCAAAATTATTTTCTATTTCGTTAAAAGTATGGCTAGGAATATGTTGAGAAAATTACCCAGATTTTCATGATTTTGGACTACGCTGGAACCCTTCATTTCACACATACAAAAATGAGATACGAAAATTTTAAATTCAGGAATATATTTTTTCCTTTTCACTGCTTCTCAAGGTGGCAGCTATTTCACATATGCCAGCAGCCTCTTGTGCCTCAACCAGATGGTCATTTTAAATTTGCAAACTGAGAAGAGTGTGAGAGGCTTATCCAATCATAAGAGAAAATTTACACATCTGTACAAACTATGAGTCATTGGATAGCATTTAGGAGAAGGTATCAGCAAATGTTTCCTCTTCTCTAGCTCTAGGACGCCAAAACCACATAAAGCATCCCTGTTGTTTCTCTATATAAATTCAGGAAAACCAGTGATTAAATCTGGTACTTTCAGGGGAACTACAAACTAAGAAAGTAATGTTTCTTTTTCAATTGATTTCCATCAGGTACATCTAAATGGATCCCTGAATTGTAAGACAATAATTCACTTATCCTCATTCAAACTACTCATTTAATACATGGAGTTCAGCTGAATAAAATGTTATTTGTACTCTTAACTGTGTGAAGAAAGTTCAAAGTTAGCTCAGATTGTACTGCATGGTTCTGACATAACCATGGTAATTTTTTATGTTGAAGGCAAATCCCTGCTTTTCCTCTCGCTTCCTCAATCTCATTGTTCACAGCAGTGACAGCCTCGATCTGGTAGAATGGACACAATGACTGCCGGTTGTTACGAGCCTCTTGGAGATCAATGACAAGAAGGAACCAAACTTTCCAAACAACCCCAATGGAAGAAACTAATGCATAAAATTTCACTTTTTTAAACTTTAACTGTAGCAATCAAACCAAAATGAATATAAATTAAACATGAACTAACAGGCAAATTGTATTAAGTAGAAACTATAAATTACACTTTAGATAGCCAATACAACACAGATAGGTCTCTCAGATTTCTCAGTAGTCCCTTCAGCATGTATAGCAATAAACTCAACCACAGAATTTCCATCCCTTTACTCACAGGAGTCAGGCACTAAGTAACCTCTGATCTTACTCTGTCAATTACACGAATATGATTAACACCAAAAGCCATGCTTCTGCAGAACCTCCTTAGCTCTGTTCACGACAGTCTTGATGGCATAACTTACCCAGAGTCACCTTCATCAGACTACTCAATTACACTCTGGTACGGTCAGCTCTGGTAAAATCTGAAGCGGTGGGAGTAACTTTATTTCACTATCCCTGCTGCGAAACCCAGTCTCTGGTTTTCAGTTTTTTTTTAGCTTTTTCACACATTCACACCATTTCACAGCCTGTCTGAACTGTTCTTCGCCTGTTGAAAAACAGAACCTTTCAAGAGTTGTGTGTCTGTCCTGACCACTGGCTGAATTTTAACCTTTCATCTTCCATTTCCCTAGCAACCTCTGCCGCAGGCTGATTTTTCAGAAGTCTGATGTCACAGCCAGGAATTCCAATTTACAACTCCCCTCCCAGAAACCTGGAGATTTGGTTTTTGTTTCAGTTAGGGGCTTTCTCAAAAAAAAAAATCCCACAAGCTTTGAAATGACAACCAGTGCAGACAACAGCTTGCAAACTACAGATTTTATCATTGTAAATAGTTTGTGAACTTTTTAATGAAAAGTTCTTAACGTTCACTCTTGTGCACTCAGCCTTGTACCAGGAGAACGTGGAAAAGACAAAGAGCTCAGCAATGCAGGGCAATCTTGGACAGAAATATATATATATATTTCTTGGGGCCATTTCCTGCAACTTCAATAAAAATGGGTAAAAGTTGCAATAAATGGGTTTGTTCAAGACTGCAGAGAGGGAAGCCTATTTCAGCTGCAATGCAGGAACTGGTTTCAGTAATGCATTAGTTGAATGATGTCTTACATTGTAGTTAGTCTAAAATGAGATTATGTAGAATGAGTATATTCTTCCCACACTTTTTATTTTCAATTTTATCACACACTTCCACCAAAACAAGTACAGTATGAAAGGAATAAAGAGCATCAGGGAGTAAATTACAAAACTATAATTTTATTAGATTTGAGAGGGCGAGATTGATGAAAGTAAATCACAACATACACAGACAAGTTACAAATTACACCTCAGCCAAAGATTTAGACTGCAAACATGAGACCAGTCCAGCAATTTAACAACAAAATGCACAGTGCACAGTTTAATATTTACCATATAGTCAGAAATCTTATGGTTTATTACTGGAGTATCACTCAAGCTCAGTGAATGATGTAAACTGTTAATATACTATGTACGGCATGATGTTCACAAAAGGATTTTAAATTTATTGGGGCATTATTACAATTTTAAAATAAGTTCCATTTCCACTTTATTTTTAAAGTGTAGAATTTCACATCTCACACAAGCCATTACTGAAACTATGGGTACTCCATAACTCCATCAAAGAGTTGGATATAAAATCAGAAGGACAGGTCATGTATTGTGATTTACTATTGCAATAATTATGTTTGAGTATGTTTCTTACTGAAACGAGGGGTTTAGCGTTGGGAAAGGTATTAAACAACTGGTGGATAAAAAGCCATAGCAGAAGGAAAGGCTAGGTCATATATTGAAAGATGTACTTTAGAAGCAGGTTTTGGAGCTTTTGTTCCATTCTGACTTTATCTGTAAACTTGCCAAAATCGGAGTCAGAGCCTTTATGATGGGAGGGGAAAGAAATCAGTCAAGAAGATTCCTCGTAGCAAACATTTTGAAAAACGAAAACTAAGTTTTCTAAGCTCCAGTCTGTACATCCCTTGTTATATGGGCTGTTCAAAGGCCAGGAAGATCAGCCCAGTTGGGACCTTGCTGGCAGTCTCAATGTGAATTGGACAGGGAGAAGAAAGGAAGAACCTAATGTGCGTTGGTATACTTTGAAGAGGTTCTGCTGATTACAACATGTCTGTAGGGCAATGATCCTTACTTGGTGGTGGGAAATAAAAATGTGCATGGAGCTCTAGGGAATTTCTGTTTTATCCAAAGAAGGAAGACTTGTTTAAAAAATCAAAGTGAACCTCATGGCTTAAGAGAAACAGGCTGACATTTAAAGACAATCATGTGGAAGAGCTGAGCTGCCATTCATGCTGGCTTCTGGAATGTGTTGGAGTTTGAGAGCGTGAATACTGTTTTATTAATGGATTTTAAAAAATGTTCACTGGATTCCAGAAAGGCTAAATTTATTATCCATCTCCAATTACCCAGAGAAAATGGAGGTGGACCTTTTTCTTCAACTGTTGTGTCCCTAGTGCTCATATTGCTCCACAGCGGTTAGCTAGCAAATTCTAGGATGTTGACCCCATGATGAAGGAACAAGGGTATATTCAGCGCTGTATTTCCAAGTCTGCGTAACATGCAACTTGGAGGGTATGGTGTCACATGACATTGCTTCTCTCGTTTTTCTTGACAGTATAGACAGCAGCAGTGGGAGGAGCTGGTGAAGTAAGTTTGTCGAGTTGGTGTAGTGCATCATTAAGAATAATAGTACGCTGGTGGTTGGTGAAACAGATATGGAATCTTGTGGTACAATAGTTGAAGTGAACTGCTTTGTCCTCAATTCTATTGAGCTTCTTGAATGTTGTTGTAGATACAGCCATTCAGGTGAGTGGTGAATACCTATATTTAATTATATGCTCGACTCATGCCTTGTAGATAAAGGAGAGGCTAAGAGAGGAAGGTGAGGCACTTGTCAGGAGAGAACCCAGCTCTATTCTTGCTCTTCTAGCCAGCATTGGAAAGGTTGGCCTAGCTAAGTTTCTAATCATTGGTCAGCCCTACAATTATAATGGTGAGTGTTTGGGCAATGCTAGTAGTACTGAAGGTTGGAGGAAGAGATGATTGGGCCTTTTATTTGAGTTGGTCATTGCTTGGCACTTAATAATGCAAATGCTACCTGCCATTGTCAGCCCAAGCTTAGTTGGCATCCATGTTCCGCTGCAGGCTTCATTCTTGGAGATTACGAATGTAGTTAAACACTGTAGAATCATCAATAAAATCCACACTTCAGCTTCAAAATGGAGGGAAGGTCAATGATAAAGAAACTAAAGATGGCTGGGTCCAGGGCACCCCAAACATAACCATCTTCCCAAATGTCATTTATCACCCCAGCCACTGGAGGACTTCCCTGTGACTCTGCCCTCACACCCCCATTATATTTCATTTTTCTATGATTGGTAAAATGCTTCCTTAATGTTAAGGGCAATTACTCTTACCTCATATTCAACTCTTGCATCCATTTCTGGATCATGGCTGTAATGAGGTTTGCAGCTGAGTGATTCTGATACAACCCAGATTAAGTGTTGGCGAGCAGGTCATTGGTGAGCAGATGTAACTTGATGGTGTACGATTGATGATTCCCGTCATCACTTTACTGATGATTGGGGAGAGCCAGCAGTTGGACAGATTTTTTTTTTATAATAGGACATACATGGCTTATTTGTCACATTGTTGGGTTGTTACTGCATCTGCATTAGAACAGCTTAGCTGGCGGTGGCGTAGTGGTATTGTCACTGGACTAGTATTCCAGAGGCCCAGGGTAATACTGAGAACCTGGGTTTAAATCCCACCATAGCAGATGGTGAAATCTGAATTCAATAAAAATCTGGAATTAAAAGTCAGATGATGACCACGAAACCATTCCTGACTGTGGTAAAAACCCACCTGGTTTAGGGAATTCTGCTGTCCTTACCTGTTCTGGCCTGCATGGGACTCTGTGGTTGGCTCTTAAATGTCCTCTGAATAAGGGATGGGCAAAAATATCATCAATGCTCACATCCCATGAATGACTAATAAATTATGCTGTGATCTTCAACACTTCAGGCAGGATGGTGTCAGTGCCGAGAGTCTGATGCAGTCATCCATTTCTTAATGTCATATTGGTGCAAACTGATTGGCTGAACACTGGCACCGATATGGTATGAGGTGAAACAGACCATCTGCTTGGTACTTGTGGCTGAAAACATACTAGGTTCAATCGTTAAGGATGGAAATAGTAATAGTAATGGTAATGAAGTCTCTTCCGCCTGTTAATTACCTAATTATCTATCATCGTTCTCAACTACACAAGGTATGGCGACAGAACTTGATTCTGATCTGTTAGTGGTGTTATGGCATGGCCAGGAGGGAACTGAAACCTTTGTACCCTTTTCCTTTACTGTCCATAATGTGTGTGGTTTTTTGGAGAGGAAGATGCTTGTGTATTTTAGCCCCTGGAGTGTGTGGTTTATTTATTTACTTTTAATGAGTAACCGTACAAGAAAAAGCTTACAGTACAGCAATAATTCAATACACGTACATTTGGAAGAGAAAGAAAGGAAGAGAGGAGTAGGAGGAAGAAGAAAAAAGGAAAGAGAAAAAAAACTCTCCCCATCCCCAATAAATAAGGAGAAAATGAACAACAATCATAGGTCAGATATAGTTTCACCTGATATAATTCATATAACTGACCCTAATTAGGTTGTATGTAAGTAGAGAGCTGTAGTTCCTCAAAGTAATCAAAGAAAGTATGCCAAGTTACATAAAATCCATCAGTGGAGCCTCTTATAGTGTACTTTATTTTCTCAAGTTTGAAATTGTGCATAAGATGACATATCCGATTAGTAAAAGAAGGTGGGGCAGACTATTTCCAATTTAGTAGAATAATACATCTAGCCAAAAGCGTTGAAAAGGCAAGTGCATCAGTCTGAATTTTTGTAAGGGGGGTGCCATTTGGTTCCACACCAAAAAGAGTGCTGTAATAGAAGCAGATTTAATGTTGCTATTGAAAATATGACAGTGATCTAAAACTTTTTGTCCAAAACAAAGCCAATTTACGACCAGCACATATGAATTAGAGGGGCTGGGGCAGTATGACAGTTATCATAGGTTAGATCAAAATTTGGATAAATCTTAGATAATTTTGCCTGGATAGATAGATGTGATGTAAGATTTTAAATTGTAGTAACCTGTCATGAAGTTATCAATGTATTTAATATTGTTGGAATTTTTTCTTTAAATAGAGGTTTAGTCTGTGGGTATGTCTTAATTGGATTAAAGCCAGCTAGTCTGGGTGCTTTGATGTATGGTAGTTTTGAGATGTGAACAGTAAGGTAGAGTTCATTTGCATTTTGTTGAATAAAGCATTCAAAAGGGGGAGTGAAATCTGGCACCTAGTTAGAAGAGACCAAGCAATGATTATATTACTAATAAAATTGGTACTATGAAAGGGGTTTTATGTTAGGAGAGATGGAGTTCAAAGGGGCTGGTGAGATAATGAGAATTTACATTCAAAGAGATGTGCTGGGTATAACAGACAGCAGTTTTGTGTGTGCAGAGTAGAAGCATGTAACATCAAAGCCTGTAAGTCTACCACTGTGTCTGCAAGGGAACCAAATTAAAGGGAGCCTCACTTTGAATTTGTAAGGTGAAAATTTGCCTGTTGTCTGCTTAAATTGTCTATGGGTTGCTGTTGCCTTAGTGGAGGTTAGTTTGGGGATTTGTTAAAAGTTACGATCGTGGCAATTTGTAGCCATGTGTATATATTTAACTTGTGCAAATTAATAAGTGTCTCATGTAATTTGATATAAAAACCTCTCGAGAACTGGTGGTCTGATTCCTGAATTGAGAGCTGCATCTCAAACTTAAAGACTACTTAAAAAATAGGTTATGACAGTTGTTTAATGTTTCCCTCTGGGATTTTAAATAACAGCCTTTACCAACTGCTGCGTCATAACACAACCCATGTCCTGCACATACAGGTGAGGAATGTACACAAGAGAGAATAGACTTCCAGTTATCTTCTGATAAGTCTGAGTCAAAATCTTGCTCCCAAAGAGTTTTTAAGGTAGAAAGCAAAGGCAATGTAGTAAAACAATTAGAGAATACAATTTGGAACTGAACCCCCTAACAAAAGATTTAATTCTGCCATATCTATCAGTGATTTAGGGGCAATAAAGGAAACTGGGTGTTTTTTTTGCACTCAAAATCTCTGATTTATAAATAGCGAAAGAAGTGTGTGTGGGGCAGATCCTATTTTCAAGAGAGAGAGTCAAAAGAAGCAAAACTATTATCAATGTATACGTTAGCAAGGGTTTTGATGCCTCTCATGTGCCAGACTTGAAAGGCAGAATCTCCTAATCAAGGTGGAAATGAATGGCTTGCATTAATAGGGCTGTATAAAGAGAGAGATTGCAGCCCAAAGTGTGTTCTGAACTGGGTCCAAATCTTAAGTGACTGTATAACAATAGGGTTTGAAGAAAAGTGACTGGGTGAGAAAGAAATGGAGGAGCACAACAGGGCAAGCAGAGACGTGGTTTGACAGGAGGCTGCCTCCAATTGCACCCACGCTAAACTAGCCGGGTCTGAATGAAGCCAAAAAGAAATATTACCAATATTAGCAGACCAATAATAAAACTGAAAATTTGGCAGTGCCAAAGCACCTAAATGCTTGGGACTTTGAAGAAAAATTTTACGAATTCCAGGTGTTTTCTTATTCCAAATAAAGGAAGAAATTAATTGGTCTATTGCAACAACAAAAAAAATGCTTAAGAATAAACAATGAAATGCACTGAAATAAGTATAGAAATTTTGGCAAAATATTCATCTTTACAGAATTTATATGACCAACTGAAAAAAGAGGTAAGCTAGAGCAACGTGCTAAATCCTGCTTCATATGTTCCAACAAAGGGTCAAAGTTGAGCTTTAAAAGGTCTCCAAGGGCTCGAGGAACTAAAATTTCTAAATATTTAAAACTGTTTACTGACACCTTGAAGGGGAGGGAAGAAAGGAGGTAACTCATTGCAATAGAGTTAATAGGAAAAATTTCACTCTTTTGCAAAGTAATTTTAAAATCTGAAATATGACCAAATTGCTCAAGAATAGAGAAAATACATGGGAGAGAGGAGGCCAGATCAAAGATGTAAAGAAGCAGGTCATCAGCATTCAGGGAGAGTTTCTACTCGACTCCACTCCATATAACACCCTGTGTATCTCCACAGGTCCGCAGTGAAATTGTCAGGAGCTCAATAGCAATAACGAAAAGTAGGGGTGGAAGGGGGCATCCTTGTCTGGTAGCTCGATGGAGGTTAATGAGTTTAGGATGGGTATTATTTGTATGTACTGAAGTGACCAGTGAAGAATACAATAGTTTTGTCCATTTTATAAAAATGGGTCCAAATCCAAATTTTTGAAGAGTGAAGAAACGGTAGTCCCATTCCACTCTATCAAAAGCCTTTACTGCATCCATAGTTATAAGAACCTCAGGGAGAGGAGTAGTCAAATGTGTATAAATAATATTGAAAAGACGCCTTAAATTAGAGAAGGATTGCCTGCTGATGTATGATAGCAATCATGTGGTTTAGTTGATGTGGCTCACTTCAGACCAGAGCCAATGTGCCTTCTGCAAAAAAAATCAATTGTCTTCTAGACTTTAATATATAATTTCTTCTAGTTGGGCACCACTGACCAAGGACTGTTATTATTTCAGAATTGGTCAAGTGATGTTCAGACACATTCAAGCCCACAATGCTGTCACTTTTATAATCCTTCCGCCAGCATCACTACTTCTAACTGCCCTCGAGGCACTTTTCACGTAACCAAAAAAGGGGGAAGCCATGGCGTTTCAGAAAGCGGTGGAATAAATACTTCTCTAGCCTGTTACATAGACTATAAACTGCTGAAATTATTTATGAAACAGTAATTGGATGAATGAACACTGACAGCATAGATGTACAGTGGTTACAAGCTTAGTTGTACCCTCATGGGGATAGAACTGTTGTGTCTGCTGTCCTACAGGGGAAGACAGTGGCATAATGGTAATGTCACTGGACTGGCTGCATAGGTTCAAATCCCACCATGGCAGCTGATGGAATTTAAATTCAGTTAATAAAATCTGCAATATAAAAGCTAGTCTCAATACTGGTGACCATGAAACTATCATTGATGGTTGTAAAGACACATCTGGTTCACTCGTCCTTTAGGGAAGGAAATCTGCTGTCCTTACCCGGTCTGATCCACGTGATTCCAGTCCCACAGCAATGCGGTTGACTCTTAACTGCCCTCTGAAATGTTCAGTTCAGGGGCAATTAGAGATGGGCAACAAATGCTGGCTTTGCCAGTGACACCTACATCCCATGAAAAAAAGAGGAGAATCAAGGTGTTGTGGTGGATGAGAAACAGGTTGGTCATGGAATCGTATTGCTAAGACTAAGGGGACATGATCAGAGATCACAAAACTATTGTCTGCACAAGAGTGAATTAACATGAGCAGCCTCTTGTCAAGGAAAAAAATTGTCAATACGCAAATAGGTGCGGTGAACAGGAGAGAAAAAGGAGTATTGTCTTGCTGATGCGTATAGAAAACACCATGAGTCTATCGATCCAGGTGTATCCAGAAAAGAACTGATGGCTGAGGTTGATTTTAATATTGGAACAGATTTTGTGGATGAGCGATCTAAATTTGGGTTAAGTAGTAGTAAAAAGCACCAAGGCCAATTACAGCACATGAATTGCTCAACACTTCATACCTTTAAGATTGTCCATGAGTCACTGAGAGTTTCAATTGCTGTTGATCACAGAAACAGGGCTAGACTCATGGATGTGTACAGCACAGGAGGCCATTCAACTCATCGTGTCTATGCCAGTAAACAAAGATTTGACTACACTAATCCCATTTTCCAGCACTTGGCCCATAGCCCTGGAGGCTATGGCAACACAAGTGAATATCTAAATACTTCTTAAATGTTACGAGTGTTTCTGACTCAACCACCCTTTGAGGCAGTGAGTTCCAGACTCCCACCATCCTCTGGGTGAAAATATTTCTCCGCAACTCTCCTCTTAGCCTCCTATTTCTTACCTTAAATCTATGTCCCTGGTTTTTGACCTTTCTACTAATGGAAAAAGTGCCTTCTTATCGACCCTATCTATGCCCCTCAGTCTTAAATACCTGTCTCAGGTCGGCTCTTAATCTTCACTGCTCCAAGGAAAACAACCCCAGCCTATGCAATCTTTCCTCATAGCTCTGACCCTCCAGCCCAGGCAGCATCCTGGTCAATCTCCTTTGCACCTTCTTTAGTGCAATCACATCCTTCCTATAAATGTGGTGACCAAAACTACAAGCAGTACTCCAGTTGTAGCCTAACCAGCGTTTTATACAGTTCCAGCATATCTTCCTTGCTCTTGTATTCTATGCCTTGGCTAATAAAGGCAAGTGTCCCATATACCTTCTTAACCACCTTATCTACCTGCCCTGCTACCTTCAGGGATCTGTGGATATGCACACCAAGGTCCCGCTGATCTTCAGTACTTTCCAGGGTCCTACCATTCATAGAGTAATCCCTTGCTTTGTTAGCCCTCCCCAAGAGCATTACCTCACACCAGGTTGAATTCTTTCTTTCCAGGTTGAATTCTATTTGCCACTGCTCTGCCCAGCTGACCAGTTTATTGATATATTACTGCAGTTTACGGCTATCCTCCTCACTATTTACCAACCTACCAATTTTCGTGTCATCCGCGAACTTCTTGATCTTACCCCCTACATTTAAGTCCATGTCATTTATGTACACCACAAACAGCAAAGGCCCCAGCACCAAGCCCTGCGGAACCAGGACTACACCTCACAACTTCTCAAACCTGATCTTGCATTCAATTGGACAACAGTTGATCTATACCTTAACTCCAGTTACCCACCCTGGTCCTATAACCCTTAATAACCTTGCCTAAAATAAACCCGCTAATCTCGGTTATTTTACTGATGGCCTTCAAGGGAGGAAATCTGGTATTCTTACTTGGTCTGGCATACACATGATTCTAGATCCATAGCAATGTGGTTGTGATTCTTAACTGCCCTCTGGAATGGCTTATCAAACCACTCAGTTGTATCAAGCTGCCACAGAAAATAAATGTTGTGGTGTACATACATCACAATAGCTGCAGCAGTTCAAGAAGGTGGCTCACCATCACCTTCTTTGGAGTAATTACAGATTGGCAACAAATGTAGGCCTGGCTAAAGGCATTCACACCCCAAGAACAAGTAAAAAAAAATTTGAAGTCTTAACAGTTCTTTTTTGGAAGACACAGGGAAGAAGATTTCCACTGCTCTTTGCATGAAAACATCTTTTCTAACATTCCCCCTGAATAGTCAAGCTATTCAACACCAATCAACTGAGTCCCTAATTTGATCATTGGTTTAATATACATGTAATAAATATTTCAACTTAAGAATCCTCGTTTCTCTCCCCCCCCCCCCCCCATTCTCCTGCTGGCAAGGCCAACACTGTTGTCCATTCCCAACTGACCCGAGAAGGTCAGTTAAGCCATATCAGACAGAAGTTGAGAGTCAACCACGTTTCTTTCGTTTGAAAGTTACATAAGGGCTAGACCAAGTCAGGATGGCAGATTTCCTCCCCTAAAGGACAGGGAACCAGATGGGTTTTGAGGACAAACCTGTAGCTTCAAGGTCACCATTACTGAGACTAGATCAAATCTGGAATTTGAAAATGCTAATCAATTGAATTTCAATTTCCAGCTTTGGTGGGACACATTTTTCGTTTCATTTTACCTGATTGTGACATTATAAACATGTACCCGCCCCACCCAAGACCTTTCCCAATTGGTAATCTGACATAACGATCATTCCTGACGCACCAACGTAACTGGTTAGATTTGATTTGCTATTGGTCAGTTCAACTATCAATCAACAAGATACAGCCCATTTCCAGAACTTGCTTCTGGTAAGACTAGTTCAACAGTTCAGTACGGAGCCAGTTCATAACGTACCTCAACTTTTTAATTTCACAATGTGACTTGACTCTATTAGCTATGTGCCGTTCACAAACTGTGTAACTTTCAAAGTATTTCCACCTTTATCTTACCTCATAAAAGGCCTGAACCATCTCTACTAACACCCACTGTTGCCCTGTCGCCATCTTGCTGCCTGACGTCACTTGACTGCATTAAAGATGGAATAAACAGAACGTTACACATGCGTACAAGCCACTTGATACAGGCGGCCGCCATCTTTGATATGGTCACTGGAATAATTCGCAGCCCAGATCACGTGGTACTCACCAACGGTCGGCTATATGAAGGAAAACAAATAGAAGTTAACATTGCTCTCTTTGTCAAACAATATCTAGAACAAATAAGCAAATTAGATGGGGAAAAGTTTGGGGAGAAGTATACTGACCAACCCTTTTGATCTAACGATGTAACCTCCTAAAATTAATCACATCTCTTCCAGATTTTAAAATGACCCTCACCTCAAGCTCACTTCAAAATATAAGTTTTTAACACTAACAATTTCAAGTACATACGTTGGGTGAAGCACAGGGAAATATTAATACCTGTGGGTTTCAGTTAGAATCGGCTTCCCATTGGTACAGCGGCAGCCCAGCCTCATTTACATATGGGCGGAACCCACAATTCCACTGTAGAAATGTTCAGTTCATTATTTTAACAAGACTAAAAGTTAATGTACAAGAAGCAGGATCATAATATGTTGAAGGCGACAGTAACAAACAGATTGCTCAATAACTGGTATGTGGCAAAAATAAATAGTAAGCTACCACAAATGTAAAGGGTTACGTCTCATCGTGCTTTATATATTGTCTGAATTCTCATTTCAGTTGTGCTCGCTTCGGCAGCACATATACTAAAATTGGAACGATACAGAGAAGATTAGCATGGCCCCTGCGCAAGGATGACACGCAAATTCGTGAAGCGTTCCATATTTTGCAACACTGAAACTTCTTTTCTCTGCTAAGTCAGATCAACAATTACATTTTTCCAATTGCCTCAATCAATCCTGCCTATCCCTGGAGCACTTGTGGAAGATCCCCCACAGTGCCTTCTAACATTCCAGGCTTTCTGCCTCCTTTCTTGCCTAGATCAAAGAAAGACCAAGTCACATGACTGGCACTGGGCCTCCGCTGGGGCACATCAAGGCACGCCTCTAGGTCAAAGAAATGGACCCTTGAAAATGGATTTGTTTTCATTTTTCAATTGACAGTTTACAAACAGGGTATGGCTATTTGCATATTGTTCTGGTAGCCTTGCCAGGTACGTCCAACAGGTCGGTGTGATAACCCCAACTCTATTGGCAAAGAGAACGGGTGCTTCATGCTGTCTCCGACGGTGGGAGGAACCGTTGTGTCCCACTGGTCACTCACCTCAAGTCGGGCAGCTTGGAGCTTAGAGTTAGTACCCAACAAGTGGACAGAATCCATTGCACCAGGCAAACAAACAAAACAAATAAAAAGAAAGGAGATGCCAACTCTTCGATTGGCGAGCTGGAATGTCAGGACCACGTGGATGGGAATGACAGGTGACTTTCAGCTGGTCGATAACGCACACAAGAGAGCTGTGATTGTCATGGAACTTGATAGGCTGAACATCGACGGAGCATCCCTACAAGAGACCGGGTTCACTGAGAGTGGATCACTGAAAGAAAAACAGTACCCGTCCATCTGGCAGGGGTAGGGTTCAGAGGAAACGTGTGAGCAAGATGTAGGCTTCGCTGTAAGGAACTCGCTGCTCTCAATGATGGTTCAGAATGTGTTCTCTCCATCTGTCTCTCAACTCAAACAGGGACAGTTAACCTCATCAGTATCTATGCTCCGACATTGTTCTCCACTACAGAGGCAGTTCTATGAGGAGCTTGGCACTGCTATCAGCAGAGTCCCTAATTCAGAACATCTTTACGCACTGTTGGGATTTCAACACACGAATGGGTGCAGACCATGGGGCATGGTCCTCTTGCCTCGGACATCGTGGCCTGGGAAAGATAAATGAGAAAGGACAGAGACTATTTCAACTTTTCCGCTACCACAAGCTGTGTAGAACAAACGTGCCATAAGGTGACCTGGAGACATCCAAGATCGGGACATTGGCACAAGTTGAATTTGATCGTCACCACAATGTGACTCTGAATAGCACTATCAACACACACAGCTACCACAGTGCTAACTCCGATACAGGTCACTCACTGGTGTGCACTAGGGTGAGGATGTAACCCATGAAGCTTTTTCAATCAAAGCAGAAGTGCCGTCCTTGTATCAAGGTCAGCCATATTGCCTACCCAGAAAACAACTCCTCACAATGTTTATGCATTTGAATTTCTGTTGATCAGGACTCACGTTTCTGCATAATCATGGTTTCCGCATGAGTACCTACCCCCTAACTCCCTGCCCTGTTATTGCCTATGTGTCTAGTCTGTGGTAAATCTTATCGAGAATGACCCTTCTTCTTTCCCACCTGGCTCCAAAGCTTAATAAAAGAGGAGCTGCTTTGAATTACAGGTAATCCCTGCAATATAAGTCACCAGCACAAATAATTTGGGAAGAGAAGTCACAAAATGTTTGGAAAAATTATGTTGTTAAAATGAGAATATTTTTTAAAAGGTGAGATGTTGTAATTGGAATTATAAGAGAGAGAATATCTGGACATGCCACACTGGTCAAGTGAGATATGATATTGAATGAGAAGTCAATGAACCTAATGCATTTACTGATTGTCCTGAGGTTTGCAAAATATAAATCCAACAGAATAAGAATTTTAACAGCGCAGAGGGAGGCCATTCGGCCCATTGTGTCTGCACTGGCTCTCCAAATGAGCATTAAGACCTAATGCCATTGCCCTGCCTTTTCCCTGTACCCCTGCACATTGTTTCTATTCAAATAATCATTTAATGCCCTCTTGAATGCCTCCATTGAACCTGCCTCCACCACCCTTCCAGGCAGTGCATTCCAGACCCAAACCACTCGTTGTCTGAAAAAGTTTTTTTCACGTCACACTTTCTCCTTTTGCAAATCATTTTACCTCTGTGCCCTCTCATTCTTGATCCTTTTACAAGCGGGAACAGCTTATCCCTATCTACTCTGTCCAGCCCCCTCATGATTTTGAACATCTCTATCAAATCTCCTCTGAGCCTTCTTCTCTCCAAGGAGAACAGCCCCAGCCTCTCCAATCTATCTTCGTAACTGATGTTTCTCATCCTTGGAACCATTCTTGTAAACTTCTTCTGCACTCTCTCCAATGTGTTCATATCCTTCCTATAATGTGGTGCCCAGAACTATATACAATATTCCAGCTGCGGCTTAATGAGTGTCTTATATAAATTCAGCATAACCTCCTTGCTGTTGTACTCTATGCCCCTATTAATAAATCCCAGGATACCATATGCTTTATTAACTGTTCTCCCCACTGTCTTATTACCTTCAATGATCTATGCATATATACACCCAGATCTTCCTGCTTCTGCACCCCCTTCAAATTTTCACCCCTTATTTTATATTGTCTGTCCATGTTCTTCCTGCCAAATGCATCATCTCACACTTCTCCGCATTGAACTTCATCTGCCACCTATCTGCTCACTCCATCAACTTGTCTATATCCTTATGAAGGTCCACACTGTAATCCTCACAGTTAACAATGCTTCCAAGCTTCATATCATTCGCAAACTTTGAAACTGTCCCCTCCACACCACGATCTAAATCATTAATATATTTTAGGAAAAGCAAGGGTCGCAATACTGACCCCTGGAGCACTCCACTACAAACCTTCCTGCAGCCTGAAAAATATCCATTGGCCGTTACTCTCTGTTTCCTATTTTTCAGCCAATTTTGTATCCGCGTTGCTACTGTTCCTTTTATTCCGTGAGCAATAACTTTTCTCACAAGACTGTTGTGTGGTACTGTGTCAAATGCCTTTTCAAAGTCCATGAACACCACATCAACAGCATTATTCTCATCAACCTTTTCTGTTACCACTTCAAAAAAACTCCAGCGTGTTAGTTAAACACGATTTCCCCTTTAGAGATCCATGCTGGCTCTTCCTTATCAACTCATATTTTTCCATGTGACTACTGATTCTTTCCCGAATAATTGTTTCTGGAATATTGCCCTACAATATCTTTGGATGCATCTCATCTAGTCCCGGTGCCTTGTCAACTTTAAGTACTGACAGTCTATTCAACACTTCCTCCTTATCAATTTTGAACCCTTCTCGTGACAGAGTTTTCTCGTCTGTCACCAGGGCCTGGGTAGCATCTACCTCCTTGGTAAAGACAGATACAAATTATTCATTTATTACCTCAGCCATGGCCCCTTCATCCATGTGTAAATTCCCTTTTAGATCCCTAATCAGCCCTTCTCCTCCTTTTACCATCCTTTTACTATTTATATGCCTATAGAAGACTTTGGGATTTACCATTATGTTGGCTGCCAGTCTTTTCTCATAATCCCTCTTTGCTTCTCTATATGCTTTTTCTCCTCCCCTCTGAACCTTCTGTATTCCTCTTGGTTCTCAATTGTATTTTCGACCTGGCACCTGTTATAAGCACACTTTTTCTTCTTTATCTTAATTTCTATCTCATTTTTCATCCAGGGATCTCTGGATTTTTTTGCCCTACCTTTCCTTTTCGATGGAATATACCTTGACTGTGCCTGAACCAAATCTTTTTTGAAGGTAGCCTATTGTTCAGCTACAGTTTTTCTCGCCAGTCTTTCTTTCCAGCCTATCTGGCCCAGTTCTGTTCTTGCCCCATCAAAGTCAGCTCTCGTCCAGTTAATTATCCTTACTCTGGATTGCCTATCGTCCTTTTCTATCATCATCCTAATATGTACAATACAATGTTCACTGTCTCCTAAATGTTACCCCACTTACACTTTTTTTTTCCCAAGCTGATTCTGTGTCTTATGGACAGGCATTAGCTATTCAGGTTTTCAATGAATGTTCATCATCAGAAAATCAAACAGTAACACTTAATCCAAAAGCAAAATATTGCAGATTCTGGAAATCTGAAATAAAAACAGAAAACTCAGCAGGTTAGGCAGATCTGTGGAGAGAAACAGAGTTAATGTTTCAGGTCGACGATGACCCGTCATAATAACAGGAAGACAGAGTATTTACAACAAAGTGCACAACCTCTACAAAATTTAGATGCCTTTATACAAATAGCCTAAAACTCTAAATGCACAAAGAATTTCACTACTCCCCTCTTCTTCCATCTTTCCCACGTCACCGCTCTGATTTTGTTCCTGGGTTGCTCACATCAGTATCTGTGAGATTAATCTTTAGTTCCTGGAGTCTCCGTAGAAATCTGAGAAGGTTGGCATTGCTCTTTATGATGACAGCCTTCTGTCACATAAGACAATGGTATGCGCCACGGTGGTCAACTTGGTGTTAAGAATTACCCAGTGTGTTTCAGGAGCCCCACTCTAGCACGGCAGTCTTTGCCACATTTTCTGCAGAGGAAGACAGTGGGCTGAGAAAATGCACGATTCGCTGGTCTCTGCTTTCTCTGGACCCTCTTCTCAGCCAGCTGAGCTTTTTGTTTCTACTTGCCTCTTCTAATGCCCTTCCAAACAGTCAGCCTTCAGAGGTCATGGCTGTCAGCGACAGTCAGCCTTTTTTCCTGCCTAGCATATATAGCCGAGGTCTCACCACCGTAGAGGTGTGCACTGAGGATGCAGGCTTGGTGGACTCACAGTTTGGTGTTCTCGGTCAGGTTGCTGTTGTTCCACACTCTCTTACTCAGCTTGGACACAACAGCTGCAGCTTTTGTGACAGGTCAAGTGACAGATTGCTGGTGATTGTGGAGTCCAGATAGGTAAGGCCATCAACAAGCTCCAGTGTCACATTGTATGGCGACATCCTGGGCAATGACATTTGTCTTTCTGATGCTGTTGGTCAAACCAAACTTTTTATAGGTGTGATAATGTGTGTCCATTTGCCACTGCAGGTGTTCCTCAGTGTGGAATTCTAGTGCAGCATCATCAGCGTGGAGCAACTCTCTGATGAGAAAATAATAAAAAATACCTGGAAAAACTCAGCAGGTCTGGCAGCATCGGCGGAGAAGAGTACAGTTGACGTTTCGAGACCTCATGACCCTTCAACAGAACTAAGTAAAAATAGGAGAGGGGTGAAATATAAGCTGGTTTAAGGTGGGGGGGGGGGGTGGGGGGGTGGTGGGCAGAGAGAAGGGGGGTGGGTGGTTGTTGGGACAAGCAAGCAGTGATAGGAGGAGATAACCAAAAGATGTCACAGACAAAAGAATAAAAAGGTGTTGAAAAGTGGTGATATTATCTAAAATAATGTGCTAATTAAGAATGGATAGCAGGACAAGCAGGGTACAGATAGCTCTAGTGGGGGTGGGGTGAAATAAGACTAAAAGGGCATAAAAGGTATAGATAAATGATCAGTGGAATACATTAAAAATAATGGAAATAGGTGGGAAAAGAAAAATCTATATAAATTATTGGAAAAAACAAAAAGGAGAGGGAAGAAACGGAAAGGGGGTGGGGATGGAGGAGGGAGTTTAAGAGCTAAAATTGTTGAACTCAATATTCAGTCCGGAAGGCTGTAAAGTGCCTAGTCGGAAGATGAGGTGCTGTTCCTCCAGTTTGCGTTGAGCTTCACTGGAACAATGCAGCAAGCCAAGGACGGACATGTGGGCAAGAGAGCAGGGTGGAGTGTTAAAATGGCAAGCGACAGGGAGGTCTGGGTGATGCTTGCGGACAGACTGAAGGTGTTCCGCAAAGCGGTCACCCAGTCTGCGTTTGGTCTCTCCAATGTAGAGGAAACCGCATTGGGAGCAACGAATGCAGTAGACTAAGTTGAAGGAAATGCAAGTGAAATGCTGCTTCACTTGAAAGGAGTGTTTGGGCCCTTGGACGGTGAGGAGAGAGGAAGTGAAGGGGCCGGTGTTGCATATCTTGCGTTCGCATGGGGGGGTGCCGTAGGAGGGGGTTGAGGAGTAGGGGGTGATGGAAGAGTGGACCAGGGTGTCACGGAGGGAACGATCCCTACGGAATGCTGCCAGGGAGGGTGAAGGGAAGATGTGTTTGGTGGTGGCATCATGCTGGAGTTGGCGGAAATGGCGGAGGATGATCCTTTGAATGCAAAGGCTGGTGGGGTGATAAGTGAGGTCAAGGGGGACCCTATCATGTTTCTGGGAGGGAGGAGAAGGCGTGAGGATTTGGTGCACCTTCAAGTAGATACCCTCTGTAGATGAAGAATATGCCAAAGAGCATCGGTGTCAGAACACAACCATGTTTGACACCCTGTGGATTTCAAAGGGTTCTGATGTTGCCCTGTCATAAGTGACCTTACCCACCATCTGTCATGGAAAGAGGGGATCACATTGAGCGGCTTCGGTGGACAGCCAATTTTCTCCAGCAACTTAAATAAAGAGCCTCAGCTCACGTGGTCGAATGCCTTGGTGAGATCGATGAAGGTCTCCTTTGTTCACAGCATTTCTCTTGCAGCTGCCAAACGTAGAAGATCGTGTCAGTTGTAGAGCTTCCAGTTCTGAAACAACACTGGGATTCAGGATAGATGTGTTCAGCCAGGATCTGCAGACTGACAAGGGCAACACGGGCAAATGTTTTCCCATGATGCTTAGCAAGGAGATACCTTGATATTTGTTGCAATTACTGCAGTCGCCCTTGTTCTTATATAGGTTCACAATCTTTGCATCACATGTATCCTGGGGCACTGCCCCCTCCCACCAGCAGAGAGAGAAGTTCATGCAGATGCAGCAGGAGTGCTGGTTGATGAGTTCAGGCAGTACAGCATCAGCACCTGGAGCTAATGCTTGTAGCAAGTGATTCAACAGCTTTGCTAAGCTCCTGCACTGTGGATTTGATATCCAGCGCTGCCATGACAGGCAGGCTTTCTTGGAGGCTAAAGTTTCCTCGGTGATAGTGTTCTCTCTAGATTACAACTCAAGATAGCATAGCACTCATCTCTCCAACTGTTTAGTGCAGTCAGTGATGAACTCCCTGCTTTTGTTTTCAATGGAACTGTTTTCTTTGCTGATGGACCTGTTGCCTTTTTGATCCTTCATACCTGGCCTTGACATTCCCTGTGTTGAAGGACACCCAGTCTGGCAGAGTTGTAACTTTCTATCAGCTTGATGGACTATATTTCAAGCAGCTTAGTGCATTCAGAATATTCTCAATCGGATCTCTCTTGTATTTAATGAGATTGGACCACTTGGCTTCAATAATAGGTCCCATCACAGTGATGTTAGCCTTGAACCAGTCAGCATTTTTTCACTCTTGCTTCCCATGTGTTGAGAGTGCGGTATTATAGATGGTGTCTCAAAGTATGTTTTATTTCACCTCTGCATTCTGTGTGGGATTGCCGAGAGTGCCTGTTCAATCGAGCCGTGGAACTGAAGGCTGTTATCTCAGTAAGCAGTATGACTGACGTTGATACAAGGACGGCATTTCTGCTTTGATTGAAAAAGCTTCATGGGTTACATCCTCACCCTAGTGCACACCAGTGAGTGACCTGTATCGGAGTTAGCACTGTGGTAGCTGTGTGTGTTGATAGTGCCGTTCAGACAGTCACATCCTGGTGATGATCAGATCCAGCTTGTGCCAATGCCCTGATCTTGGATGTCTCCAGGACAACTTATGGCATCTTTGTTCTGAAAGAAGGTGTTAGTTGCACAAAGCTCATGGAGCATAGATACTGATGAGGTTAACTGTCCCTGTTTGAGTTGAGAGACAGATGGAGAGAACACATTCTGAACCATCATTGAGAGCAGCGAGTTCCTTACAGCGAAGCCTACATCTTGCTCACACGTTTCCTCTGAACCCTACCCCTGCCAGATGGACGGGTACTGTTTTTCTTTCAGTGATCCACTCTCAGTGAACCCGGTCTCTTGTAGGGATGCTCCGTCGATGTTCAGCCTATCAAGTTCCATGACAATCACAGCTCTCTTGTGTGCGTTATCGACCAGCTGAAAGTCACCTGTCATTCCCATCCACGTGGTCCTGACATTCCAGCTCGCCAATCGAAGAGTTGGCATCTCCTTTCTTTTTATTTGTTTTGTTTGTTTGCCTGGTGCAATGGATTCTGTCCACTTGTTGGGTACTAACTCTAAGCTCCAAGCTGCCCGACTTGAGGTGAGTGACCAGTGGGACACAACGGTTCCTCCCACCGTCGGAGACAGCATGAAGCACCCGTTCTCTTTGCCAATAGAGTTGGGGTTATCACACCGACCTGTTGGACGTACCTGGCAAGGCTACCAGAACAATATGCAAATAGCCATACCCTGTTTGTAAACTGTCAATTGAAAAATGAAAACAAATCCATTTTCAAGGGTCCATTTCTTTGACCTAGAGGCGTGCCTTGATGTGCCCCAGCGGAGGCCCAGTGCCAGTCATGTGACTTGGTCTTTCTTTGATCTAGGCAAGAAAGGAGGCAGAAAGCCTGGAATGTTAGAAGGCACTGTGGGGGATCTTCCACAAGTGCTCCAGGGATAGGCAGGATTGATTGAGGCAATTGGAAAAATGTAATTGTTGATCTGACTTAGCAGAGAAAAGAAGTTTCAGTGTTGCAAAATATGGAACGCTTCACGAATTTGCGTGTCATCCTTGCGCAGGGGCCATGCTAATCTTCTCTGTATCGTTCCAATTTTAGTATATGTGCTGCCGAAGCGAGCACAACTGAAATGAGAATTCAGACAATATATAAAGCACGATGAGACGTAACCCTTTACATTTGTGGTAGCTTACTATTTATTTTTGCCACATACCAGTTATTGAGCAATCTGTTTGTTACTGTCGCCTTCAACATATTATGATCCTGCTTCTTGTACATTAACTTTTAGTCTTGTTAAAATAATGAACTGAACATTTCTACAGTGGAATTGTGGGTTCCGCCCATATGTAAATGAGGCTGGGCTGCCGCTGTACCAATGGGAAGCCGATTCTAACTGAAACCCACAGGTATTAATATTTCCCTGTGCTTCACCCAACGTATGTACTTGAAATTGTTAGTGTTAAAAACTTATATTTTGAAGTGAGCTTGAGGTGAGGGTCATTTTAAAATCTGGAAGAGATGTGATTAATTTTAGGAGGTTACATCGTTAGATCAAAAGGGTTGGTCAGTATACTTCTCCCCAAACTTTTCCCCATCTAATTTGCTTATTTGTTCTAGATATTGTTTGACAAAGAGAGCAATGTTAACTTCTATTTGTTTTCCTTCATATAGCCGACCGTTGGTGAGTACCACGTGATCTGGGCTGCGAATTATTCCAGTGACCATATCAAAGATGGCGGCCGCCTGTATCAAGTGGCTTGTACGCATGTGTAACGTTCTGTTTATTCCATCTTTAATGCAGTCAATATAGTTCTATTTGTTTTATTTTTGCAGCTGATCATTGGTAAGCACCACGTAATCTGAGCAGGACTTTAGTGTTGCCAGCTGTGATTAAATGTATTTCTGGAGGTTCATCACATGACTTGCCCTCACTCCAGCTACTCGTCCAGTCAGCACATCCATCCTTGTACATACGATCTTCCTACACCAACTAGAAAGCAAAAAGATTCATTATCCAATTGGATGATGCTTGAATGTCAGCCAAACAGCCTTTTCCCCTCCATTTTCAACATTTTATATCTGGTTAAGAGAAATGTTGAAAGTAAATGACAAAAGAAACAATCTTTATTAATGCCCCTGTGATGTTTCTCCAGGGCTGCACACAGCAGTGCCCTGGAGATTGATTTTCAATTCCTGGAGATTCCAAGCCAATTCTGAAAGATTGACAATCCTATATTAATCCGGTCACCAGCTCAAAGGTTGGCCGCACAGTGTTCCAGATGTGGTCTGACCAAAGCCCCATACAATTGTAGCAAGACTATAAGACCATGAGAACTAGGAGCAGAAGTAGGCCATCTGGCCCATCGACTCTGCTCCGCCATTCAATGAGATCACGGCTGATTTGATAATCCTCAACTCCACTTTCCTGCCTTTTCTCCATAACCCTTGATTCCCTTACTGATTAAAAATCGATTCAACTCAGCCTTGAATAAGACTTCCTTATTCCTGTACTCTAATAACCTGTCATGGCCAACATGCCATTTGCCTTAGTAATTGCTTATTGTCCCAGCATGCTAACTTTCTGTGTTTATTGTACGAGTACACCCAAGTCTCTCTGAACAGTTTCAAGCCTTTTAAAAATATTTTGCTTTTCTGTTCTTACTACCAAAGTGGATAACCTCACACTTACCCACATTATACTCCATCTGACATCTTCTTGTCTACTCACTTAACTTGTCCACATCTCTTTGAAGCCTCTTTGTCTCCTTCTCAAGCTTACATTCTCATTTAGCTTTGTATCATTGCAAACTTAGACACATCTTGGTCTCTTCATCTAAATCAATAGATTGTCAATGGGTGAGGCCCCATGGCTAATCCTTGTAGCACTTCACTAGCTATTGTCTACCAACTTTAAAATTGCCATTTATCCCTATCTTTTCATCCTGTCCATTAAGCAATTCTCTATTATCCCCCACTCCAAGAGTCCTCATCTTGTGTATTGTTGGAGCTGCATTCATTCAGGCAAGCGGAGAGTATTCCAACACATTTCTAACTTTTGCCTTATAGTTGGTGGACAGGCTTTAGGGAATCAGGAGGTGGGTTGCTCACTGCAGAATTCCCAGCCTCTGACCTGCTCTTGTAGCCACTGTATTTATATGGCTGGTCCAATATAGTTTCTGTCAATGGTAACCCCAGGATGTTGATAATGGGGGATTCAGCGATAGTAATGCCACTGAATGTCAAGGGGGATTCTCTCTTGTTGGAGGTGGTTATTGTCTGCCGCATGTGTGGCACAAATGTTACTTGCCGCTTATCTGCCCAAGCCTGAATGTTGTCCAGGTCTTGATGCACGTGGACACAGACTGCTTCAGAATTTGAGAATGGGGCTGAACATTGTGCAATCATCAGTGAACATCCCCACTTCTGACCTTATGATGGGAGGCAGGTTATTGATGAAACCACTGAAGTTGGTTGGGCCTACGGCTCTACCCTGAGGAACTTCTGCAGAGATGTACTGGGACTAAGAAGATTGACCTCCAACAACCATAACCATCTTCCTTTGTGCTAGGTATGACTCCAATCAGTGGAGAGATTTGCCCCTGATTCCCATTGACTTGGGCTCCTTGATGCCACACTCGGTCAAATGCTGCCTTGATATCAAGGGCAATCACTCTTGCCTCCCTCATGAGTTCAGCTCTTTTGATCCTGTTTGGACCAAGGCTGTATTGAGGTTAGAAGCTAAGTGGCCTGGCTTCCAATCTGAGTTTCAGTGAGCAGGTTATTGTCGAGTAAATGCCGCTTGACAGTACTGTTGACAACTCCTTCCTTCACTTTGCTGATGTTGATCTAATCATCCCCTTTTGATATTCAATGGCATTTCCATCGCTGAATCCCTCCTTAACAACATGCTAATAGAGCTCTCTTTAGTAACATCAATGTGTTGTTATCAGCAAATGTAAAGGAAGTAGTACTTTTATATTCCTTAACTTTGTGTCGATCGTCACTACTTAGCGAATCAAGATAACATGTTAGCCAATCAGCCTCACATACTGTGGAAGTGCAGGTACTAAATAGTACTGTACAGTTCACGAAGTCCCTGACTGATACATTCATCACTGGACTAAAACTCCTTATGACCAGTATAATTAGTTCAGGTTCATCATTATCTTCATCCTCTTCCTCAGAACTCTCTGCGTTGTATGTCCTTTTGTGGACCTTGCCTTATCACAGAGGGTATGTGTGGTGCCATCAGTCAGACTGGAGTCAAACATACACACATGCAATGCAAGGATATATGGTGTCTCCTCACTGCATGTCATCATCAACCTCCACAAATCTAGCAGCTATGAGGGCCTCCTGAGCCCATCTGCCTCGTCTGGCTGTCATCGCCGGCACCGTTACCTTTGAGAACCTCCTCACCCTCATCCCCTTCGACGTCTTCCTCTTTGGAGGAGATATCCAGTTCCTCTATCTCCTCCTCAGCCAGCTCTTCTCTCCATTACAGCGCCAGGTTGTCAGGGGTGCAGCAGGCGACAACGATGCATGGCACCCTCTTGGACTATATTTCAGGGCTCCACCAGACCGGTCCAGGCACCGGAACCTCAACTTCAGCCTGACGGTTTGCTGCACCTAGGTGCGAGTTGCTGCATGAGCCTCATTATACCTTTGGTCTGCTGCATTATATGGGCACTGTACAGGTGTCATCAGCCACATCCTCTGTGGGTAGCCCTTGTGCTTGAGGAGCTAGCCCTGCAGCCTCTGAGGACCCAGGAAAGAATCAAGGATCTGACACTGACTGAGAATGTAGGAGTCGTGGACACTGCCTGGGAACCGTGCGCAGACCTGCAGGATGCGTTTGTGGTGGTCGCACACTAGCTGAACATTCAGCGAGTGGAAGTCCTTGCAATTGACATAGTTGACCACTTGTTGCAACAGAGATCTTAGCACCATGTGAGTGCAGTCAAAGGCACCCTGCATCTGAGATCGGGGCAAATCCCAGCGCTCTTACATCCTGGCATTCCTGGTCCCAGCCGAAATGCACAAATTTCTGTGCCTTCGCAAACATGAGTCTGTGACCTCATGGATGCATTTGTGGGCGGAGGCTTGCGATATCCCGCAGAGGTCACCTGTGGAGCCCTGAAAGAAGCTACTGCCATATAAATTGAGCGCCGTGGTCACGTTCACAGCCACGGCCAGTGGATCCCCCTCCATGTCCCCGTGGTTCCAAATCCTGCAGCAGCTGAGAGATGTGACCAACGAGTCCCTTGGACATGTGCAGTCTTCGGTGACACTGGTTCTCGGCCATCTGCAGGAATGAAAGGCAGTGTCTATGGACCCTGAGTCTAGCTAAGCGCCAAACAGCAGCAGCTTGCTGTGGCTCTTCTATGGTGTGTGTGTGAGCCCCAGCTGCCCCTTCATCCTGAGGGTGCTGCTCCCCCCTCTGCCCAGCCAGGCGTCTCTGTCGCTCTCTTATCCTTCATCTCTTCCCTCTGTATGCTGCAGGGCATACAGTCAGGTCACCAGGTTCCATGCTCTTGATGTACTCCTCCTGCAGGATGAAAGAGAGACGTGTGGGTTAGCTTGGGTGTTCTAAGAACCTCTCTTGGTTAAGTCTGAAGGCCCCTTAACGCATCCCGGAGAGTGCTGGCCACCACTTGGATAGCCAGAGCTTAGTGCGCTGCATGGCTGCCCGAAATCCCACCTTCCTCCGCCCCACTCCACCTGACCGATTGGTGACAGCTTTGCCCACTGGACTGCATGCTGTGCTCTCAGCTCAGGCACAGGCATTCTCCTAACCCGCACTGCAAGGCTGCACCCCTGCACATGCTTGTGCACTACCTTCAACCTTAGTGCACTCCTTGTCCCCCCACAAGTCACCTCAACCACAGTGCAGCCTTTGTCCCCCCCAAGTCTCATCCACTGCAGTGCAGCCCTTGCCCCCTGCAAGTCGTGTCCACCACAGTGCAGCCCTTGCCCTGCCCTCCCAAGCCGCATCCACCGCAGTGCAGCCTTTGCCCCACCACAAGTCGCATCAACCGCAGTGCAGCCTTTGCCCCGCCCCAAGTCCCATCAACTGCAGTGCAGCCTTTGCCCCGCCCCAAGTCCCATCAACCGTAGTGCAGCCTTTGCCCCGCCCCAAGTCCCATCAACCACAGTGCAGCCTTTGCCCCGCCCCAAGTCCCATCAACTGCAGTGCAGCCTTTGCCCCGCCCCAAGTCCCATCAACCGCAGTGCAGCCTTTGCCCCGCCCCAAGTCCCATCAACCGCAGTGCAGCCTTTGCCCCACCACAAGTTGCATCAACTGCAGTGCAGCCTTTGCCCCGCCCCAAGTCCCATCAACCACAGTGCAGCCTTTGCCTCGCCCCAAGTCCCATCAACCACAGTGCAGCCTTTGCCCCGCCCCAAGTCGCATCAACCGCAGTGCAGCCTTTGCCCCGCCCCAAGTCCCATGAACCACAGTGCAGCCTTTGCCCCGCCCCAAGTCCCATCAACCGCAGTGCAGCCTTTGCCCCCAACAACTCCCATCAACCGCAGTGCAGCCTTTGCCCTCAACAAGTTGCATCAACCGCAGTGCAGCCTTTGCCCCCAACAATTCCCATCAACCGCAGTGCAGCCTTTGCCTCCCCACAAGTCGCATCAACCGCAGTGCAGCCTTTGCCCCCAACAATTCCCATCAACCGCAGTGCAGCCTTTGCCCCGCCCCAATCCCATCAACTGCAATGCAGCCTTTGCCCTGCCCCAAGTCCCATCGACTGCAGTGCAGCCCTTGCCCCACCCCAAGTCCCATCAACCGCAGTGCAGCCTTTGCCCCGGCACCGCACTGTCAGCCAGCTGGGAAAATGCGACTTGCCTGTGCCCTCACCTGAATGCGCGGTGCCTCAACCTTAAAGTCCAGCAGGTGACTCTCGTGAGCACTGCACAATATTACTGTGCACTCACCTCTGACTTCCCCTCAAAGTGCACCTCGCCTTACATATGCTGTTGTGAAACATTTCAGCGTGCAATTATACCAACATGCTCGGATGATTCAGTGTGGGGGGGATGATCCGGCGGGCTGGGCTTATAATGATAGGCAGATATATTACAATGAGGTTCCCGGCGCCCGATGGTGGGAATTGAGGCCTGTCATTACGGGCAGAGCGGATGATTGCAAACTGGTTTCAGAATGACGTGAAACTGATTTTTGGCCTTCTCGCTATATTGTCTGCTCATGCTGCCAAACACACCCGACGCTTCGATGAGTTTTATGGGTCTAAGAATTCTTCACCTTTTGATATAATCTGTCAATAACAATAGCTTCAACAATATTAGAAACAAGACACAGCTCGAGAGGAAAGGTGCTTGTGCAATTCTAATGAAGGCTATCGCGATGATGCATTAATTTTTTTTAAAGGCTAGATTTGGACTTGTTTAAGTTTTTCACAAATTGCCTCAAAGCTGCTGTGGTGTTTGAACTGACATCAACAACTTGTAATTTTTGCTTGTTTCTCTAGATTACTTAGCTGTGATTGGGTACTCCAATGTGTTATAAAACTGCCATGGCATTACTGATATTAATCATCTTCTGAAGTGACATGTGCACTAAGTGAAAGTCCTACATGTAATCTGGAGACAATGAATGCAGTCTGTTGTTTGTTGAGGGAACATCAAGTCAGATTACTGAATTGTAATTTAACTCCCAGATTACTTTGCACACTAGGGGATAATTTTAACCTAACTTCCCCTGTGGGAAACTGACAATCAGAGTAGCTGTGTGTTTGGCACCCTGCCCTACAGTAATCACTGCCAATGGAATAAGGAATGCAGGGAGAAGTTGATTTAAAGCTGACAAAAAAATTGCTGCCACTTCCAGCACCAACAAATTCAGGCTCATAGAGTTTCAAAATAACAGATTAATGACAATGGGACATAAATTTGCCTTGGGCGGTAGTGTAATACAGACGATAGCAAATCAGGAGCTCAATTTGCATTCAGTCCAATTTTTGTCTGTTGAAGAGAATAGAAAAGCAAATTGAATGGAGTGCAAAACAAGAGCTGATTCATTATTGTCCAATTTATACTACTGCCCAAGACAAATGTATATCTCAATATGGTTTGCATCACAACATTGAATTGCTGTTTTCAATTCATTATCAGTACATATTAAACTCACAGCTGAAATACTACTACAGCCTAAATGCAATTTTTTGCTTGGAAATAATTAGACATTAAAATTACTGACAACTGAAGTTTAAGACCCCATTGTGATTAGTGAAACTATATGCAGAATAAGCATTAAGGTTATTTTAAACATTTTTTACACATATTCCAAAACAGATAAGATCAGAAAATTGCTGATCCCAATCAGGCAAATTACAATATTTTCTGATGCATTCTGTCAACTCAAGTCCTGTTCCCACTCAACGGTTGCCTTAGTTCCCTCTCACCCACTGCCTTCTGTTGCAAAAGAATTTCTTTGTTTGATCAGCTATTATTGATTTTTAATATTTTTGTATGTTCAGTTTTATTATCTTTTCATAATCTACCTGAAAATCTGCAATGGAAAATTGACTCTGCTATAAAAACATAGAAATGTAGAAATTTTATAGCACAGAAGGAGGCCATTCATCCCACTATTTCTGTGCTGGCAGCAAAAGAGCTATCCAGTCCAATCCCGCTTTCCAGTTCTTGGTCCGTAGTCTTTGTAAACTATGGCATTTTAAATGCATATTCAAGAATTTTTTAAAGTGCAATGAGTGTTTCTGCCTCGATCATCCTTTCAGGCAGTGAGTTCCAAGCCTTCCTCTGAGTGAAAAAAATTCTCCTCCACTCCTCTCTAATCCTTGTACCAATTGCTTTAAATCTATGGCCCCTGGTTATTGACCTCTTTGCTAACAGAAATACATCATTCCTAACCAGTCTATCAGGGTCCTTCAGAATTTTATTACATGCATTGCATAATTTTATGCTATCGAATCTCTAATCCCATTTTTTGCACATGCTCCAAATGGCATCAAGTCAGAAGATAACAATACTGAACAAACCGTAACAGTGTAAGTTACTAATGTCAGGATCTCTTATTCTACAATAGTATAAACTCTCTGCAAAATTCAGTAGCAGTCATATTTTCCTAATTTTCTTTCATCCAGTCATTTAAATTTGTTTTTGTATTCAGTTTAAATGATAATGGACACTGTTGCATGGCCTCAGAGAGTTGAGATAAGACAGAGCAACCTGACGAGACCACATATTGAGACTTTAATTAGCCTGATATAATGAATTCTTTAGCACAGAAGAAGAATGGGTTAAAATTAAAACATTTTGTGCTCCCTTTCGGGTTTTAACATTCACAACCTTGATCCAAATCGTGCACTCTGGATAATGGTAGGCAATACTCAATTGCCATTACATAATGGGGCAGAATTTGCTGAAAAAAGTAAGTGTGAATGATGCACACCATTAATAATTCCAGCAATTTGTGGTGAGGAAAAGATGCCCTGCAAATTGCAAATCTCCTCAAGTTGTTGGACAATTTTTGCTGCTCCACTGTTGGCTTTGTGAAAGCATCTAATCCTTAACCTCCCCACAAGCTTCATGAAGTTGCTGTATTTGCACATTAATTGCCCATTAAACTCACCGCAGAAAGGTAAATCTAGTAATAAAGAGCCTAAATTCCCTTTAAATTGTGCTACCTGCAAATGGGGCTTCTTGATGGGATTGTTGGTTGCAGAGTTATCTCGTTAATTCCTTACAAGGTCAAGAAACTTTTCTCTCAGTCCTTGCTGTCAGTAGTTCATATTGATACTCATCATTTCAATCAATATTTCAGAATTCCACAAGAAAAATCAAATTTCCACTGCCAGCAACAAGCAGTCAAATCAGGTGGAAAATGGAACTCGAGCCTGTCAGAACCAGTTAATCAGACATTACTTTCTCCCACTGTTGATTGTGCACAAACTGAAGACAGGAAAACTATAACCTGAATTGATTGTTCCTGTGAATCACAGTTGCAGGCTTGTTTATTTGGTGTTTGTCCTCGAAGAGATTATATATAGCAAGGTGCTAAATGCAGCTTTTAAGAACTAAGAACTTCTTATTTTCATCAAATAAACTTTTGCGAGCATGCTTTTATCCCATGTGAAGGCTTAATTCCTTAAAGATAAAAGCAAAAAATTGCGGATGTTGGAAATCCAAAACAAAAATAAAAATACCTGGAAAAACTCAGCAGATCTGGCAGCATCTGCAGAGAGGAACACAGTTAACGTTTCGAACAGTTCTGTTGAAGAGTCATACGGACTCGAAACATTAACTGTGTTCCTCTCCGCAGATGCTGCCAGACCTGCTGAGTTTTTCCAGGTATTTTTATTTTTGTTGTTAATTCCTTAAAGATTAGTTGTAGATACTTTTTTGAGATAAGGTGGCAATGAGAGTTAGATTTGTATTGATTTTCAGGCACTTTGGGTTGACATGCTGACCATTGTCTCTCAGGGCTTTCAAGATCAGACAATGAACACAAAGATCATTGAGTGACCTCACCACCCCCACCTCCCTGAAAGTGGATTGGTCACCCACCTCCAACATGCCTCATTAGAAAAATTGGTGGATTAAGGTCAAATTTAAATCCTTGGGGATTAAAATTCCCTCCATACTGTCTGAACATCCGGTGTGAATGATGCACACCATCATTAAATTCAGCAACTTCCTAATAAAAAAAGTGTAACTGTAGGCAATCATAATACTCACAGTGCCTCCTCTTCCAATCTGCATTTGGGAACTCAGATACACAATGGGAGTGAAAATCATCTTGGGCGGTAGTACAAAATGGGCACTAGTAAATTGACACCCTGCCCGTTTACACTCCACCCAATTAAGTTGCCAGTAAAGAAGATCAAGTGGGGCACAAAACCAAAGGTTGATTCATTATCTAACCTTTTACGCTAGTGCACAAGATAAATTTCACTCATTGATGTAAATTACCCTATTATATATGTTATATAGATATATATATATTATATATGTAGGATTTGGATTTGGTTTAATCTCTAAGGCCAGAATTTTTACCTTGATGGGCTTGTGGGCCCCGCTGGCTTGGCGGCGGGCGGGCAGCCGAACTCTGCCGCCGAAGTGGGGCCCGCCGCCATTTTGAGTGCGCAGGCCAATTAAGACCTGCCCAGCGGCCTGCCCGACAGGAAGCGCTATGCTTGGGGAGGAGGGATTCCCCAACTATCAAAGTGCACTCTTTCGCGCATGCGCACGAAAGAGCGCACATCTCCCTGAGACTAAGTGCTGTCTCAGGGAGATTACTGACAGTATAAAAATCTTTAAAAATAGAAAAATATTAAAATTATTAACATGTCCCCCTCATGTGACAATGTCACACGAGATGGGATATGTTAATAAGAAGCACATAAACTTTATTAAAGTTTTTAAAAACGGACATGAAACCTCATCCTGCCAGTGGTTGAGGTTTCATGTATTATCAGAAGCCCGCTGGGGCTCCTGGCCTGCCCGCCAACCTTAAGGTTGGACGGGCAGGGCATTTAACAAGTTTTAATTGGCCATTGACAGGTCAGCGGGCGGACAGCTGATTTCGCTGCCCACCCACCTTTCTCAATATTTAAATAGACTGGGATGATGTCGGGGGTTCCTCCCAACATCATCTCGCGTAATTTTCCCGTCAGCGAGTGGGCCCCGCCCCCAAATCGCCGACGGGAAAATTCTGCCCTAAGTATTTTGTTTCCTTTTATTTTATAGGGTAGGATTTTTCGGATGGTTGGGTTTCCTGCCCACCACCAGAAAATTTGGCAGGGAAGGTATCCCCACCGATACAGGCTGTCCCACAGCCATTTATCATTTCACGGGATGTTAATTGGGTAAGGATGAGACTTCCACTCCCATCTGGGGAGGAAGTCCTGTCTTAGACAGCTGCTGGCTAGTCGGATGGTTGGCAGCTCTGGCAGCCAGCATCTAGCAGTGCCAGGCTCAAGCAGCAGCCACTGCTGGGACTACAGGCAGTCACCAAAGAAGAGGAGGTAATGGAGGCTGGACTTAAGGTAAGTCTTGGTTATTGGTGGGGCCTGGCTGGTAGGCTTTCTTTCATGGGGTGTGGGCATCGCTGGCTAGGCCAGCATTTATTGCCCATTTCTAATTGCCATTAAGAAGGTGCTGGTGAGCTGCCTTCTTGAAGTGTTGCAGGCCATGTGGTGTAGGTACACCCATAGTGCTGTTAGGAAGGAAGTTCCAGGATTTTGATCCAAGTTCCCATTGAGGGGAGTGACAGGGTTGGGGGTCGGGATTGAGATGCCGGGGGGAGAGTTAAAGGGGTGAGGCTGTGCCTCCGATGGACACAGGGGACCCCCAAAGGAGGTACCGCCCCTTACCTGACAACAGCCCAAACCACTAAATCTGCAGGGCTACCCACTTGGTGAGGGCCTCCTGCCATGGATAAAATAGCAGTGGTGGAGGGATGAGGCACTTAAGATAGCCACTAATTGGCCACATTTGAGTCAGTCGGTCCAAGGGCCTCCAGGTGGGAGGAGGACAGTTGGGCAGCAGGCAGACCATGTGCTGCACTTTGCGAACCTTCAGACCTGCCGGTGGGGGACTGTAATTATCCACCCATAGATAGTTTGTAGCAATAAATAATAAGTTAAATTTGTTCATTCCCAGGATGTTTTAGGGTGTAATACATAAGGGTAAAATTTGGCATACTGCTGTTTAGTTTTTGCTGAAAGTGCTGAATGTGCGTCTTGTGCCTGTTGCCTTCATTTTCTGATCACATTGTAAAATGAGATCACCAAGGTAGTCTTCTTATAGGCAGTGGGACAGTGGAGCCCAGGATGATTAGTTACATTCCAAAGGTTAAACAAGTTGCATCTGGTGTTTTGATGGAAATATCTCATTTCTGGATGTCTTGTTCACAGTAACACTTGTTATGCCATAATGAATCGACAAGGACAGCGTTTGTGAGAAGTCACCTATAAAGGTCTTGAGCTTTCTTTAATAATTTGTAGTGACAGTCAGGCTCTAAGTTTACATTACTATCCAGGGAAGCCGGGGCTAACATTGTTTGTATCTCTGTATGTCTACTACTCAAAGACACATAATGTGCCTGGCCTTGCTCACATGCAATTAATGTAATATATTGCAAAACCATATTTTATGTCAGATTTAAACTGTCTTACAATAAAACTCGAGGCCTTATTACATTGGTGCTCGCTGCCTGCCAAACTGGATGAATTTCCCAGCTCCCCAAAAAAATGTTTCAATGACTTGATGAATTCATATCCAGATGACACCCTGGGTTATATTGCACATATCCTCTGTAAGTGCTTGAAATGAGCTGGTTGCATGAAGAAAAAAGTTGCAATCAACATTTCCACAGTCGCAGGTAAAGCTACCCATGACAGATAATTTTAACTACAGGTCTTCATGTAATAGCTGACATAACCCACTATTGCCTCTTTGTGTTACCGAGATTTTTTTGGCAGGGTATTATGACACAGCCGGTGGTAAAGGCTGAGTTGCTCAAATCCCAGAGGGAAACTTGAAACAATTGTCATAACCCACTTTTGCAATTTGTATGTTTTGAGATGCAGGTTTTAAATTCAGTAGTAATAAGCTCACCGAGTCTCAAGAGGTTTTTTATAAAACGTTTATTAATACAAGAAAAATTGTAAGCACATACATATGTCTACAAAATTACTACTATAATAACTACAAAAATCCCCAAATTAATCTGACTCTCAGTTACACCCCCATTAAGGTAACAGTAAAACTCATAGATTTAAAAAGACCCCAGGCAAAGCACATTTGACCTTATAAATTCAAAATGAGGTTCTTTGCGGACACAGTTGCAGGCATACAGGCTGGTTAGATCTTAAATGCCTCTGCCTTACACACAAAATCTCCTTTCTGTTTATACTTAGCTTTTCCTTTGAATGTAAATTTCCCATTGTATTACCAGGTTTTTTTATTTAACCTCTTCTAACAATAACATCTTTTGATTACACCAATTTTATTAGTAAGCTGAAAAAAAACATATTGCTTGGCGCCCTTTAGCTAGGTGCAAGACTTCACCCATTCTTTTGAATGCTTTATTTAAAAATACAAATGACCCCCTTGACATCTATGTTTCTAAACTTCCCCATCATTATCTAATTACCATTTCACCTACTTCTTCCTATTTAATTAATGAAACCTTCATGAAACCTCATCCCGCCCATGGATGAGGTTCCATGAAAAATGCAAAGGCTGCCTGGGTTCTTTGCCTACCCATCAACCTTAAGGTTGGACGGCAGCCCTGTTAATTGTTTTAATGACTATATAAATGGCCTTAATAGGCCTTTGACAGCTGCACACCTGCCGAACTGAAAATCTAAATGACGCGTGGTGACGTCATGGCGCCGCCCGACGTCACCACGCATCATTTTACGCGTCGGCGGGCTCCTGCTCGCCAACCCGAAAATTCTTCCCTAGAGGTAATTTCTTTACCAAGAGAGTGTAGAAAGCATAAAACTTGCTACCAAACAGAGTAGTTGAGGCAAACAGTATAGATGTGCGTAACGGAAGTCAGATAAGCATAGGAGGGAAAAGAGAATTGAGGGTTATGTTGATACAGTTAGATGAGGAAAGATGAGAGGCATTATCAAGTGGAGCATTAGTGCCAGTATGGAGGGTTGGGCTGAATGGCCTGTTTCTGTTCTGTATATTCTATTGAATTCTATGTGGATTGAAGGGCTAATTTTATGAATATCGTTCTCCAGTGGGGAATCCAAACTCCTTCTTATGATTCAAAAGCTAAATACTAGAAACATGAAATAAAAACACAAAATGTTGGAAATATTCAGCTGGATCAGGCAGCATCTGTGGAGGGAGAAACAGAGTTACCATTTCAGGTTGATGACCTTTGATCGAAATTGGAATAAGTTAGAGGTGTAACAGGTTTCAAGCAAGTATAGGGGCAGCAAAGGGTGGGGAGAGAAGATTGTTGCATTTCTGGCTTCTTTATGCACTCACCAATCATACACACAGGATTGATAATCTATAAGTAGGTTGGATTTATTTGAAGACGACAGGATAACTCAACAAACTGGTCTACTCTAGGGATTCAGCAACCACCATTACTCACAGCAACAACTGCACTGACTGACTGTCAGTCACATGCTGCTTCACATTCAGGTTCTTCGATGATACGTGTGCATCATTGCATATTCTCTTAAAGTGATATCACAACAAGGAGGAAAGAACAAACGGGAAGGCCTATGATAGAGTCAAAGCTAGGATATGTTAAACATAAAATAAATGATGGTGCAAGATAAATGAGGGTGTTGAAGTAAAGAAACAAAATATGGGCCTACACAGGTGTAAATGGTAATAACAGAATCAATACCAACAATGCCCAATAAAATGGAAACAGTGCTTCTGATTTATATTGTTGAACTGAATGTTGAGACAAGAGAGCTGTAAATTGCTGAATCAAAAGATGAGGTGCTGTTCCTGGAGTTTATGGGCAGAATCTTATGGTCCCCTGCTGGTGGATTTGAGGTGGGATGTACTCGTAAAATGCAGCATGTAGCTTGCCCACCGCCTACTAGCCCACCCCGACCTGTCTCCCATTTTACAGGGAGAGGTAGAGGCGTTGGATGGCCTGCCTGCCCTTGGGCCCATTGAGGCCCAATTAATGGCCACATAAGTGTGTCATCTCATCCCTGCCACTATTTTACCCCTCCCCTTATTACTTTTTCCCCATTTACAGGCTGCAGATGTCTCCCCTGACCATGACTATTCCATCGTCAGCCCAGTACTGAACCAGCCACTCCCTCCGGACCCGTGCGTGAGGCACTAACCACGCCCTGCACAGCATGGTCTTCACCTCCATTGAGCAGACAGGCCTTGCCCCTGCCTGGACTGGACCATGAGATGCATGCCATGCATAGCCTTGTAGCATGGCCCACAAAGCCCCAGGACTGCCTTTAATCTCTCACCCCAACCATTTAGTCTCAGCCCCAGGACTATGTCTGACATTCATCCCCCGGCTTCCTTCAGGACTAACCCACTCCACCACCCCCCCCACCCTAGTCATGTGTCTGCATGCACCTCTTCCCTCTTGAGCAACATTAACCCCCTCTACCCCGAGTCTTGAGCCTACATTCCCTCCCTCTCGTGACCTACTAATCCCCACCCATCCTTTTCCCAAATTTGCGGCCACTCCTTCTATGTCAGGCTCCAGCTCCCCCATCATCCCTCTGCCTGTCATCCCTCATCCCCCATCCCTCCCTTGTTTCCTTAACCCCTACCCATTTCCAGTCATCCCTCTGCCTCCATACCCCCATGCCCTCCCCTGTTCCCTTCACCCGCATCTCTCTGCCTGTTCCACCCCATTCGCTTCCCAAACCCCCTCCATCCCCATGCTGGACTCTGCTGGTAGAGTGCAGCACTCAGTGCCAGCAGCCCTCCCTGCCAACCCCCCACCAACCTCACCTGAGAGAGCAGCTCTGGCAGCGGTGATGAGTTGGGGAAGAAGTGAGAGATGGCAGCAGCGCTATTGCAGGTAGGCTTAGAATGGTGTACGCATCTTGAAGTCATGAGTAAAGTGAAGGGGGGTAGGAGCATGCCACTTTATATCCAGTCGTAAATCAGACCAGTCTAATTTCCTGCTGGCATGCCACGTAATTAGGAGGGAGAACATGATTAGGGCGAGTTGCATTTTTAATGAGCTTTCATGATATATTAATGCATGCAAATGGGGTTCCTGACATGGGACAGCGGGAAAGTCAACCTGCCATTAGGCTGCCATGAAATTGCTGAGGAAAAGATTCTGCTTGTTTTCCTGCCAGCAGAAATTCAACTTTTGCCCTCACTCTGGATTTTCCGCTCCCACCTGTCATGATTCCGTCCTTCATTTCTATTCTGTAAATTAAGGTGACCTGCATTTTGCAATGCATTGTAATTACTTGTATGTTGTTATGATCATAATTGTGCAATCCTTTTATTATTTCATACTTCTTAATTTTTTTTTTAATGATTGTCTATATCTATGTTATGAATTGTGATTACTTGTTTTATTTGTATCGTCATCACAATTTGGCACCTGCCGCCAAGATGATTCTTCAATAAGCCAATTATCTATCTATTTGCTGTTAAAATCTTTATCCATGGGCAGAATTTTCTGCCTGTCAGGCGGGCGGGCCTGACCCAATCTCCGGCGGGCGGGGAGCTGATCCCCGCCAGCGAAGTGGGCCCCACTGCCATTTTACGTGGGCAGGCCAATTAAGGCCCGCCAAGCGTGATGTCTGGTGGGAAGTGCTATGCACTTCCTGTGCAGGCAGGGGGATTCCCTAAAAGCGAGAGTGCGCTCTTTCGCGCATGCGCACGAAAGAGCGCACATCTCTCTGAGGCTAAGTGCTGCCTCAGGGAGATCTCTTCCACTTTGATCAATATTAAAAATAGAGAAAAAAAAATTCCTTAACATGTCCCCCTCATGTGACAATGTCACATGAGATGGGACATGTTCATAATTTACAGATTAATTTTATTAAAACTTTTAACACCCTGCATGAAACCTCATCCCACCGGTGGATGAGGTTTCATGTTTTCTCTATTTGCCGCTGGGGCTCCTGGCCTGCCTGCCAACCTTAGGGTTGGACGGGCAGGTCCTTTAATTGTTTCAATGATCCTGTCAATGGCCTCAATTGGCCATTGACAGGTCGGCGGGCGCACAGCTGATTTTGTTGCGCCCCCGCCTTCCTGAAAATTTAAATGGGGCGGGATGATGTCGGGGGTTCCGCCCGACGTCATCCCGCATCATTTTACACGTCGGATTCTGCCCCATGTCTTTGTCACCTCCAGATTCCACTAAACCAAACTTCACTTGGTCAGCTTTCTATCCTCCACACTCCATAAACTTGAGCTCATCCAAAGCTCAGTTGCCAGTATCCTAACTGGCACCAAGTCATGTTCACCCATCATCTCTGGTCTTGCTGACTTACACTGCTTCCCAGTTTCCCAATGACTCATATTCAAAATTTTCATCCTTGTGTGTAAATCCTTCCATGGCTCTACCCTCCATATCTATATAACTGTTTTCAGCATAACAATCCCCACTAAATATCTGTCCTCATGATGCCAGCCTTTTGTTTTCTCCCAACCACTTGCCAATTACTAGTGACAATGCTTTCAGCCCTCTGGGCGTCATGTTCTGGTATTCCCTCACTAAATTCCTCTACCTCTCTTAAAATCCACTCAGTGACCAGCTTTTCGTCACCCCTTCCAAACGTCTTCCTTGGCTTGATGTCCATTTTTTTCCGCTTCTGGGTCCCTGAAACATTTTCTATATTATTCATACTATATAAATGAAAGCTGTTGTAAATTACTAAGGGATAATAATTTACTGTTTAAATGGCAAATGAGAGAGTCATTTATTTCATCATGAATTTCCCCCAAGATATTTCCACTCCTTCATCATTTCAGCGACCTGGGAGTGAGGTGGAAGCTCCATTCATGTATGTAAGTGTGGTTTCCACTGCAAACCAGTGAAGTTACAGCAGCAGAGCAGGAGCCTATGAGGAAATTCCCGGCATATTGTTCATTTACTGCCTAACATCTGTTGACCTGGATATCGGCCGCAACATGTTCCAGCTTTAGCCGATACTGTGGTCACTGGGTGGTGCTGTTGCATAATAAGCAGAAGGAAAATAGTTTGTGGTATTTGATTCATAATTTGAGTGTGGCAGCAAAAAGGAAAAAGTTATTCTTGAAACATCATTTTGTTGAATGCAAGCTCATCAACTGTAACAAAAAAAAGACATGATACATATAATAATGATCCTTAAACACTTCTTAAATAGCTAATGAACCACATCATTGTTATAATGATGATGGCCATGAAATTACTCAAAGCTGCGCCTACCTTGTCAATATTACTTCACTAGAAGTGCAGCGGATACCGCGTTTTGGTGAACTAATGATGACAAAGCATGAGCAACTCCATGGAATTAGGCCTAAAAATTTAATAAACCAGCTGTGTAGGGTACAAAATGTGTACAAAATGGCTAAGCATCAAGTTTGGAAAAGTCTTTTTGTCCATGAAGACATGCATGTGCTTCTGATCTCCTGTATGGAGCTTCCTGTAGGACAGCACCACCTCCCTAACCAAATACCTTATGGAGACAACAAGCATACAAGTATTTCACAAAGGATGTGAACTGTATACATGCTGACAAAACCCACTACTGCCCTTGACTCAATGCTTGTTGCTCTGCTGCCTAACTACACCGAAGTTGTGAATGAGCCAAATCTTCCCCTAGCTAAACATTTACAAGATGGAAGCCACCCTGGTTGGATCGTGCCAGACTCTCTGCACCTTAGTCTCTGATTCCATCTTCCTCCCATCTGCTTGTTAATGCTAATGCTAATTCCAATGGTGTACGAACCTATTGTGCTCTTCTAACCTAAGTCGAGCTTCAAATCAGAATTAATTCACCACCAAGGTCACCTGTTTTACTTCTGCATCATATTGCCTGCCTTCATCCATACTTCACCCCCACTGCTGTTGAAACCTGCCTCCTCCCCCAACCCTTGTACTAATGCCTGTTTCAAATGTAGGTGATGATGATTAGTATATAGTAAGTGTTCTTTGACTGTACCTTGAAGACTCTCGATTTTCCTTGCTTTGTAGACACTAAATAAATGTGAACACCACTAACATACAAATCAGAGTTCATGGTAGGCAAAAAATGTATTTAAATGTGTTATAGAGTTGATCTTCAGATAACTTTTGTTAGTGGAAACATTTAACTTTATTTACAAGACAGCAGCAGCAACTACACATGTGCATCAAACTCCACAACTAGAGAAGAATTCTCTCCTATAGAGGTTCCCCGCGCTGCTAACCCATTGGTTCACATAGATCATGTGATCATACAACACAGGATTATTCTTAAAGCTACAGTCCTATGTTTCCCAAAATTATAATTACTACAGGATACCATAATTCAAGGTTAGCATGTTGCCCTGTAAAATTGCCCTGTAAAATTATTCTGGTTCTTCCAAGAGGCTTCTATTTTACTTGTCAATGTGGCTGCTGCCTTTAAGGCTGAGGCAGTCCACAGGCTTAGGAACACAGGACCAGGAATAGGTCAGACATTCCATCCTCTTATTCTAATAGATCATGGCTGATCTGTACCTCAACTCCATTTACCTGCTTTTGCTCCATATTCCTTGATATCTACAACTAATAAAAATCTATTTCAGTCTTGAAAGCTCCAATTTTCAATTGCAACCACAGCCTTTGGGCACAGAATTACAAATGTTTATGATCCTTTACATAGGAAGATGTTTCTTGATTTCTCGCAGAAACGGCCTAGCTCTAATTTTAAGATCACGGCCCCTTGTCTTGATTTCCCCAACTGAGGGACTCAATATCTACCCTATCAAACATTTTTAATATTTTAAACACCACCCCAGTAAATGGCCCAAATTTATCCCTCAGCCACCATTGTTGTTTGTGGGAATTTACTGTGTGCATATTAGCTGCCATGTTTCCTACATTACAACAGTAACAACACTTAAAAAGCTATTTTATTGGTTGTAAAACACTTTGGGACATCCTGACATCATGAGAGGGTCTACATCAATGTAAGTTCTTTTTTACTTTCTTCTTTTTCCCCCTCCCTCTCTATTTGGAATATTGGAGTGACATTTATAATTTTCCAATCCACAAATCTAGAGTGCTTTGGAAAATTATGACCAATACATATTTAATTTCTTCACCTACTTCTTTTATTCCCTGGGGTGAAAACCATCTGGAAATTTGCCTATCTTAACTCCCATTTTTTCTCCATTAGCATTTTCAAAAAATATTTTAAATGCAATAATCTCCTACCTTTGACTTAGTTTTAGGTTCCCTTGTACTGCAGATATTTTATCCTCTTATTGTTCTGTTAAGGTGGATAGAAAGCATTCAGTTAACAAGTCTATCATTCCCCATTGTTCATTATAGTCTCACCTGCATCTGTCTTTAATGGACAGATGCACTCTGTTTCCTTTCTCTTACTATATTTATAAAGCTGTTCATCAGCATTGATATTCCTTGCAAGCTTTTTTTCATATTTCCTTTCTGCACTTATTATTTTTTGTATTTTTCTAAGCTCTCCTTGTCCAATGGATTTCCACTTTATTTAATTTTAGTAAGCTTTTTTTAAAGTTTGATACTCTCTCTGACCTCATTTGTTTCCCACATTGTTCAATTACACAAGGCTTTTTTTTCCTTTTAAGGGTAAATACTAGGTTTGAATGATGCCAAATATTTCTTAGAATACTTCCCACTGTTAATCTGTAGATTTGCCCATTAACAGTTCAGCCTTGTTTACTCTGGTCAATTTATTTCTCAGACCTTTAAAGTTTATCCTACTTAAGTTTAAAACCTTAGTTTATGACTTTCCCCCTCCCCCTCAAACCTAATATCAAATTTGATGATATTCCATTACTCCAATCCCGCCACCGCACCCTGTCCCACCTTTACTTAAAGTCCTTTCTAAAGCCCTATTAATGCTTTGTGCTAAAACTTTGATCCCAGGCTGAATCAGGAACAGTCCATTGCAGATTTTTTCTATCCTAGTAATGCTGCCAGTGTACCATGAAATGGACCACCACCCTCCCCCTTTCTGACACCACTCCTACAGCCATGCAGTGACATTCCAGATCTGTCTCTTGCTATGCTAATTAGCATGTGCTTTGGGTAGTAATTTTGGAGGTAAACAACCTCTTCATCCTTTCTAATTTAGGTTTTAGCTCCTGATACTCTCTGGGAAGATCTCCCCCTGTTCTTTCCTACTTCATTGGTTCTGACATGGAGCACAACAACTGGTTTGCCCCCCTCCCCTTCTAACTTTCCAGCTGGTTCAAAATATCCCATACCTGGTCACTGGGTAGGCAACATGCCTTTCTGCATTTTCCTTCGTAACTGCAGAGGATATCCCCTGTACCCTTAATAACCAAATCCCCAATAACTTCAGCCTTTCTATTCTGCTCCTCCCCCCACACTCCCACCCCACCTTGGTACTGCTTCCTTCTCCACGATGCCTCAGTTAATATTCTGGTCATCCCTCTGCAGCCTTCTTCCTTATTGTCAGAGGTAGCAAGCACATGATACCATGTCCCCTCATGTGATTCTGTCAAATGAGCAGGGACATGTTTTTAATTTAAAAAATAACGTTTTTATTTTATTTGTATTTGCTTTTGGAAACCTCATCCTGCCTGTGGATTACAGTAACATGTTCCCATCTAAAGGAGATGATTGATGCACTAACCTAGAGAGTTAGCAGCCTATTCACCTTCCAGAATGAGCAGAACAAAATGGTAAGACAAACAAAAACAGGTGCATCTCGATGGTCAACTTTGCAGAGTTCTAGATGTAACTGACTGTACCCCACCTGGATACAGGCACATTAATCCAATCTGACCACCCATATCAAACAAAACAGTTTTCAGTCCTTCAGCATACAAGTATCGTGCAGTGTTCCGAATATATGGTAAATCTTTGACTATTATATTTTTCACCAAAAGATTGTACAAAAGTGGAGGGTATATCTACTCCTGATAATTTGAAATTATGTATTTAGCCAAAAATTTGAATTACATTACAATCTGAATTATGCAATGCAAAGAAAAGAAAGAAGAACTGTCAAAGTCCACAGGGCCAATTTTGCCAGTGTTGCTAAAGAATGACGTGTCAGGAAATTTAATTATCTCTGGCATTTCGATAGTAGCAGCTCCTACATAATATGGGACTCCTGTGTGGTGAGGGGGAGGGGTGGGATGGGAAGTGAATAGTATAGCAACTCTTAAAAGAGGCTGGAAAGATAAAGATTGCAACATTAGGTTGGGGGCCAGGTAGGTAAGCAATGGACGTTTTGCCAGACTCACATCCTTGGGATTGCAGACCAGTGTTTGAAAACAATAATGACCCGTTGAGGATAGGCAAGGTAACACAAGGCCTTCATTCCCTTTCTTGCATGGACACCATTCATATTAGCATTGTTCACCTTCTGAAGTTAATATTTGTTACAAACACCCTTCACACTACTCTGTGGTTAGCCACTAGCTCCAAATATTGCAATATACGTTAAGATCTTCTCAAATAGCCATTTCTTGCAGAATCTAAAACCCCTTCCTTCATTTTAGCAGTGCGATATCAACAGATCTATAACCTTAGCTGTCTGAGGTCACTTGAAACTTTAATATACTCAGACCCATTACAGGAAAATCTAGATGTATAATGGTTGTGAAAGGCAAGACATTGGAAGGACAATCCCCTATATTAGAAAGTTCACCAACTAGGAGGTAGAGGCAGAAAATAGCGATACTGAAGAGGCATTCTATCTAGCAGTTGAAGATGGAACAGGGCAGGCAGTGGGTTAGCGGGACCTGGACAGTTGCTGTGATATCCTTCTAACTAGGTAGGCAGCCAGAAACTTCCACACCATTCTCTATCTCCCTAATCCCAATGGGGTAACACTCAATAGTATACAATGCTGTATTTTTCTACAGAAGCATCAGAGCGACAAGAGCTAAAGGGTGATGAAGAGGAGGAAGATAATGATAATGTTGATGAGTCAGACGGCAGAAATTTCTCCTCTATAATGATCATAGTGAGAATGATGATGAAGAAGAAGAGGATAATTAGAATCAGACAACAGAGAAGTTCCTGGAGAATGATTCTGTCCTGTTGTTTCTCTACCCCAACTCTGAAGTCACTTGCTTTGTCACTCCCTAGCAACAGTTCAGATACTGTCACCTGGGAGTACATGGGGTGCAATTTAGATAGTTTTAGTGAGAATGTGGCATCAGATGATTCGCAGAGTTTGATGGAGCCAGAGAAGGAAAAGTGAGTTAACAATGTACTGCTTTCCCACTGGAGACTGAGGAGAATGCTGCCAATGGCTTTACAGTTATAGAATACAGATTTCATTGGTATTCAGCTGAAAAGAAGGATCTTCAAGATACATCACAGCCATGTGAAGTTTCTGATGTCAGTCTCAGAATATCTTTAGGAGGCTTTCAAAGGCAAAGAGGAAAGTATCAAGGTGTAGATGCTGAGAAGAGAGCAGAGTACATTGGCTGAAAGAAAGGCAGCAAGTAGCAGAATGAATGAACGGGGAATGAGAAGTAAGCTGCTGCCAGAACACTAAGGGCATGCTGCATTGCCGGAATTGTCACCTACCAGGTAAAGCATTAAAGTGAGAACCAGTCTACTCCAGATGAATGAGTCAACCAACACTACCAAAACAGATTGTCAGGTCATATATCTAATTTTCTGTGTGTGGGACCTTGCTGTGCAAATTGGCTGGCATACTTTTCTACATAACAACAGTTACTATGCTTCAAAAGTAATTCATTGACCGGGAAGTACTTTTATTATTTTAGAAGAAAACAATTTGTGGATCTGCTTGAGAATAGTACATTGGCTTTTATAAAATCTGTTTTACATAGATCTAGTAGCTGAATTGGGACATTTCCAAATTGCTTTATTTCTTATAACAACCAATTCAAATACTTCAATTCAGTTATTAAACCAAAAGCAAATATGGCAAATTTACACTGTAGCGGATGCAATATTGTTGTAAAGTTCTTTAAAATCTGAGGAAGGCATAAAGGGATAAATCTCGATTTTGTGCAATGGTCCAAAACAGGTGATAATGAGTTGCAGTCTGTTTTACATCTGTTCCAATTTTTATTTCCATTGAATGAGAGATATAAAAAAAGCTGTGACTCACTCTAGCCCATTTTACACTATTGCACAATTATAAAAACTGTGCCAAACAGTGATGTGGTGGCATTATTGTGAATCACTCTTTCCATGCCCTTCCATGTCCAAGGATTTTGCAGAGCAATTTATACACTGAGAAAGTCTCCCTAACTGGGTACAATCTTTTTTAGTTTACAGATTACAATATGGTAATTGTAATGGAGTTTCTGTTAGTGTATTTGATACAAACGGAAAAATAATCCCAGAGCTATTTGTTCTGAGCAGAAAGGTGTGGTTCAGTGTTTGTTTCTCTGAAGGCTTTCTTAGTGACTGAAATTGTATTTCAACTGATGGCAGTACTTCTACAGTGTGTCAAGCAGTAGATATACAGCATGCTTCATCACTTTCCTCTTATAAAATTAATTCTACTATAGTTGTTGGCACTGCATTAGCATAAAAATAATGGAAATAATTGTATGTGCACACTGATTGGAGCCTTGCAAGTTGGAAATTTTGGCCCAGCCTACACCTTGATTATTAAAATGAATGGTGAAATAATTATGGTCAGTGTATATCAAAAATTGTGCTTTTATTGGGTAAGGCTCCCTATCAGCAGCATGAACCTGTACAATTACTCCCTGTATCTAAATTCACAGTGAGATATTTGTTATGAAGAAATAGGTGTAGATTTACTTATAAGTTTTAATAGTAAGACCAATGAATGCGTAACATTCTTTTATGGTGGATGTGTAACTTAAATGTAGCATCCCATTGTTGAATGTCAGAGACCAACATTTGATGATAAAAACAGTCTGGGAAATATCAAGCTAGTTCTTAGTAGGTATGAATTCAGAGCAGGAAACTGTCCAGAATTTGGCTCTGGTTAGCTCCAATTGAACAGAGTCTTTTATGGAAGCCATATGGGATTAAATTCTATTTACATCATGATATGTGATACAGAGTTCACATTTATATATCCCTGTGTTTTGTTCCATGATGATGGTGCAGCTTTGTGTATCTGATAATAAGTGTACTAAGGCATATTTGCCTTTGCCAATCATGCTGATTTAAAAGGGATATAAATTACATTTGTCTGATGTTGTAACTCAGAATCATATTTTTAAAAATTCTATTTAATAGAGAACTAAATTTAAGTGGAAGAATATCAAGGAGCACTCTTTTTTTGTGATGGGCAATTTTGCAGTGGTAACCCTGCACTATGGGCTTTTCACTCAGCCATGCAACTTGTTCTGACCTAATTGGGTAGAATGTTGTTAACTGGCAAGGGGGCTGGTGGGGCAGGAGGAGGTGCAGGGCAGTGGTCAGGTGCTGTGCATGTTCAGATGCCAGGGCGGGGATGTTAAATCCCCAAAAAATGCCACTTAACTCAACATGATCCCACACACTTTGAGCTTTTACTGGGTACAATCCAGGATGCAGGAAACCTCCATGGAGGTGGCGGGTCTGTAATTTAACTAAGTAAAGAATCAATTAATTCTGACTTTAACCCAGCATTCTGGCTTTAACAGCCAGCATACAGGTTCCCCCAAGCCGTCTGAAACTTGTTGGGGCTAACCAGGGAAGAGCACAGTGAGGTGAAATTGCTCAGTGCAATTGACATGCTGAAAAGCCTTTCAAGAATGAAGCCGCACTGCTGCTTCCCTGCCAATGTGCTCATGGGACTTCTGAGAGTGTGCTTTCACTGTTTTATTGGCAATTTCCAATCTTTTGAAAGTCATTTCACTTCACCTTGGAATTTACTCACCTTGATCCAAACCTTTCTGCCAACAGCCATTACTGCAGCCTGGGAGAAGCTTATGGGCAGAATTTTACGTCCCGCAGGCTGGCGCATGCCTGACCCAATCGGGCATAAAATAGCGCGCAGTGACGTTGGGTGAGTGTCCTGAAGTCATCGTGCACTCGTGAGATATTTCAGACAGCGGGCGCGAGCGGGTGCCAGAGCTGCACGCGCAATTAATTAGGAGGCCACTTAGGTCCATTTAAAAGCCAATTGTTGCTGATTTTTCGTTGCCTGTGTGATTTCACACTCGCCGCACAGGCAAAACGGACAGCCGACATTTTCAAAAGTCTCATCCACGGGTGAGGTAAAAGGGGTGAGCAGCATTGCCAGTGTCAGTAGTGGGATGTTTGGTACATAGTTTGCTGCTGGTGAATTATTGGTATTTTGCAGCTTCATTTCTGTTTGGGGCTTCATTCTTAGCATTTCCAGGCTTCATTTTAGAACTCATTAGTGTCTCAAAGGCCCCCAGTGGATTCAGACCGTGTGGACCCTTCCAGGTATCAGACAGCCCTCCCTTACCTTGGTAATGGGGGTTGTGGTCTCCGCTGGAGGCACCTCCTCTAAGGTGGAAGAGAGGGGCAGAAGGGAGAGGACGCCAGGAGTCCCAATGCAGCTTCCAGGGGTTCCCCTTTATCAGCTGTGGAAGGAGAGGTGCAGGCACTCGGGGCACAGGGCCAGCAGGAAGTCCAAGTCGGTAGGAGCCACAGAAGATGCCATTATCTTGCTGCCAGGGTTTACAGATGGCGATGCAGCTACATCAATATGTCTGAGGTGCAATGCCGAAGGAGGCGCCGCCTCTCAAGGGAGAACGTGATCTCCATTTGTCAGATGATTGGGCCTGAGATCAGTTCCGACTGTGTGGACGGACACCCCATGCCAGTGGCTCTGAACATAAGAATATAAGAAATAGGAGCAGGAGTAGGCCATTTGGCCCCTCAAGCCTGCCCCGCCATTCAATAAGATTACGGTTGATCTGCCCCAGGCCTCAACTCCTCTTTCATTCTAGCTCCTCATAGCCCTCAACTCCCTGAATCTATCTACCTCCCCTTTAAATACTTTCAGTGATCTAGCCAAAGCTATACACAGTACTCCAGGTGCGGCCTGTACAGTTGTAATAAGACTTCCCTATTTTTAAACTCCAACCCCCCAGCAATACAGGCCAAAATTCCATTTGCATTCATGCACAAGAATACTCAGATCCTTCTGTGCTGCACTTTTTTGTAGTCTCTCCATTTAAATAATAGTCTGCCTCTTGATTCCTCCTACCAAAGTGTGTGACCTCACACTTTCCTACATTTAACTCCATCTGCCAAGTTTTTGCCCACTCACTCAACCTGTCTTTATCCCCTGCAGATTCCTTATGTCCCCATCACAACATGCCCTCCCATCTATTTTTGTATTGTCAGCAAATTTGGATACATTACACTCTGCCCCCTCCTCCAAGTCATTAATATAGTTATTAAATAATTGAGGTCCTAGGACTGATTCTTGTGGTCCTCCACTAGTTACATCTTTCCAACCTGAAAAAGACCCATTAATCCTGACTCTCTGTCTTCTGTGTGTGAACCAATCCTCAATCCAGTGCAAATACATTACCCCCAATACCATGAGCTCTTATCTTGTGCAATAACCTTTTATGTGGCATCTTATAGAATGCCTTCTGGAAATCTAAATACATTACATCTACTGGTTCCCCTTTATCAACTCTGCTTGTTACATCCTCAAAGAGCTCTAGCAAATTTGTCAAACATGATTTCCCTTTCACAAAACCATGTGGACTCTGATTCCATTAAGCTTTTCTAAATGTCCTGCTATTTCTTCCTTAATAATGGACTCAAGCATTTCCCCAATGACAGATGTTAGGCTGACTGGCCTATAGTTTCCTGCTTTTTTTTTCTTCCTCGCTTCTTGAACTGTGGTGTCACCTTAGCAGTTTTCCAATCTGCTGGGACCCTCCCAGAATCCAGTGAGTTCTGGAATATTTCAACCAATGCCTCCACTTTCTCTGCAGCCACTTCCTTTAAACTCCTTGGATGCAGGCCATTAGGTCCTGGCAACTTGTCTGCCTTTAGTCCCATTAGTTTCTCAAATACTTTGTTTCTTGTGATAGAGACTATTACAAGATATTTCCTCCCATTAGCTCCTTACTTATCTGATATCTTTGGAATGTTTATAGTGTCCTCCACTGTGAAGACCGATACAAAATATTGATTTAAATTATCTGCCATTTCCCTGTTCCCCATTAACAATTCTCCAGTCGCATCCTCCAAGGGTCCCATGCTCACTTTAGCTACTCTCCTTTTTATATACCCGTAGAAGCTCTTGCTGTTTGTTTTTATATTTCTTGCCAATTTACTTTCATAATCAATTTTCTCCCACTTAATTAGCTTTTTAGTTATCCACTGCTGGTTCCTAAAAAAAAATCCCAATCCTCTGGCCTACCACTAGTTTTCGCCATTTTGTATGCCTTAGTTTTTGATTGGATACTCTCTTTGACCATGTTTGTTAACCATGGCTGGTTCATCCTTCTCATTGAGTCCTTCTTCTTGACCGGGATAAATTTTTGCTGAACGTCATTAAATATCTGCTTAAATGTCTGCCACTGCTCATCCACTGACCTTCCCCTTTGTCTATTTTCCCAGCCCACTTTAGACAACTCTTTCTTCATACTTCTGTAATTGCCCTTATTTAAGCTGAGAACATTGGTTTGAGATCTGAGTTACTCGCCCTCAAACTGATTTTGAAATTCTACCATGTTGTGATCGCTGGCTCCTAGATGATTCTTAACTACGAGATCTCTTATTAATACTACCTCATTACACATTACTAGATCCAAAATAGCCTGTTCCCAGGTAGGTTCTGAAATGTATTGCTCTAAGAAACAATCCCTGATGCACTCTACAAATTCGTCTTCCATGTTACCCCTGCCAATCTGATTTGTCCAGTCAATATGCAGATTAAAATCACCCATGACAATTGTAGCACCCTTCTTACACACCTCCATTATTTCCCGATTTATACTTTGTCCTACAGTGAGGCAACTTTTTGGGGGCCTATAGGCGACTCCTACCCGTGATTTCTTCCACTTGCTATTCCTTACTTTCACCTAAACTGATTCCACATCACGATCTATTGCACCTATATCACTACTCATCACCGCACTGATACCTTCCTTTATTAACAAAGCTACCCCACTTCCTTTTCCTTTTTGCCTATTTTTCCGGAACGTCAAGTACCCTTGAATATTGAGTTCCCAATCTTGGTCACCCTGCAACCACGTCTCTGTAATAGCTATCAAGTCTATCCATTTATTTCTATTTGTGCCGTCAACTCATCTATATTGTTACAAATGTTGTGTGCATTCAGATAAAGAGCCTAAAGCTTTGACTTTTTACCATTATTACTCATTCTGGTCACAGTGGCCCTCAGCTTCTATGCCTCCGGCTCTTTCCAGGGATCAGTGGGGGAACTGTGTGCAGTCCCCCAATCAGCTGTCTATAGTTTTGTCAAGCTGGCGACAGAAGCTCTGTTCAGGTGGGTACTGACCATTATTCTTTACCATATGGGTGAGGCCAGCCAGGCTGATTGAGCCAGAGGCTTAGCAGCATTTGCTGGGTTCCCCCACGTCCAGGGAGCAATAGACTGCACACATGTGGCTATCAAGGCGCCAGCAGATGAGCCCGGTGCCTTCGTCAACAGGAAGGGCTTCCACTCCATGAATGTGCAGATAGTGTGTGATCACAGGATGCAGGCTCTGCAAGTCTGTGCAAGATATGCTGGCAGCTCCCATGATGCTTATATCCTGAGACAGTCCCAGGTGCCGAGGCTCTTCAGTGCTCCAGCCCGATGGATGGATGGCTGCTGGGTGACAAGGGCTATCCGTTGAAGAGGTGGTTCATGACGCCTCTCTGCCACCCAAGAATAGAGGGAGAGAAGCGTTATGAATCACGTCTCCACAAGGGCAGTGGTAGAGAGGACTATAGGTCTTCTCAAGATACACTTCTGTTGATTGGACCATTCAGGGGGTGCACTACAGTAATCCCCCAGAGCGGGTGTCACAGATAGTGGTTGCATGCTGCGCTCTCCACAATCTGGCACTGTCAAGGGGGGACCCACTGAAGGAAGAGCACGTTGATGCAGCTGCACAGGCCGCAGATGATGAGTCCAGTAGTGAGCCAGAAGGGGAGCACAGTGAGGAGAACGCTGAGGGTGTAGAGGCAGACCTCAGTAATTTGCAGGGACAGCAGGGACACCTTGATCCAACTCACCTTCAGCTAGGTTACCAAAGATCTGCTTCAGCCACATGCCAGGGCTGCAGCCTCCATCCCGAATGTTTGAAATGACCCTTTCATTTGAATCCAAAGTCCACTCAGTGCCTGTGCAATAAAGTTTAGAGCCACTCACGTCCAGCATTACATACTGGTGTGCCCTGCACCAATAAAATAAAAAGGTGAAGCATATTCAGGCCATGGCGACGAAAACAAAATTTATCTCCTTTTGACAATCCAAAAAAATTTACATAACCTTCTCTGGTTTCATTCACAGACCAGTAAAGATAAACCAAACATAAATGAACAGAAAGTTACCCGTGAATTGTCCCTCTTGTGCTCATGGTGCCTTTAGCTTACGTTTCCGAGTGCTACCTCTTGGTGCCCCCCCCCTCGCTGGCACAGGCATTGGAGACAGCCTGCTGACCCTGCTATCTTGTTGGCCTTGGTGATCTTGGTGGTCGTCCTCTGGCCAGTGGAGCCTGTGCTGACCCTGCCTGGGAGAGAGTGGCCAGTGCCACAGCTGGCATCTCCCCAGTCATCGCAGCTTCGTCAGATGCCACAATCACTGGCAGAGGAGCAGCTGCCATCACCCAGAGTGCCTTGAGAGGAGCCCACAGAGATGACAAGCAGTTCAAGCGCCAACATGAGGTTGCTCTGGACCTCCTTGCTCACCATCGATCAACAGGGACCTAGCTGGGCTACTGGATGCCTCATCCATCTCCCACACTGACACAGAGCACCTGAGGGCAGTGCTTGTGTGAGGGCTTGCAGATCTGAGCGCAATCCCAGGAACCCCTAATTCTGTTCCTGGAGCTGCCTCTCCATGAGAGTTGCCACTCTCTCCATGGAGGAGGCAGTGCGCTCGGCCATGAGGGTCAACGCAGTCCTCACGCTCCGCATGGACTTCTCCACAGTGGAGAACATGGCACGCATACCCTCATGGATCTCCACCAGATTGTCCTGCAGATCTTGCTGGACATCCAGCATCTGCCACCTAATGGATACCTCCAGAGGCTCATCATCTGCCTTCAACTGAGCATCGTCCTGGTCCCCATCAGTCCTCCAACTGCCGGCACCCTGGGCACTCCCTGCCTCTGCTGGCACCTCAAACGAGTGTGAAGTGCCCTTCACCAATGTACATCAACATTCTAGTTGCCGATCTAATGCCCACCGAGGTGCCGGTATCTGCGCTGGTGCCTGCGTTAGAGAGCAAGTGTGACGCAGGTGCAAGTGAAGCCGGTGGTCCTCCAGCATCAGGGGTACTTGACTCCATCATTTGAGTTTGCTAACGCACAACAGATATTCTTCCGTGGCAGCCTTTCAGGGGCTGCCTGGGCCATTTTTAAACCGGCTGCTGGGTCACCATTGGACCCGGAGGACGACAGGCACCCTCCCTCGCTCGGCCCTTCTCGACCAGTAACGAACCACATTTCATGCTGGGTGGGCCTCAATTGGCCTGCCAGCATGAAATCGCGGTCAGGGGCCAATTGCGGGCGGCGGACGCTTTCCCAGCTGCTCTCGGATCTGCCCACTGAACCCACCTGATGACCTCAAAATCCTGCCCTATGTAGCTCTATCTTTGACTCTGATGAGGAACAGGAGGAGCAACAGTACCAACACCAGAAGCACCAGTGCATTGCAGTATTCTACAAATATCTCAGTACAAAGAAAAGAGAGGTGCGAATTCTGAAAGGTGATGATTGCGAGTTAGTAAAGGATCAGAAATTGGCAGAGAACCTTAACAAGTATTTAAAAAGACTGTTCACGAAAGAGAAGGATATTGAAGAGAATTGGTTAAGAATTGGTTAAAAGCAAGATGAGAGATATAATAAATGAACTGTTACAATTATGTTAGAGACTATTAACCTTTAAAGAAGAAATCCGAACAACCAGCAATTAACTGAACTACAACACAAGATTTCATGTTTTTAACAAAAATAAACTTATTGTATATATAAAGAGAAATTAAACAAAGCAAGCACTATTAACTTAATTCTAAAGCTTTTACAGACTTATGCTAGAAACTCAGTTCTACTTTTTACTCCCTCTCCCAATGATTTACTTATCTTAAGAAATCTTGAAGGTTCATTCACTCCCCCTGGGACCAACGCAAAAGGTATGGCACAGCCCTCCAAAATTTACTTCAATTCTTCTTAGTGTTCCAGCTATTCCTCAAGGTACCAATGATGTGGAGATCCTTCCATTAGTTTTTGGCTAAGTGATCCTCCAGTCTTCTATAAAGACCTCACAGCTATGGACTCTTCAGCTCCTTGTCCTGGCTTTGGGCATACATAGACTATTTTTCCCAATCTTCTCCCACAGCTTTTGTATAACTTTTTCTAGGTTAAATATTTAAGCTGACTGCTTTCTGCCACAAGGCTCTGTGAGGTGCCATGAAACTATCATATTTTTCATAATATTACTGTAGTCTTATGGGTGTGAGTGTGGATGGCTTGGCCTGTGTGACTGATTTAATTTGACTAGAGACACTTGGACTACAAGATTGAAATTATTAAAAGAGTTAGGTGTAAAGCAGACTTTTGAAAAAGAGATGGATAAGCAAGTCTGAGTGTCCCACAGAGAGGGTGTGAATGAAATTTGCATTTTTAGGTTAGTGAAGAGGTTATTTGATTTTCGAAGGGATTGCGTAATGTTTACAACTGGTAAGATAAGTGAGGCAAAGCAATACGTTTATTTTTCTCAATAGGAAAAGGCCACATTGATAACATGAAAGATTTTTATATTATGGGAAAAGCAAATTTCCAAAGACATGCAGAACAATGGGATTTTACACATCAAAGAAAGAGAAACATATATAAGGAAGGATGGAAGGCTATGTGGAGTGTGGCCATGTAAAATTTTTAAAATTCCCGGTGTGAAACAGACCTGGGAAAAGCTTCTAGCCACTCTAAAGAAGTGCTGCTCCTGTAACTAAAGTTGTGCTAAAAGCCTTTGGAATTCCACTGTCGAGTGGGTGCTGTGCTAACCTTGCTGGATTGCTTATTTAAATTTAAAATCTATTTTGGACTGTTGCCTTAAAGGGGATGTGCGTTTGGGAGTCAGGTTAATTAGGAATTTTGGGATTTGTTATAACATTAAGTAATCGTAATCTTATGTATGTGTTTAATTTTTTTTCTTTTGTTAATAAATGGTTTAATGTCATTTTTAAAATCCCTAATGGACTCATTGCTTCTGAATTCATTGCAGAAATCTTCTCATAATAAAGACAAATTGCAAAACCATTTTGATAGCATGGCTAAGTTTCCCTTGTGGATTTAGTCCACCTGGCACATAACACCTGCCACATCATAGCAAAATTGGGGGCTCTTTGCGAGATTTTTAGAATTCCTTGATTGGCATGAAGTTGGTGAATCTTAAGGCTTAACGAGAAGAACATTGGACTCAGGAGTTGGTGGGAGGGATTGTAAAATGGTGAGGCTGCAAATATGGTTTTATCCATAGCTAAGGCTTCTCTGGTAATGGATGATATAACTCCGGTTGGCTTTCAAAAAGTAACTTAGGTTAACAGAATTGGTGGATCAGTTGCAGTTAGGTTTAACCATAGGGGCAAAGAAAGCAGACATAATTGAAGTAATAGCACAACATTTGAAATTGAATGGATACCTGAAGCTAGTGAGTCAGTTGAATTGGCTAAGATTCAGTTGCAAATGGGAAAATCTTGAGTTGGAGGTGAAAGAAAAGGAACAGAAAAAAGATAGAGCATTTCAAAGGGAAATGGAAATGAGAAAACTTGATCTTTGGAGGGAGAAAATAGTAATGGAGGGAAGAGAAAAGGAAAGGGAAAGGGAATATCAGCTCAAAAAGTTGGAATTTATATGAGATCTCAGATGTCGAGGAAGGTTCTGGTGTGGAAATGACCACTTTCAATTTACAACCCAATGGGGAAATGTTTAACTTTGTGCAGGCTCTTCCGAAGTTTGAGGAAAGGGATGTAAAGGCACGCTTTATTTCATTTCAGAAGATATCTAAGCAGATGAAATGGCCACTAGAAATCTGGACATTGCTTTTACAGTCTAGGTTGGTAGTTAGAGCTCATGAAGTATATGCATTGCTGTCAGAAGAGATATTGGTCGATTATGAGGCAGTAAAAAATGCTATTTTGAGTGCCTATGAATTGGTTACTAAGGCACACAGGCAGAAATTTAGGAATATGAGGAAACAGTCCGATCAGACTTATATTAAGTTTGAGGGAGTAAAACAATGTAATTTTGACCAGTGGATATGGGCATTAAAGGTAGAGACAACATATGCAGCTCTTAGAGGAGTAATTCTTTTGGGATAATTTAAAGATTCAATTCCTCAGTAGTGAGAACTCGTGGAGGAACAGAAGGTTAAGATGACAAAGCAAGCAGCAGAGATAGCTGATGATTATGAGTTAGTTGGTAGATCTAAACATCTTCATCACCCTTTTAAATCAGAGGAGGGTCAGAAGTGGGAAGGTGAAAGGAAGGTAATTAGTCTAAGAGAAGGAGCAGTTGGAAGCTTTCAGGAAGTTTCTATTCAGACCAAAAAGAAAGGTGCTGGGGATAGAAGTGACACTCAGAAACTGAGGTGTTTTCATTGTAATAAAGTGGGGCACACAAAGTCAATGTATTGGGGGCTACAGGGAAAACCCATTGCAGTAATTGGAATGCAGAAAAGTTCTGGAAGTGAGAGTACTGTGGGTTCTGAGATCCAGAATCAGGAAAACCAGTGGTTTGTGTGCAGGAAGCATCAGTGATAGGTAAAGAAGTGGGAATATGTTCACAATTTACCCAAGGGAGTGCTGAAGGGCACATTGCAGAAATGTTTAAGATATTACATGTGAAGGGGAAGTCTTTCTATGTGTACATGGTGGAGCAGACAAAGATATTAAATTTTTAAGGGATACAGGAAGAGAAGGTTGAAGAGAATGAAGTGGAAGTGTTTAGTTCAGTTAAATTGGTAAAGATCCCAACAGGTGATGAAGGCCAAGGCAGATAAGAGGGCCAGAGCTTGTAATTTTGTTGCTGGGGAAAAAGTGTTAGTTTTGTTACCAGGACTGGGTGAACCATTAAAGGCCAGGTTCAGTGGACCTTACAGGATTGAGAAGAAACTGAGTGAAGTAAATTATTTAATAAATACTCCAGACAGAAGAAAGAAACAGATGGTGTGTCATGTAAATGTGCTTAACAGGCACTTTGACAAGCAAGATAACTGAAAGGAGGTATTAGCGGTGGTAGATAAAGAGAAAGAGGTAGAAATTAAAGATTCCAAAATTGATATTCCTCTAATCAAATTGAACAATGAGGGGGTACTTAAAAATTTAAATGTAATATTCAGTTACCTTCCAGACATGTGTCAAAGTGATTTGGAGAAGCTATTGCAGTCACACAAAGCCATTTGTGGGAATAAGCTGGGGAGGACAAATTTAGCTACACATGAGGCAACATTTTCGGGTGAGCATGGCAGACGGGTCCAGGAACGGCCGGGAAACGGTACGCTGCCCACAATCAGCCTTCAACCACAACTTCGCACTGGCTGGCCAATTAAAGGCCAGCCAGCATGAAAGGCACGCTGAGAAGCTCAGCGCTGCCGGGATGGGGGCAGGAGGTGTGCGAGCGCAGAAGCCTGTGCATGCGTGGGGGAGCGCACACTGAAAGCTGTCTGAAGGCAGAGAGCTGCCTTAGGAAGCTGAAGAGTTGTAAAAACAAAATAAAGATTTTTGAAAATGTGAAAAAAATGTCCCCACATAGGACTCAATCACATGAATATGAACGTAATAAAAATTATGTCAAAACATTTTTATTTTTTTTAAATTAATGTTGGAAACCTCACCCCGTCCTTGGATGAGGCTTCTTAAAAAATCCAAAGGTCGCCTGGCCGATTCGCCCGCCTGCCAACCATAAGGTTGGGCAGGGAGTGAAAAAGAGCTTTTAATTAATTGATTAAGGACCTTAATAGGCCTCTTAATTGTTGGCGGGTGTACTGCTGATTCTTGCGCATGCCCATCAACTGAAATATTGCATGAGTGCATGACGACATTGGGACACTTGCCCAACATCATCGTGCACAATTTTACACCCAATCAGGTCGGGCACGCGCTTGCTTGCAGGATGTAAAATCCTGCCCATGATGTAAATATAGGTGATTCAGTTTCAATGAGGCAACATCCTTCTGGATTAAATCCAGTAAAGCTATCGCAAGTACAGAAATAAATCAAATTCATGCTTCAAAATGACATCATTGAGCCTAGTTGCAGTAACTGGAGTTCGCCTATTGTGCTGGTACCAAAACTGGATGGGACACAAAGACTGTGTGTGGATTATCGAAAAGTAAATGTAGTGACAAAGGTCATATCCTATTCCGTAGTTGGAAGATTGCATTGAGAAAGTGGGACAATCATAGTTTATCACAAAGATTGGCTTGCTGCAAGGATATTGGCAAGTACCATTAATGGAGAGAGCAAAAGAGATATCGGCTTTTGTGATGCCAGATGGACTATATCAGTTTAAGGTTATGTCATTTGGTATAAGGAATGCACCAGCAACATTTCAAAGACTAACAAACAAAGTAATTGCAGGGATGAGCAATTGTGCTGTCTATATTGATGACTCGGTAGTTTTCAGTAAAACATGGGAGGAGCACTTATAACATCTGAAAAACCTGTTTGATCGGCTGCAAGAAACTAATTTGGTGGTGAACTTGGCTAAGAGTGAATTTGCAAAAGTGCAAGTTACATAGCTAGGCCATACCATTGGACGTGGTAAGGTGACTACAGGAGATGTGAAAGTAAAAGCCAACATGAATTTCCCAGTGCCTACAAAAAATGATGATTTTTGAGATTTCTGGGCATGAGTTGATTTTACTGGAAGTTTGTAACACATTTTAGCAGTGCGGTTGCTCCATTGACTGAACTACCAAAAAAGAACAAAATGTTTCAATGGACACAGGAGTGTCAGAATGCATTTGACAGTTTAAAACCTGTGTTGACTACTACGCCAGTTTTGGTAGTACCTAATTATGCCAAGAAGTTTAAGTTGGTGATTGATGCAAGTGATGTAGGTATTGGTGATGTATTGTTACAAGAAGATGAGATTGGGATTGAGAAACTGGTGGGATATTTTTCACGGAAGCTGAATGTACATCAAAGAAGATATTCAACCATCGAAAAGGAGATTCTAGGTCTGGTGTTAGCATTGCAGCATTTTGAGGTTTATGAAGCAAGCTATTCATCAGAAACAACTGTTTATACAGACCACAATTCTTTAAAATTTCTGGACAAATTTCGAGACCAAAGTGCAAGACTGCTCAGGTGGAATTTATTTCTGCAACCATTTAATTTACAGATTATACATGTGGCTGGACGAGAAAACCTAATGGATGCATTGTCAAGAGTTTAAGGCTCAAAGGAAATTGGACATTTAAAATCTGAATACTGAACTGAAATGACCTCTTTTGTTGCAAAGGATTTGTATATGTTGTTATGTTCATGCATGCACCCGGTAATGTCGTAGTTTGTATATATAGATAAGTATAGTAAGTAATGTAAGATGGGTTGAGAAAATGAAGCTGTATTTTAAAATTACGACGATTCATTTTTCCATAAGGATGGAGGTGTCACACAACCATCATATTTTTCATAACATTGCTATAAGTGTATGGGTTTGAGCGTGGATGGTTCTGTCTGTGTGACTGATTTAATTAGGCTAGAAATGCTTAGACTACAAGATTGAAATTATTAAAAGAGTTAGGTGTAAAGCAGATTTTTTAAATGGAGATGGATAAGCTAGGAAGTGAATGAAATTTGCATTTTTAGATAAGTGTTTGATTTTCAAAGGGATTGCATAATGTTTATAACTGGCAAGATAATGAGGCAAAGCAATACATTTATTTTTCCCAAAAGGAAAAGACCATACTGACAACATAAAAGATTTTTATATTATGGGAAAAGTAAATTTCCAAAGACATGTAGAACAATGGGATTTTACACATTAAAGAGAGAGAAACATGTATAAGGAAGGATGGAAGGCTATGTGGGGTGTGGCCATGTAAAATTTAAAAAATTCCCGGTGTGAAACAGACCTGGGAAAAACCTCTAGCCACTCTGAAGAAGTGCTGCTCCAGCAACTAAAGTTGTATTAAAAGCCTTTGGAATTCTACTGCCGAGTGGATGCTGTGGTAACCTTGTGGGATTGCTTATTTAAATTTTAAATCTATTTTGGACTGTTGCCTTAAAAGGGATGTGTAGTTGGGAGTCAAGTTAATTAGGAATTTTTGGGATTTGTTACAATATTAAGTTACTGTAATCTTATGTATGTGTTTAAATTCTTTTCTTTTGTTAATAAATATTTTAATGTCATTTTTAAAATCTCTAAAGGTGTTGGTGGACTCACTACTTCTGAATTCAGTGCACAAATCTTCTCATGAAAAATACAAATTGCAAAACCATTGTGATAGCGTGGCCAAGTTTCCCTTGTGGATTTGGTTCCCCTGGCACATACCACATAATAACAAAGGACCACTGTAGATTTCTTCCACTAGCTGCAAGCTGGAGCTGGTCTTCCAGCTGCTTTGGCCCCATAAAACCCCAGCTGAACTAAACTGTATGCTTCTGTCAAGGTAGCTTTCACCTCCATATCATGTCCCAATGATGATGTGGCATGCTCTAGGGTGCTCTCAAACAGAAATGCAAGCAAATCATTTTATCTTACATGCTACTCATTGATTCTGCAACCCATATGAATAATTTATATTGCTCATGGAGTTTTACAACTCCCTCTCCCAGAATTGTTGGTCATGTAAGGGAACTCCTTTGTTTACAACCTAATGTTACCTTCTTTTGATCTGGGAACCACATACATAATTTAAATATTTTATTGAAGTAAGGGCAAACCTTCTGGATCTATTATGCTAAGGCAGAAGATCCCCTTGTGTTTATTTCTTTCACAACTCTACCCATGACCTTGTGAGATAAACATAGGTGAATGTTTAAATGTAATTAACTCCAAGCTTGTTTGAATTGCATTTACTTCAGTGTTGTTTATCAGTTTCTCAGTCAGATTCCCCCATTTATCTACAATTAAAACTTTAAGTCCTAAAACTAGAAGTAATATTCTAAAACATATGAATTATGAACTAGATGTTCGCAATAAAATGTATTAGAGAAGTAACAGGTAAAAGTAGACAAAGTTGTGTGATCTGATAGAATGCATCCAATGTCCCAAGGTAAAAAGAGAAAGAAATAATGGAGGCCCGAGAAACTTCCTTGGGGATTTTCCTGATCACCCGTTGGATTTTTGGTGGAAGGTCAGTAGAAATCCAAGAAAAATGTGTAAACGTGGTTTCCATTTGCTGGAGTTATGGTGCCCAGTCAGGAGAATCATCAAGGATATTCCTGATATAGATTTCATGGTTCAATCAATAGCAGTTTTGTATAGGAGGACAGGAAAGTGTCCAATGGTTGGATTTTCCCCTCGTTGGGTGGGTATGGCAGTGGGCCCACGAGCGACCGCAAAACCGACCACAGCCTGCAATTAGGCCCCAGTTGCGATTTCACGCTGGCAGGCCAATTTAAAACGCAGCCGTTACTGGCTGGGAGGGGACGAGCGGGGATGGGGGACCTGTTTACCACCGGGTCCAATCGCAATCAGCAGCCGATATTATCAAGGCCCAGGCAGCCCCAGAAAGGCTGCCAGGGAAGGACTTCTGGCGCCGTTCTGACAATGCATTTGAGTGCGGCTGGAGATGTCGGGTGGGAGGGCAGTTCGGTGGGTACTTAGTCCCCCCGCTTTTCGGATGAGTTCCTCGCAGTCCTGCTGGAGGAGGTGGCTGCCAGGAGGGACACCCTTGTCCCCAGAGATGGGAGGAGGAGGCCACCGCACCTCACCAAGAGGGCATGGGAGGGTGTGGCAGCGCAGATGAGCAGCCATGACGTGGTGCAACGCAGATGGGTGCAGTGCTGGAAGCAGTTCAATGACCTGTTGCGCTCAGGAAGGGTGAGCACCGTGTATGCATGGGCCAGTGTGCAGAAGTGTTACGGTGTGGCCGTCCCTGCCAACCGTCAATGACGCCAGAGCTGGCCAAGGAGGTGACCCCTGGCTGCTTGGACTGAATGCCTTGCAGCTCAAGGCCCACAACTTGGATGTGCCCTGCAAAGTGTTCCTCAGGTGGGGTTGGCCAGGTTGCAATGGCGCTACAGGTAGAGACTAATCAATGCTCCTCCGTCCTTTCAGGAGAAGATGAGCCATAACCAAGCAGAGCGGTCTGCCCAACCTGCTGATGGTCTCCCGGTTCGAGCAAGATACCCTGGAGTTGGAGAGCTGGCACGCGCCCCGTGGAATCGGGCTTGGAGAGGCGGGGGTGCCAGAAGAAGGTAAGAGCGCAGTGCATACAGACTTTTGGATTGTGCAACCATTCTAGTGCAGTCTCCTAATTGATGTGAGCCTCGAACCTAGAGTCCAAATTGATTATTGGAAGATGATGGCACCATGATGCAGATCTCCATTGTCTCACCAGGGTACCTGGCATGCGCAGTGACAGTGATGATTTTAGCTAATGACATATACTTCTTCCCCCTTTTAGGTTCACCAGCAGGTGTTCCATTTGCAGGCCCCTGACACCAGAAGACCACTGGGCATCACTGTCACCTTTGTCACACCCGCTTTCTGAAGCAGGCACCAGCGCAGATACTAACACCGCAGTGGGCATTAGTATGTTGGCTAGTATCTCAGTGCATGTTGGTGAGGGCACTTCACACTCGGTTGGGGTGCAGATGGAGGCAGAGAGTGCCCAGGCACCGGAAGTTGGAGGACTGCTGGGGACCAGGATGATGCTCAATCGAAGGCTGGTGATGGGCCTCGGTAGTCATCCATTAGGTGGTAGATGCTGGATGCCCAGCGAGATGCGCGGGAGGATCTGGTGGAGATCTATGAGGGTATACGTGCCATGGTCTCCGTGATGGAGGAGTCCATGCCGAGCGTGAGCACTGCGTTGACCATCACGGGTGAGTGCACTGCCTCCTCCATTGAGAGAGTGCCGACTCTCATGGAGACGCAGCTCCAGGGACAGATTCAGGGGTTCCTGGAGTTGCGCTTGGACCTGCAAGCCCTCACACAGGCAATGGCCTCAGGCGGTCAGTGTCAGTGTGGGAGATGGATGAGGAGGAAGGGACTGCAGGGAGGTCCAGAGTGATCACACATTGGCGCATGAGCTGCCTCTCGTCTCTGCGGTCTCCTCTCTGGGCGCTCTGGATGATGGCAGCAGCTCCTTAACCTCTCCACCAGTGACCGTGGCATCCTGGCCAGAGGATGACCATCAAGGTCACCAAAGCCACCAAGACAGCAGGGTCAGCAGGCTGTCTCCAATGTTGGTGCCAGCGAGGTGGGTGCACCTATACGTAGCATAAGTTAAAGGCACCATGAGCACAAAAGGGACAGGTCAC